>NW_024104380.1:650440-1117554 GCF_003945595.2 Pipra filicauda | reverse complement strand
CTTTCCCTTTCCTTTTCCCCTTTTCCCTTTTTCCCCCTTTCCTCTTTTCTTGTGCTTGGCATACATTTCTTTTCATCACTTAGGGTTAAAAAGAAAACCTGTTGATAATCTTCAAACAGTATTAACAACTTTTTTGGTTATTATGTGTATCCAATACAAATTCTCTTTACACCGGAATTATTAGAATCAGAGAATCCTGGAATGGTTTGGGTTGGAAGGGACCTTAAAGCTCATCCAGGGATGGGCAGGGACACCTTCCACTAGCCCAGGTTGCTCCAAGCCCCGTCCAACCTGGCCTTGGACACTTCCAGGGATCCAGGGGCAGCCACAGCTTCTCTGGGCAACCTGTGCCAGGGCCTCCCCACCCTCACAGGGGAGGAATTTCTTCCTAATCCTATTCCTAATTGGTATAGGATTTTTTCTTTCCATTCTTTTCCTCTGAAATTTTTGTATCTTGGATGTTTGATGTGAACCATCTGCCTTCATTAGTGTTGCATTGTCTGGTCTTTCAAAAAACCCCACGATTTAGCAGACCTCAGCAACACTTTGTCTGCAGAAATAGCCCAAACCCAACCCAAGAACCCTCTCAGCTGTGGCTGAGCCCGCCCAAACCTACTCAGAGTGTCTGCAAATTGAGATAATTATTTGGTAAGATAAGGGGAACTAGGAGAGAGTGCTACAAAGTCTTTCCTGCTTCACAAATGAACTAAATGAGCTTTATTTTAATTGTGTGTGTGTGTGTGTGCCTGAAACTGTGGGGCAGCAGGACACGCCAAGCATTTGAATTTGAACCCGATGCCCTGTTTCTGTGAGGGGGTTTGAAAGCTGTGCTGCAATCCAGGTCAGAAATAATTGTTGCAGTCAGCTGTCTCTGGTTATTGCATCTTTGGGCTGCCCCTTGTCAGGGTGGTTAGAAGGTCAAGGCTGTTTGTCACAGCAGATTTGGATCCCTGCTATCTGAAATAATTGCTGCCATCCCACACTCTGCTCTCCATGCTGGGACAGTCGTTTCCTATCCTGTTTTGGGAACTTTGCAGTGTGTCCCAGGAGGTTTTGCTGCAGCTGCATCAACCCAGCAGGTCAGAGGTGTGGTGTCTCCCCGGTGGCACCCCTGGAGTGCTGAACAGGACAACTTCTGGTGGGGGAATCTGTAGCAAGAAGTGTCATTGCCTGCCATGAAACCACTGTCCACTTCTTCCTGACCTTAATTCTCTGGCATTTCTTGGGCTGGAGACAACTAACCATTCCCAGATCTTGGAAACATCACAGAATCCCAGAATGGTTTCGACTGGAAAGGACCTTAAAGCTCCTCTCCTTCCACCCCCTGCCATGGGCAGGGACACCTTCCAGTAGACCAGGTTCTCCAAGCCCCATCCAACCTGGTCTTGATGTCCAAGGGGCCTCTAAATGTTGTCCCAGAGGGAACATCTTCAGCAGGAGAACTGGAGGATGCACTTGATTTGAGCTTTTGAAAATGAGAAACCCCTGCCAGCACCAGAGAGGGGCAAGACAGAGAAACAGAGAGTTATAAAATCTTGGTGTCCGTCCGGGTATTGTGGAATCAGCACTTTTAAGAGGACTTCAGTGACTTGGTGGGGATTTCAGGATTAATTAATTACCCATGGTCTTTGAAGGCAGAAACTTTGGCTCCCTCTGCTCCTGGTGACACCTGGCACAAGTCAGGGCAGGGCAAGTGGCACAAGGGGCTGGTGGCGGGGACAGGGCTGGGCAGCTGCCACACAAGAGGCCACGGGAGTTTGGGAAGAGGACAATGAGACTGGCTGAAGGAACTGGCTTGGTGGGCACACGTTGGACTTGATCGTCTTGGAGACCTTTTCCAACCTTAATGACTCTCTGACAAGAAGATATCACCTGCTTCCCTTCCTGGGTAACATCACCACCCACTGGGCTTTTGGACTCCCCACTGCAGGATCCTGCCCAACCTCCCTTCTGATCTTCTTTCCGTGTTTTAGAGAGTGAAGGAGAGAAGGAAATAAACCATTCCAGCTCCTGGGAGCAGATCAGCCAGACCCCTTGACAAAATGCCTTCCTGCTCCCATTATTCCCGGTGGTGGGACTGCAGGTTCTGCTGTTTCTCTGTTAGTTTTGATTTTACAGAGTTGCTGTAACAGGTAAGAACTAAATAAAGGGTTTGTTCAGCAGTTTTTGCTCAGGTGAAATCCCCCAAACAGTGCATCATGTGCTCAATAGAGGACTAATACCTTTATAATAAGGTGCTTTTTCATTCTGTGGATTAAGCCCAGACAGTTAGAGGGAACTATTGAATTGCATTTGGCTACAATAAGTCCAAAAGGCAACACTTTAATATCTCCAATCCTCCAGGGGCTCCCTTTCTCATTTACACTAAGTCCTGACATATTGGGGGAACTGCAACATCTGTCTTTGGGGTGGTCTTTGGGGATTGTTCACTGAGTAAAATTAAAATTCTTGAGGTTGGGCAGGAGAGAAACATTGCTCTGTTTAGGGATGGGTGAGGAAAATGAGGAAATGGATGTTTCTGACCCATCCTTTCTGTGTCTCCGTGGTCATCATATTTTTGTAGCTGTGGCTGCATTATAGAAAAGAGTCTTATCTACAAATAACAACAAGAGAGGATCCCTCCCCTGAGCCCTGGAGTTCTGCATTCACTAACTGCTCATACATGGGATTGGATGTATTTTTGGGTATTCTCCAGGAGGATGCAGCAGGATAAACAGAAAAAAATATGTGTTGCCAAAATAAAAGGAGAGAAGAAAACCACGAGCAGGCATCAGAAAGGCTGTGATTTAGAGGGAAGGCTGAAATAGGAGCAGGACTGGAGCCACTGGATTGACAATTAAACAAACCTGAAGGGAAGTGGAAAGAGCTCTGACAAGAAGTCAGTGTCCAATAGTAACTCTTCCAAACTGTATTCCTTTACAACACAGAGATTATCGTGGCGGAAAACCTTTTAAAAATTGGCATCTCTTAAAAAAACCCCAGGTGTGTAGATGTAGAAATCAGATCTCTTGGTATCATTTCAAACAATCAAGAGGAATGTTTACTTCCTCTTAATTATATAATATATGTTATGTAGATGTATTATAGAGTTATTTATCATATTATTAATTGTTTCCAACCAAAAGCAACATTAAATTTGAGGTCCCATCCAACCCAAACCATTTCAGGATTCTCTGGAAGGAGTCCCTTTGGTGTGGCTCTTGTTCCCAACAATATTCTAACTTCTATAGGGATGATGATGTTCTCATTTTTTGGCAGTTTGTTCCTCCTTCCAAAGAACTTATGAGAAAACAAAAGTACTTTTCTGTTTTATATTATGAATATTTATATTATTAATATTATTATGGATATATGTTAATATATGTTTTAGATTATGAATATTTTATATTATGAATATATGATGTGAACATCTTAAAAAAAATATAGAATTTTCGGTCTGAACCAACAGCATCTTGTCACACCAGCAGCTCTGAGTCCTCAGACCCAGAAGTCATTCCATAGGCATTCCCAGTTTGGAGCTTCAGTAAAGAAAGGAACACTCCCATTAAATCCTATCCGCTGGCTGATGCTTCTTGTCTTTCCCGTTGCACTTCCCTGAGGTTCCTGTTCCCCACCTGAGAAATGAAACCCAATTTTTTACCTATTTCAACCCTTGAGACACAGGAATCCGATTTTAGGGGATTTTTTGTGGTGTCACTGGTAGATCCTGGAAAGCCAGGAAGGATGTGCAGGGATAAGGTGACCCACAGGGAGCTCCCCACAGGGATCTCTTCTCACTACCCAAGGGGTTCAGGGGGGATATCGGGAAAAAATCCTGCACTGAAAGAGAGGAAAAACATTGGAAAGAGCTGCCCAGGGCAGTAGGAGAGTCACCACCCTGGGAAGGGTCCAAAAAATGGGGAATGTGGCACTTTGGGATGGGGTTTAGTGGGAATGGTGGGATTTGGTCAAAGGTTGGACTCGATAATCTTGGAGGTTTATTCCAACCTTAGTGATTCTGAGATAAGCTACTGAGCCAGGGAAAGGAGCCTCCTGAGGGGCTGGAAAACCTGGAGGAGAGGGGAGGGAAGGTTTGGGAAAGGAAGATTTGGGAAAGGAAGGTTTGGGAAAGGAAGGGATGATTTGGGAAAGGAAAGGATGATTTGGGAAGAGAAGAGAAGGTTTGGGAAGGGAAGGTTTGGGAAGGTTTGGGAAGGGAAGGTTTGGGAAGGTTTGGGAAGAGAAGGTTTGGGAAGGGAAGGGATGGTTTGGGAAGGTTTGGGAAAGGAAGGTTTGGGATGGTTTTGGAAGGTTTGGGAAGGGAAGGGCAGTTTCAGATGCCTGACTGTGTCTCACAAAGTTTTGTTGCCTGTAGCTTTTCCAGCCCTATATAAACATCGACTCAGTTCTAAGTTGAAGGGACCGACTTTGTTACATTTATCCCATTAGTAAAAAAAGTAAATACCTCCCTTTTGAGAATATCAAAGTCTCCCAAAATCCCTGGGACACTCATTTCCACGTTCTGCTTTGCAGTTGCTGGTGCTCAGCAGGTGGTGTGAAGCCATTTCAATATCACTCCTCAGGGTTTTTTTTTGTAAATTTACACAAAAAAAGAAAGAAAGGAAAAAAAGCATAGCAACACTTCCTTTTAGCTTAATAACCTTCTGGATGGTTTAATTGGTTCTCAAGATCCCTTTGTTATTTCCAGCCTTTCAGTTCTTCCCACAAACCCGCTCCATGCGTGACTTTCAAAGCTCTGTTGAAAGGCAGGGAAATGAAAATTCAGCAATTTGCTACTTCCTGCCCATTTAAGAGGTGATTTTAATGTTTTAATAGAAAGAGAAGCAGCTGGGGAATTATACAGGTGTTTTACAGCAGGTGTTTGTGTTATTTACTATCACGTTTTTAAAGGTCTTTAAATAGTGATTTGTGAACAGTGATCTGAGGTAAGTGTGACTATTCCTTGTTGGAGATTAACCGGCATCATATCAATGCTGAAAGTTTCTTTTTGGAACAAAAAAGTTGTTTAATTTTAAGTTTAGAGCCTTTTTGTCTTTGCTTTTTTTTCCTGCTGGAAGAAAAGTGGGAGCTCCAGTGAAGAGGAGATTTAATTATTAACTCTGTCAGCCCGTGACTGTCTCCTACAATTCAGGTTTCTGCTGCTCTGTAGTTCAGAAAATAATTAGGGACAGTGTAAATCTAAAATATTACAGTCCAAACAGCTTTTATGGAGCTGTGCTGCACTTCTCAGAGGGAGGGAATGAAATCCTGTAAGGATTAATATTAATATTCCATGAGGAATACATAGGGAAAACAGTCTGGGCTTCAATGCTGAGCTCCAAAACATCACTGTGTGAGAAGTTATAATATGTCCATTTATGAAATCCTCACCCTGCAATCAAAACCAAATAAGGTAAGGAATTTTTAGGAAATGGGGGGAAAAAAAATCCCAAAAGATGTAATTACTGCAGTTGTAACTGTTTTGTCCCTGAATCTTAGGTGTTTTTGGTGTTTTGATCCCCTGCATCAAAAAAAAAGAGGAGGAGATCTAGAATAGGAACACAGGAGGGCAGGAAGGATCATCAGAGGCAAGGAGTGACACTTCAGGCTCGGGGCAGGGGGTGAGATGAAGATTTATAAATCATGGGTGGGATGCAGAAGATCAATACAGGATTATTATTCCCTGTCTGCCTTCCCTGATCCCCAGAATATTGAGTATTAATGGAAATGTCCCAGCCCCAAGGAAAAGAAACGAACACCCCATCCTCCCAAATCTGTGTTTTTTCCATGAAAAGGTGTTTAAACAGTAGAAGTTACACCAGTAGGTGCTTTCTGTCATGTCAGAAGTGTCACTGCCTGAGTTTTAATACCTTCATCTTAATGCCAAATAAACAACTAATAGTGGAGCCAGACAAATAAAATCAAGAAATGAGGCAGCTTGATTAACAGCTAAAAATATCCCTGGCACCCTGAAGAGATGGCATATAATATTTATGGATTTAACATTGTGAGCTAATTCAGATAGTTAGGAAAAGAGAAGCAGGTTACAAAGCACATATTATAAATTAATGATTGATTCTGCCTGATATAAGCACCTAAAAAGATTATTATCTTGGCCCATAAAGGGCCAAAGTAATGGTGCAATTAAATCTTGATGGAATAAAACCTGTCCTTCCTCTATTAAGTTTCTTTTGTTCTGTTTGTTTGTGAGTAGAGGAATAATTAGTTTCTCTGGGTTTTATCCATTCTCTGAAGTTTTTTTTTGTGGTATGTACTGGAGTTTATGGGCCTTGTCCTCCTGTCATTTTTGTGCAGCAATTAATTCCTGTTCTCTAACACACTGAGAAGGGACTGGCACCCTCAATGTGTCAAGAAAAAGGACATAATTCAGAATTATATTTTGGACTCTCACTGAAGTCTGAGGTTTTCTAATTGCTGTGGCTGGCAATGAACATAATTGACATAACCCCGTCACTCCCTGCCCTGTGAATAAAACCTACAATAACCTCCTGCCATCAGGGGCAGGGCTGGGGATGTGACAGGCTGATGTGGGGCTTGCAGACATTTTTAAATACGTTAAAAAACCCCTCCTTGCAGCCAACAAACTCATTGGAAGCAGTGGAAAGGAAGCAAAGCCTGAAATTCCCCAAGGAGACACTTGACAGGAATCCTGCTACTGCTAAAGGGAAGAACAGGGGATTAGAGAGGAAAGTGCTTTTCTGTGAGTCGAGCAAAAATGGATGTAATACACATTGTAGGGACTAGCAGGAGATGCTCAGAAGCTTAGAGAGCTTAGAGAATTCTTTCTTTATTTCACAATTCCTGGCTTTCTTTCTCCCATCTCCTGATGCTGTGGTCACAAACAGTTGAAAAGAGCAGCTCAGGGGTTGCAGTGGATGATCCCTGTGGGTCCCTCCCAGCTCAGCACATTCTGTGACTCCGTCGGTCAGGGATTGTCCAGGCAGGTCCTGCAGCACAGACAGAATGTTCCAGCTCTCTCCCAGCTGCACAGGGCAGCAGCAATCGATGTCCCCACAGCTGCCAGCAGCTCAATCTCATGCTTTTTCCTTTCCTCCCTCCTTTCCCATCCTCCCCAGCCAGCCCAGGGCTGTGCAGAGAGCACGGCTGAGCCCAGGCTCGGCCTCAGGCAGGGCCACAAGAGCTTCTCTCAGCAAGAGACACTTGGAGAACAAAGATGAACAATTTTCCCCAACCATAGGAGAGAAAAAATGAATTCCTTTACCAGTCTTCCCTTCCCACAGGCCTTTTGTCCAAGTGGCTTGGAGAGCAAATGTTTTCCTCCAGGTAATATCAGTTCAAGTTGTACAACAGGTAACAAAAACTACATCTCCTTACTTGTTTTTATTTACTTAAAAACATCTAAACCTCTAGCTGAGCCTCAAATGCACTGGTATTGCTGGTTTCCAATATAAGGAAAGCTCTTCATCCCAGTAATTAGAGAGAGACTTGGCTGAACAGCTGCCACGTGCTCAATCCATACCAGCTCTCTCAGCAGCCCAGGAGCCATATACTGAAGGATTGACTCCTGGGCTGTAAAGGTGAGTAAAAACAGGTATTGATGGGTGAAAAGGTTGGTTTAATAAAGCCTAGGCTGTGTGTAAGAGTTTTGCAAGCAGAACAAACACTAAAACAAAGTCAATATACTTCG
Organism: Pipra filicauda; assembly: GCF_003945595.2. Classification (NCBI taxonomy): domain Eukaryota; kingdom Metazoa; phylum Chordata; class Aves; order Passeriformes; family Pipridae; genus Pipra; species Pipra filicauda. The sequence continues at coordinate 1,109,906 of NW_024104380.1, read as the reverse complement.
CTTTACCAAGGCAGGTGCTCGAATTCCTCCCTCAGGGATCCATCTTGCTCCCAAGTGTAACTTTCTTGGAAGCAGGTGGGATATGTGCACAGACATTGCAGGAAAACTCGAGAGGTTTGTAACCCCCTTTGGCTGAGCATGCCAGCATCCAGGAATCCCATCCCTGGAAGTGTCCAAGGCCAGGTTGGACGGGGCTTGGAGCGACCTGGGCTAGTGGAAGGTGTCCCTGCCCACGGCAGGGGGTGGCCAATTTGCTGAGAAGTGGCTTAAGTAGAAATAGAAAATAAAATTTAGAAATACTTCTGATAGGAAACTTACTCTGCACTGGGGATTTCTATAGGGAATAAGCTCCCTGTGTCTCCTGGTACCTGTTTCCCACTTTGAAAATGAAGATAATGTGAGGATGAGCCGGTTGGTGTTGGGAAAGGCAGTGCCAGGAGCAGGGAGAGCTGGGTACTGTGTGGGCTGGCACCAGGGCTGGCAGTGCCCTCTCACCGAGGGACACAGCCCTACAGCACTGAGGGAGGGTCACCTGGCAGGGACCAGGGCCACCCCTCCCTGGGGGTCACGGAGGAAGCCACAGTGATGGGCAGAGCTGGGAATGCAAACCTGTGGGACAGGGTCAGCAAAGCAGGTGGGTGAGCCCAAAAATCCCTGTAAGATGGCCGAGGTCAGGCCAAGGATGAAGCCCGAGCTTTAGGGCGAGTCAGAGACAACATTTCCCATGACAGTTTTCTTAGAAGCACGTCAAAATTTATCCCGAAGACTTTAGTGACAGGCAAAGCATTCAAAGCCTTTGGTCTCTCCAAGACAATGGAGCAGATGTGGCAGGATTGTCCATGTGGGAAACGCTGACAAATTGGAGTGGAAATATAAAATATTCTCTCTTTGGGCATTTCCCATCCTATCTCATCCTTCAAGTGGCTCCTGTTTTTTGTCCTCCTCACCTCCTGGCTGCAGGGGGACACTCCTCAGCTGGGTTTGTTGAGGGAAGGGGGGAGCTGGGGGTGTGTGTGTGAGGTCACACTGGGTGTGAGGGGAGGGAAACGTGAGCCAGGGATTGTTTCAGGCAGCACTGAATCCAAGCTCCTGCTGTTGGAGCTTCCCTGGTGGAGAACAGGGGTGGTAAATGCAGCATGTTCAGGCTGCTCCCTGCCCATCTGGCACCACACAGCAAAACAAACCCAGGGACAGGCAGCACGCAGGGATCCGACCCCCAGGACTAAAATTAGCCGGGGTTAGTCTATTCCTGACAGCTTGAGGAAGCCTTGCAGGAGGAATTCTCCCTGGGATTCTTTTCCTGCTCATCTCCGAGCGCCTCCATGCACGGAACTGAGCATTTTCCAGGTTTAATTGAAGAGCACACTCCACCAATATTTCATATTTGAGCGAGGCAGGACCGCCACGATTATATAGAAATTTTATGCTGATTATAGTGGGGGTGGGAGGGGAGGGTTGGGGAAAACAGGCTTGAAAATCCATGTAATCCAAACCCACAAAATGATTGAACAACAGTAATTACACGGGTGATTCATAGAGGAGGAGTTCCTTTAATGTGACTTGCACAGCTCGAAAAGATTTCGCTTTCTGAAGGCCAAGGGCCTAAAATTGAACTGCCATGTCCTGCTGGGCTGGGTTTGGTGAGGTGTTGGCATCAGGGGGGCAGTGCCCCGAGCACCTGAGCCCATGTGCATCATGCAGGGAGCTGTTCCCATGGGAAGGACCCACCTTGGAGCAGGGGAAGGTGTGAGGAGGAGCAGAGAGGGGCTCTTAACTCCTCCCAGCCTCTGTTCCCTTGCCCTGCTTGGGACTGGGAATGAGAAGGATGAGTCGGGAATGAAGCTGAGCCTGGGAGAAAGAGGCAGCCCAAGTGTAGTTTAATTGGCAATCACTTAAATTAATTTTCCCCCAGTTGAGTGTGTTTTGTTCATGAAGGTAACTGGAAATGATCTCCCTGTCTTCATCTCAGCCCTTTATTCTTCTCATCTTATTGCCCCCCTTCCTGACCCCATTGAGGAGGGGGAATGAGACAGTGCTGAGGGTCCAGCAGCTGCCCAAGGTCAGTCCACCACATGTTTTTGAGGAGTAATTGTATTGTAGGTACAATTAAGGCTTCTTTTAACATCATTTGTACCTAATTTTTAATTTATTTTTTTTTTTACTTTTTTTTTTATTTTTGTTTAGTTGGAGGTGGGAGTGAGTTTGTTGTTTTTTTGTTTCGATGGTTTTTGTTTTCTTTTTTTTAAATATGAGTTTTTCTGAAAGGTAATTAGGTTTACCCATTTGAGTCATTATTCTCAACGCTGCTATGAGGAAATTTTGGTGGAATTTACAGGAATGTGGTGATAACAACTTTGGGGTCTCCCACCTGAACTCTTCCATGGCAAAGGATCTGATTCTCTTCTTGCCAACCCTGATTTCCCACCACTAAAGTGGTGCCTCTCCTGTTCTAGAAGATGCTGAGTTTGTAAGTAGAGATGGAGGTGGAAGAGAAAGGTTTCCAAGTGGAAGAAGAAAAGTTTCCAAATGGAAGAAGAAAGGTTTCCAAGTGGAGGAAGAAAGGTTTCCAAGTGGAGGAAGAAAGGTTTCCAAGTGGAAAACCTCCCACAGACAGAAAAATGTCCTCTGAGGCTTTAAGAATGAATTGTGAGATTGTGACACAAATATGGGTTTGTAAGGGTCAATTTATGCCAGATATATATAAATATATCCAAAATCCCCTCCCTCTGCCCCTTCAGCCTCCTCCAGGGGTGTGTGAGGACGTGGTTTTGGAAACCTTCTTTTAGTCTTTCCTTCTGTTTTCTAAAATACCAGTATTTAAAGAGCTGCTGCTCCTGAGCCCTTCTGCTTTTGTTTGCCAGCAGATGTGCCACACTGGCACGAAGCAGGGTCCACAGACTCCTAGAGATGCAAAAACCCTGTGTCTGGGAAGAATTCCTGGGGCTGCAGGTCATTGGAAGGGGCAGCAGGGCACAGCAGATGTCTCCAACTGCCTCACAGACATTGAAGTTGTTGTTATCACCTGATGTTTCTGTTATTTTACATTTTGCAGACCTTTAGAAGAGAAAGAAAGGTGAGAAATAGTCTCAGTTTTTCCATCTTGTTCCTTATTCTAAGCCATCCTTGTATTTCCCACAAGTAAAGCAAGGACATTGTGGAAATTCCATGCTGCATGTCTGTGCAAAAACCACCCAGCCACACTAATAATGGGTTAAAGGCACTGAAAGGACATGCATGGCCATGTCCTCTGCATGGAAAAAAATCACTTTATCTCCCCAGGTCTTCTTGTCACTGTGTCATGACTCATTTCCAACCCATTCCACAACTGGTCCATGACAGGTCTCAAGCTTCATTGCTTTTCCAGGGGCTTTCCCAGGTTTTCTCTTCCCTTTTTTCTGCTGTTGCAACAGTGAACAGTGGTGAGCTCTGAATGGTGGCCCCTGAATTCACCTTGTGGAACTGAGGGTTGTCCACAATACTGTACCAGACACCCCCCTGGGCTGAGAACCTCAGTAACCTGAATAGGATAAAATGACATCATTTAGGGTTTATTCACAACTCTTCTCTGGCATTTCTTGCAGGGAAAAAGACAACATGTTTTATCCCTCCTAATCCTGATCAAAACCATCTTCTAGACAAAGTATAGCATTTAAAACAAAGTTTAAACTCTGAATTGCAGCTCTTAACAGCACTTCTTTTTACAATTTTCTGTTTTCTGGTTAGGCTTTGGGTTCTTTTTTTTTTTTTGCACCATGATTATGTGCATCCTTATCTGCCAGAGACAGGCTGTTCACTTAAAAAACACTTCATGGTGTAATTGTCTGACACACAGAACACTAGGCACAACACTGATTAAGGTTCTCTGGAGATTAAATACACACCCTTCCTAACACATCCTGAAGGACTTCTGCAAAACGGGGCTGCTTTCTTTCAGAGCAAGGACACCAGAAACTGTGTGTTGGTGGGGGTTTTTTTGGTACAAAACATCAAGTCAGAAGGGATTTTATATGTTCATTTAAAACATATATAGGATGGACATTCCTGTTTCTTGGTGATCCTGGCAGATCCCTGCTTTGCTGTGGGGTTGGTGTGGGTCTGAGGAGCTGGATGGGTTGGAAAGCCACCTGTCTGTACCAAAGGCAAGACCTGAGGCAAGATGCAGGTGAAATGTGTGACTGTGTTTGGACGTCACAGTTGGGGGGTCCATGAATTAAATGGGACCCCATAAATAGATTTCTAGTTAAAGTCTTTTACTTGCCCAGCTTGGTCAGATTGATCTGCCTTGTAGTGCCTTGTTAACTGGTGCTTTTGGAGTGTTTTCTACACTGCAACTCTCCAGTCAAAGCTTTTATCTCGAAAGATGAAATCATTGCTTTCTTCAAGATGTGACTCGAGTGCAAACTGTGAAATCTGTTATTTTTATTTTTTTTTTGCCTGAGACTTTCCCTGTTCCTTTCAAAAGGGGGATATTAAAGTGAGTGCTGGATGCTCCTGCAGTTGATTAGCAGATCCAAGGAAAAGAGGTGCTCCAAACATCCAGACCTATCCCTGCAGTGTGATTAGACTCTGATTTTGGTCTCAGATATGAGTCTGGCTTGACTCCTCTGTTTCTGGCTCTCTTTCCAGCTGGCTGGTCCTTTCCCATGGCCTGCCAACCTTTCAGGAGCACAGGGACCATGGTTATTCCTGTTGGACCCAGGGACAAGGGGCAGGAATAAGAGGCTGGAATTTAAGATAAGCAGATGCTCCTGAGCAATATGGGGTTTAATCTCTGAAAGAAGGGATCAAACATTGGCTCACACCAGTGAGGAAATAATGCTCCTATACCTTCTAAATAGTTAATGTTGGAGCCAAAAAGTTGCTTAAACCCAACCTGAGAGATGTTTTAACTTGTTCTAAATAGCAGATGTTGGAGCAGACTATTGTGCTAATTTTAGATTTATTAGGTTTTTGGGACAGTGAGAGTCCTGCAGAGCAGAAAAACCTGATTAAAAACAATGTCTTACATGTTCTACAATCTTTTCCCCATTTAAGGAGAGAAAAGGAGTTGGTGTTTATCTGAACAGGGTCTGAATTTTCATTAGAAATAAGGCTCAATCCCCTACTTGGAAAACTCAAGGCTAAAGATGCCAAATTTGGGGGGATATAGGAAAGTCCCAAAGCACTATAAAATAGTGAACTGGGATGGCTCTGGAAGGTTTAGGAACCCTCAGGCTCTTCTTTTAAAGAACAGAACATTAAATTAAATTTCATAGATTTTTTTTTCTCTACCTGACTGGAAAAAAGGGATTTATCTTATTAAAGAAAATCTCCCTGCACCTGTGGGGTAAGACAGGATATTCAGAATATATCCATCCTGTTCCACAAGCGTAGGAGATCATCTCCCTGCCAGAGAAGGCATCTTGTATTTCTAGCTGCTGAGAGCAGCCACAACATTGCAGCACCTTCAAACCACAGTGAATTATTGAACACACACACCCCGAGGAAAAAATTTGTACCTGAACCACATTGTCCTATGAGAAATCTTCAAAATACTCCGAGGAGTGTGTAAAGCTCATTAATCAGGAAAAAAATTGCAGGTTTAGAAGAAATATATTTAATAATCACGGAATGGGTTGGGTTGGAAATGACCTTAAAGATCATCCATGTCCTCCTCCACTGAGACTTGCTGTGTAACTGTTCAACAACGTGGTAGATTTTGAGCAAAACACTAAAAATGTAAAAAGAAAAGAAGGAAAGGAAGAGGAATTATTGACTGCAGCTACAGCAGCTCTTTGCTCTGTACAGCATCACCCATACATGATTGATATCCTCGACAGGGTCATCAAAACAATCCTGCAGGGCGCGAGTGGAAACAGCAGAATGTTCTCAAATACCATCTATGGAAACACCTACAGGCATTTAATAAAGAGATTTTTGCTGCTGGCTTTTTTAAATTCCTTTCATAGAAGGTTCCCGGGCCGAATTTTTGCAACTTGTGAGTTGTACAAAAGCAGAGCTCTGTCAGGATCTGACAAATCAGCAGATTACTTGCTGTACTCGGAGACTAAAATTACACAGCAATCCCAAATCACCAAGTGAAACAGGTTTTCGAAGCTTTTGTCCAACACCAAAACGTGGCTTTTTTGCTGCGTTTAATGACAATGGGTGGCCTTTGTCTGAAATCTATGGTTTTTTAAAGCTAATTAAGTCGTTGGAAATAAATTTCCGTGTAGATGTCAGAGTTCTGTAACCAAACTGTGAAACCCAGTCAGCTGTTTTTTGTGGAGAAAGCAGGAGGTATTTGTTGCTGTACATCCAGATCAACCCCTCTGTGACAGCATCTGCTTAAATGAAGAGCATTAAATCACAGGAAGTGCAGAAAGAAGCCAAATAACAGCACAGGAAATGCTCCTGAGGAAAAAGGGTTCAAAAGTCTTGCTGTTGGAAATGGAGCCATTCAGTTCAGCCCAGCCTAGGATGGTTTATTCATCCCAAACTGCTTTTTGGGGGGAAATAAGGAAGATGTTAGACTATTAGTTTCCAAAAGTTGAGACAAGAGGGAGTTGCTTGGGAAGCTGCTGCACTTGACAGCAATTCAGGGCTCACAGAAATAGCAACAGCTCAGCTTCCCATGGAAATAGGAGCTCACTGGGAGCAGGGATTAAAGCTGAGGTCAACAGCATATTTATTAATTTTATTGATTTTTTGACACTCTTTTTTGTAGGTGTTTGAATTATCTCAATTATCCTGCCCTTCAAAGATCCCTGCAGTGAATGGATCCAGGGATGTTTAATTAATCCAGGTCTCCTCTCAATGCAGGAAACCAGGAATAGTGGTCAGAAACAGGATTCCAAAATGATTGGGATGCATGACCCTGTCCAGGTGGGGACAGGTGGATTTGAAAGGTCAGCCTGTCTCTGGTTGTGAAAAACACACGATCTGGGGAGCAGTTGGTGGCTGTTCTTAATATCTGAGTGGTGATTTTGCTAAAAACAGATTGTTTTGTCTGCAGAAGCTGCTGCAGGAGGCTGTGAGACTGGAAAATACCATGGAACTGCAGTTCTGGGAGAGCCAGAGAAGGAAAGTGCAGAAATGCTCATTAAAGCTCTTTATTTAGATATTGAGTTAGATGGGAAAGAGATCCTGTGGAAAGGATCTTAAGTTCCATTGTCTGTTCCTGTTTCTGCCTGTTCTCTCCTCAGTAAATGGGTTCTCAAGCCTTGGAAAAGGCTGCTCTGGGAAGTGCTGGAGTCCCCATCCTTGGAAGTGCTCAAAAAACACGTGGCTGAGGCACTTGAGGACATGGCAATAGGAGCTCAGTGGGCAGCTCTGGGAACAGGGATTAAACCTTAAATCAACATCATATTTATTAATTTTATTGATTTTTTGACACTCTTTTTTCTAGGTGTTTGAATTATCTCAATTATCCTGCCCTTCAAAGATCCCTGCAGTGAATGGATCCAGGGATGTTCAATTAATCCAGGCCTCTTCTCAATGCGGGGAACCAGGAACAGTGGTCAGAAACAGGATTCCAAAATGATTGGGATGCATGACCCTGTCCAGGTGGGGACAGGTGGATTTGAAAAGGCTGTGAAGCTCAGCCTGTCTCTGGTTGTGAAAAACACAATCAGTTTGTGGGAATGTTCATGAACAGATCCTCGCCAAGGACTTCCAAACACATGAAAGTCAGAAGACAGGAAACTCCAGCGATCCAAGCATGGACAATACAGTCACCAGGAGCAGTCAAACACTGGCACAGGTTCTCAGGCTGTAGAACCTCTGTCCTTGGAGATACCCAGAGCTTTACCTGGCACAGTCCTGAGCAATCTGGGGCAGGTGGACCTGCTTTGAGCAGGGGGTTGGACTAAAGCCCTTGGCAGGAGTTCTCCTACCTCCATAACTCATTTTTCTGTGATTCTGCACTGACCTGAGTCCTCTTCACATCAAAATCGTGTCCTGTTACTTTTTAAGACACGTTTGTTGGTATTTTACACATTTCAGTGTGTATAAACTTTATGTTGCTGTATTTAAACGTGGGAAATAATGCATATAAAATGGCCCAAGAAGAAAATACTTGGAGATTTAGAAATGGCTCCAGGAGAGACTTGAAGCAGTTCAGAAATGCTGCAGCCCAAGAGAGCTGCTGGCTTTGACTTCCCAGGGGCTGACTCACAAGCCACCCCACTGAACACTTTATTACAGAATGGAGAATTCTTGAGAGAATAAAATTGCCATGGGTTTATCATGCTGAGATAGAAGGGTGACTATTATGTCCTTCTGAATAGTGCTGTGATTTTAATCCAGCCTTTGAGAAACACTGATTTGTGTTTGAGAAGCTTGTGTGGCTCGTGTGGGAGGCTCCACGTGAAAGCTGCTCCACAAAACCAGGAGTGAGCCCAAAATTGAACAACACTGAAAATGGGAACATCCTAAACACTTGCCTGGAGATGAATAAGGGAGAAGAGTGGCAGGAGAAGAGATAGATAATGGCAAAAAAAGGAAAAGAGCCCAAATCCAGAAGAATTTATCTCTGATGGAAAAGCCACAGCAGTTGTCACCCTTTAATGACCACTCTTCAGTAACTCTTGGCTAAGGGACACAGTTGTGGTTGGGGATGGATGGGAGACCATTCCCAGCATTAGAAAATGCGTTTAGAACAAGAAAGTAGCATTTCCAATGGTTCTCCTAAAACTCCTAAGAATAATTAAGCTTGAAACGTGGCTGCAGTGTTCTCAGGTAATTAAAGACCTGCCTAACTTTGAGCTGATGAAGCACCTGCTCATGACAGCACATTGAAAGGAGCAACTCCATTTGGAAAACCAGGTTTTATTTTGCATCTGGAGAGAGTTATCCCGCTGCAGCAGAGCCCAAAGCAGCCCCTGGTGAAGGAGCTCACACGGGCAGTGCAGCTTCCTGGCCATCTCCAGAGTGAGGGTGAAGAGAGACTTGGAATGGGAGCTCTCACTTTCCAGCTCCAGAGCAGGGAAGTTTCTCTTCTCTGTTTGAATCACAAACCATCCTGAACCCACAGAGGCTTCCTGTGGACTTGTGCTGCTCCTGGAAACCATCACTGATTGATGAGAACGCATTTTTTTAGGGGAAAATTCTGTTACACCAAAGAGTTGGCAGGGGGGAGTATCAAGAGGGGAACCTTGAAGAATACAAAATCCAGGGAATGTGGCAGAAAACAGACTAAAGCCACGGAATCAGGGAAGCATAGAAAGATTTGGGTTGGAAGGGACCTCAAAGATCATCCAGTGCCACCCTCTGCCATGGGCAGGGACACCTTCCACCAGCCCAGGTTGTTCCAAGCCCTGTCCAACCAGGCCTGGAACATTATGCATGGATGGATTATATGATTCCCTACTCAAGGTGAATTGCTGGCAAGAGAAGGTTCCTCTTTTCTTCAACAACATGTCCATTTAATTTGCTCTCCATAGAGTCTTGGAATGGTTTAGTTTGGAAGGGATCATCTCATCCCACCCCCTGCCATGGGCAGGGACACCTTCCACCAGCCCAGGTTGCTCCAAGCCCTGTCCAGCCTGGCCTTGGACACTTCCAGGGATCCAGGGGCAGCCACAGCTTCTCTGGGCAACCTGTGCCAGGGCCTCCCCACCCTCCCAGCCAACAATTCCCTCCCAATATCCCATCTAAATGTTCTCTCCTTCAGCTTAAGGCCATTCCTCCTTTTCCTATACTGCAAAAGAGGCTCTCCCATTACTCTTCTTCTCAGGCCACGTGCTGGAAGACCTTTATCACCTCTGAGTGCACCTTTTTTCCAGCCTGCCCTCAAATGTTGGTGCCTCCAAAGCAAGCCCAGGTTGGCTCAGGTAAGTTATATTGGCACTGACCTGTATATCTTCCATGCTCTAGTTGGGTGCTTTATTACAGGAGTGTTCTGCTTGGCTATTCCTCACTCCACACACACAGGAGCTGAGGGGGAAAAGCAGTGGAAAAAATGCCAAAATATCCCCGAGCTGTCCAGAGCAAAATTACAAAATGAATCTATGGAGCTCAGATATCCTCTGGCTGAAACAAAACGGTTGTTGGAAAATAGCATGTTTTATTCATCGTGTTGCATTTCAAAGTACATTTTTAAAATATCTTTTTAATATTCCTGTAGAAGGCTAACCCAGCACTTGAGCTTTCTGCATATGCTATTACTTGGTTAAGAGGTATAAACCAAATACTGACACAGCAAAAAAAGCAGGAATCCAATCCTGTGGAGTGAAGGTGCTCTGACTCTTTGCAGATATGAGGGGATCAAAGCAAGCTGCTCCTTTCCACATGCTCTTGCTGTTCAACAAGAAGTGCTGGAGTGACCTGGGCCAGTCTTAACAGGACACTGGGCAGCTCTTGCTGGTGTTACTGGAACCTACACGGGATGGAGAGCTCTGGTATCCCAACACACAACTCTGGGAAAATTTTGAAGGCAACTATTTGTAGTCAAACTATTAATTTCCCCCTGTGCTTGGCACGGCTGAGGCCACACCTCGAATTCTGAGGGCAGTTCTGGGCCCTCAACATGAGAGACAAAGAGGGGCTGGAGCTTGTGCAGGGAAGGAAAGGGAGCTGGGAAGGGGCTGGAGCAGCAGGAACAGCTGAGGGAGCTGGGGGGGCTCAGCCTGGAGAAAAGGAGGCTCAGGGGGGACCTTCTGGCTCTGCAACCCCCTGACAGGAGGGGGGAGCCAGGGGGGGTCGGGCTCTGCTCCCAGGGAACAAGGGACAGGAGGAGAGGGAACAGCCTCCAGCTGTGCCAGGGGAGGCTCAGGTTGGACAGGAGGAGGAATTTCCTCCTGGAAAGGGTGGTCAGGCCTTGGCAGGGGCTGCCCAGGGAGGTTTGGAGTGCCCAGCCCTGGAGGTGTCCAAAAATCCCGTGACTGTGGCACTTGGGGACGTGGTTTGTGGTGGGCTGTGCCGTGCTGGGGGAATGGTTGGACTCAGTGATCTTAGAGGGCTTTTCCAAACTAAATGATCCCACAATTCCACATCAAATAATCCCTACTTAGTGCACCTATAAAATCATCTGTTAAGTTTAAGACGACTATAAATATCCACCTGTTTCCTAGGCCCTATTTTTGTTTTGCAGCATTAGCATAAGCATCTGAAAGTGCTGCCTCAGAGAGTTTCTGGGGCCTGTTTCAGTGCTTTGTATGAAATTATTCTTGCATGGCATTTGTAATTGCTCCTGTCAGGAAAATGGAAACCTTGCACATATCCAGTAATGTGCCTTGGAGAGCTTGTAACCTTGGAGATCCTCAAAATGTACCTCTGGATAATGGAAATGCTGCAGATAGCTCCTGAAATACTACTTTCATCCTCATGAAAGCTGAATTCTTTCCAGAGGTAATGTTTGCCCTTGGCAAAACAAATTTTGATCCAATAATGTTTATAAACATCCCAGGACACATGAAATCCTTCACATCTGTCAGATGGCCCAGCACAAAACTTGCTGCTTTCGAGCAGGAAGAGAAACTAAGAAAAAAAACCCTGATGAGTATCCAAGGGAGTGAAGCAAAATGGGCTCTTTTATTGTTTATATTTGCGTGGGAAAATTGATTTCTTTTTCTGGAATGACAGTTCCCCGTCTCCTTCTGCCCTTTTCACAATTAGAGTGAAACAAAATGTGCTTCTCTGAACAAACTGAGGAAGGATATTCCTTGTCAGACTGTTTTTGCAAAGGCTCTGCCAATTTTAAGCCTGCTCATCAACTTTTGATTGAGCTCAAAAAGCAGATTCTTTGTCACCTCCAATATCTTCATGAAGAACCAATACAGAAAGGAGCTCGTTGCTCTTGCTGTTCCAAAACAGGAAGTTTGCAAAAAAAAGAAAAAAAAGAATAATTAAATACAAATGTAAATAATTAAATAAAAAATAAATTGTTACATAAAAATTAAATTAAAATAATTAAATACAAATAAAGTAATAAATTATCAATCCAGAATAATTAAATTAAAATGTTGTATTCCCTTCCCAAACCTTCCCAAACCTTCCCTTTCCCTCTTTTTCCAATTCTTCTTCAGAAATAGCAACATGCCCAGATAATACCAATAATGATAATAACGACAATAGTAATAACAATGTTAATTTTGGTCTTTATTTTCTGATAATAAAAGAGCAGTGTATTTTATCACTGTCTTTTCCTCACAGAGAAACCCCAGTGTTCTCCTTTCTAGTTTTAATCCAGTCAGCTTCCTCTAATCACGAAGTTTAAGGAAGTTCCCCTACAAAGCACATTAGTGAAAATGGAATTAATTAAAGAAATTAAGCCTTTCTGGCACTAAGCATTCCATTTCCCAGCCTTGGCAATATTGCTTAAAAATATTAAATTATTTGTTTTAATAATTTTAATAATTTGTTTTAATATTTTTAAATTAAAATTATTTGGTTTTATCTTTGTCAGTGTGAGATATTGGCCAGAATGGGGATTTCTGGGATTTGCCAGCAGCTGCACCCCAGGAGAAGTTGCTTTCCTAAATTCCACAGCAGGGTTGTCCTTTGGCAGCACTCCCTTCCTCCACTCAGCAGCACCAGGGCATGAAGGCTTGAGAAAATATATATTTATTTTGTGAAATTTATGGATTTTATGAAATTTATGCAATTTAATTCCTGTAATTTTTACATATTATTTGTTTTAATTTATATAATTTTATAGAGATGTCAACTAACAAGATTTTTGCCCTAAAAATTCGATTTCTGTTCTTGATGACCATCAACATGTGAATGAAGGGGGATTATCTTTATAATAAGGACACCTTTTATGGAGGTATTTTAGAAGTTAGTGAGTCACAGAGTGGTTTGGGTTGGAAGCACCTTAAGGATCATCTCATTCCACCCCCTGCCAGGGGCAGGGACACCTTCCAGTGGTCCAGGTTGCTCCAAGCCCCATCCAACCTGACCTTGAATATTTAATAAATCTCCACAGGTACAACAGGTACAATCCTAATGGTCTGCTTGACCCCAAAAATAAATATTAACACATTGGGTCAAAGAAAGACATTTAACACAGAATTTTGAAAACATTTTATTGGATGCATTTTCCGAAAACATGAAATAAGAAGATTTTTTTAATAAAGCTTTGGAGTGTGCTCTAAAATACTTCTCAAAATTTCTCTGATTCTCAAAATGAATCATCTCAAAAATACAACTATTATACAAATATTATACAGCCATTATACAAGTGTTATACAAATATTATACAAATGTTATGCAAATATTATATCCCTTTAGGCAAAAGAGACCAGTCAAGATAAAACCAAATGTGAGATATTGTTTCCCTTTGTCTCACAGCAGTTCCTTTTATCTTGTGCACGATTTGTCTCCATACAAAGAAATGGGAAAATATCAAAAAGTGGGGAAAAGACAGAGTTTCTTCTTAGCAAATTTTTGGTTTGAGGGGAGAAAAAGTGGGTCTGTTCTCAAGCTCTTTGCTGGATAACAATGGAATAACTCCCAGGAATCTGAGCCTTCCCGAAGAAATTCCTTTCAGGATGCTGTCCACCTGCGCTGACAAAGGCTCAGGGCATCACTCTGTGCCAACTGGATTTTGAAGGTGAGGAAATATCCCACTGGAAAGATGAAGAAATACAATTTCATTTCGGCCAAAGCCTGTTCCCAAACTCCCAGAAATCAGTAGGAACTGGTTTCCACAAACCACGGGGCAACGCAACGAGGTTTGGGTCGACAGCAGTTGGGAGGGAAAAACTACTGCTCAAAAATAATGGTGCTGGCACTTGCTTGATGCTTTTCTAACACAGTGTTGGGTCTGTGTTTGGTTTTTTTTTTTTGGTAGAAAAAAGAAGAAAATATTTTTCCAGGAGTTTTGGCGATGGAATGTCTGAGTGCAGCTCGGTGCTCCCGACATCCATCCCAGCCAAGGGAATTAGGGGCAGCTCATCTTGGGGATAAAAAAAAGGGGGAAAAAAGAGGCCATGAAATTTTAAAAAATGACGTTAAAGAGGGAAATAAAGCTGGGGAAAGGTCTGGAACCCTTGTGTGAGAGAACAGAGCAGGTCAAGCCATAACCTTTGTGCAGCCAGGGAGTTAAAAGCGTGTTCAGAAATAAAGACCAAATAATACCATGGAATCTGACACACAATCCTAGTGGAATGATCTAAATTAATGTTGTCCCTGATCCCTTGATGATATAAGGTTAATCTTCACCACACTTGCTACATGTTTGAGGTTTAAAAAGGGATTTTTGAGTCAGACATAACTTAGTTTTCCTAGGAAAGGCAAGGGGGTGGATTACAGATGCTTGGGGACCAAAATCCATTTTTCAGATATTACATATTAACAGCCTGTTTACTCAGCAGTCCCTTTCTGGGTAAGTTCCAAAGCTCCCAGAAATAATAATTTTCTTAAACACACATTTAATTAAGGAAACAGCAGCTGTTTCAAAGTGAAGCTGCCACGACCCCCAAACTCCTTGCATTGGCTAAACCCATTCAAGCCACTCTCAATAAATACTTCATCAATCATAAAAACCCTGAGTGCAAGTTAATTTTGTTGGCTGCACGAATTTCCTCGTGTGTTCTGTTGGTTTTCTTAGCAGATTCAATTAGTCTGGTTGTTTTTTTGCTGTTTCTCTAATCATTATTTTTCAAGCAGCCTTAGTTTGGTTGTACAAGTAGTTTCCTGCTTACACTTGAAATCCCTGTGTAGGAAATACCTGGATTAAATAGTTTCCTAATAAGCAGTTAAATAATTGCTTTTAATTTTCCAAAGAAAAATTATTTGGAAATAGATCTTTTTTATGTTTTCTGTAAATGTGTATTGCAAATTTATCTGAAGTGAATGTAGGTCATGGTGGGAATAAAAAGATGACAGGCAAGTAAATTAAAGTGATATTTGAGTCATTCAACTCTGCAAAATTTGTCTGGTCTTTTCAGGACAACCACAAGACCTTCTCAAAAACCTTCTGAACCTGCAGCTTCAGCTGAGCAGGTTGTAAATATGTTTTTTTATGAGATGATTGTTATGAAAACTGTTTTGAAGGACCTTAGAAAATGAACATAGGTGTTATGGTTTTAAATCTGATACTGGTTTGTGAGGCTGAAAAATCTGTCATGGCATTTTTCAGCATGTCAGGGTTCTGATGAAGGAAAACAAGGAAAAGCACAATTTTTAGCCCCAAATGCTTAGTGACAACAGGCCCTTAAAAACCACGTCACACATTCAGCGTGAGGTGGAGCAGTTCTGGTGCTGAATCAGCTGCAAACATTCACGTGTCGAAGCATTTTGGAGAAGAGTTTGGGAAAGAGGCAGCTGAGGCTCCATTGATTTGCACAGAACCACCCAAATGAAGCCCAAGCAGAAGACATTGGGTCAGTGTCTGATGTCCTCTGACAGTGACATCCAGCTGACAAACTGGTGCTTCAAACGTGGAATAATAGTCTGAGCTGGCACATATGAAACTTCCCACTTGTGTTTTAGGCCAAGTTCTAAAACCTTTGTAATTTAGAATTGCTCTGCTTTACTCGGAGGAGCTGTATCAAGTGAAACCAGCAGTGTTACTGCACAGCTCTATTACAGCAGGAGTTGATTTCCCTGATTGCTTTTTGCTCGTCTAAAAACATCTTGTGGGTTCCTACTGAAATTTGGGGTCTGTATTTTCTACTTAGGAAAAAAAAAAAAGATCAGGCAATGGGACATTTTTTCTTTTATTCATTTTTGTAGTACTACAATTCAGGAATATCACAAGGGCGTGGAGGGACAGGACACAGGGAATGGCTTCCCACTGCCAGAGGGCAGGGAGAGATGGGATACTGGGAAGGAATTCTTGGCTGGGAGGGTGGGGAGGCCCTGGCACAGGTTGCCCAGAGAAGCTGTGGCTGCCCCTGGATCCCTGGAAGTGTCCAAGGCCAGGTTGGACAGGGCTTGGAGCAGCCTGGGCTAGTGGAAGGTGTCCCTGCCCATGGCAGGGGGTGGAATGGGATGGGCTTGAAGGTCGCTTCCAACCCAAACCAGTCTGTGTTTCTATGTTGCTAAAACAGGTGCTGAGCATGGTAGATTCCCAAATTGAAGTTTAATTAGGAATCGGGAGATATTTTGATGATTTCAACGGACTCAGGGCAGAGTGTGAGCTCTAATGCTCTGCCAAACTTGTCACTTGAAGTTCAGTATTTGCAGACATCTCCAGCCCTGTTCAAAGGTGTTGTGGTCAAGCTGTTTGCTCCTCAATGCCAGGAGTGTCCCTGCTTTCCATGTATTGATCCAGGATGGGCCTCACAGCCTCTGAGCACTGACTCCCAGAAAATGAACACCCAGAGAAAGCTCGATTTAGAAACCAGAATCTTAATTTAGAGGTGCTGAATGCAAGATCAGCACAAGCACTATTTGGAACCATCTGGCTGATATAAACTTCTCCTCAGGTGTGGTGTCCTCCAGGGGCTCCTGTATCCTGACAGCCTCTCCCTCTCTCTGTTCCAGCTTTCTTGCTCCTCCAAAAAGTTTGCTGGCTGGGAAAACCACCCCCAAAAAATCTGAGCCACGGCCATTTATAGGTGCTTGAAATAGTTCTGGGGCTGAGTTGTGTTTGATAACCAGCTCACCTGCGAGGGAATTCTTCCACAAGAGGTGCTCCTCTCACCCACTGCTTGTCATTCGACCAAGATAAAGCAGGTTCTAAAATCTACATGTGGTGAGGCCCAAATGTTCTCCTTTTTGCACATCACCAAGCTCTAATGAATTTCATTATTCTTTTTTAATTTACATGCTCTTGCAGAATAAGGGTCCCCAAATCATTAACTAATTTGATATGTCTGAAGCACCAATTGAATTCTCGGGTCCCTTGGCACCCTGAGCCATCTTGTTCAAACACCTCCTAACTTAGTTTCATAATTAGATACACCTTGATTGATGGTTTTTTTCCGTAGCACTTGCAGAGGGAAGGAAATCAACCTAATTGCTGTCAAAATTTAGCAGGTTTTCAGATGAAAAGTCTTAACCAAATCGGTGATTTCCAAGAGGAAACAAAGCCCTGCTCCGATGTAGGGCAAGGTGAGGAAGGTCTTTCAGGTCCTGTCTCCAATAATAAATTATTTTGGGAAGAAGAAATTAAGATGGCAATTATTAAGAAAGTTATTTCCGTGCTGCTTGCACTTTGGGTATGTATTTATATGGAAACAAGGACATCTAATTTTCCTTGTTCTTACCAGCTGAATCATTCCAGACAGGAAGTTGCTGCTGAAATAAATATTGGAAATAAATTCTTAGGCAGAGTTGGAGCAAAAGAAAAAGATACTTTTTTTTTTTTAATGAAAGCTTTTCCTTCGAGAAGAACTTAAAGAAGAATCTTTTTTCATTAAAAAAGAAGTAATTTGGAAAAGCATATTGAGTCCCAGACATTCTTGACTGAACGGTCCTTATGCAGGCAGGTATCGTGAAGGGGGAATTCCAAATAACTTCCAAGGTTGGACTGGATGATCCTGGAGGTCTTTTCCAACCTTAATGCTTCAGGGTCAGGTATTATCACCATGAACACACCTATTTTATAACAGCTGAGGTGTGAGGGACAGTGTGCTAGTTAATTATAACGGGCTAAAGCCTTGCTTTGAGGAGAAATCAGAATAATTCAGGCCTGAGCCAGGACACAGGCAGGAATTTATCTCATCAGGATATCCAACTCTGTCTCAAAATCTCCATTTTACTGAAAAAAGCTTGTCTGCAGAGGTAGAAATGAGATATTGTTGCGTCACTGTAGAACATAAGTTGCTTTAGGAGTGAAATAATGACGTGAAAATCACGTTCTGGGAGCAGAATCAGTGCTATAAACTTAAAATAATTACTTTCTTGTTTATGCAGATGGGTAAGAGCTCCAGGGTAAGGCCTCATAATGTATTTAAAGCAAACTTGAGCAGGTTTTGTGTTTCTCATGCTGTCTATCCGTGAGCCATGAGCCAGGAGGGAGATCATGGATGTGGATGGGCAGAGGGATCCAAATTTCCAAGTGCTTGAAATGGGTCTGATCAAATAAGATTTTTCTCGCAGCTTTGAGTGTTTTGGGAATAAATCTTCAGTGTTAATACAGCTGGAAAAATCCTAAACCATCCATTTCTTTCTATTGTCATCTGTGTGAGAGGTTTAATGTCTGGGAATAATCCAGGGCACTGAAGGTGTCACTGGTTATAGATTTACAGTTTGGGGGCACTCCTGAGGAAATTTAGTTGCAGGGCCCGGGGAATTATGGAAAGAGTAACTTCCTTCTGTCACTTTGGAAAGTTTTGGAGACTTAACTTTGAGATCAGCAGTGATTAACTGTAGCCCAGGTGTTTTGCTGGAGTTGTGCTTCTGATGGAGATCACACCATCAGAGGAGGAAATTTAGGAAATGCAAGCTTTCCTGTAATCTTGGAGGAATGGGATTTTACTGAATTTTGGACACTTCTAGTAGCCCTGTTACTTCAGCCACGTGCAGTTGACTACTGGAGTTGACCTTTTGGGTTTTTTTAGATTTTGGGGTGTTTGATGCTGATTTTATTAAAATCTTGAAGAAAACTCAAGTTTGGCTTTGTAGGAAGTTTAGAACAAGACTCAGTGTACAGCATTTATAGACACACATCAGGCAAAAATCTGTAGCCAGGGCATTGTCTGGTCTGGGATTTTGCAGTAATGGGGGAGAAGAAGGATGAGAAATGGGGAGAATTCCGACATTTGGGATGAAAACAGGCCTCAGTTCTGTACCCTCCAGGTTAATGAACTGGAATTTCCAGCCAGGCCCTGTCAGTAGAAATTTAACCAGTTGTTGACATGCAAATTTACCTTGGTAAGTAACTCCTGTAACAGATAGATGCTCATAATATACTGATTGACAGAGGGAAATCTGCTGAGGGTTGTCATCAGCTAAGACAGGAAGGTAAAGGAAATCTATGGGGGAAACCTCTAAAATTTTCCCTCTATGGGGGAAATCTCTAATAATCTCTAAAATAAAGCAGACCAACTTTTACCACTGTATTTATTTACTTATTAATTGGCACAGAAGGAGTATTTCTGAGTAGAAAAAGGAGAAGTGAAAAAGGAGCTTCAAACTATAAAAGGATGTTGAGCAGGGTTGGACTCAATGATCCTTGTGGGTCCTTTTCAACTTAGAATATTCTGTGGTTTTGTGGGTGATTTTCAGCTGTTAAACCACAGTTGTCATAAATTAGATATGAGAGATCCTAAATTCCGTGCCTTGTCAATTCAAATAAAACAATACTAAAGCTTCCACTGCATGGTCCAAATGCACATGAAAAACACCTTCAAAATATACTGATAATAAATCTGATAAGGGTCATCACCCACTAAGACAGGAAGGTAAAGGAAATCTGTAGGGGGAATCTCTTAAAGCAAAGGAGGCCAACTTTTAAAACTGTATTAATTTGCTTATTAATTGGCACTGAATGTGTATTTCTGAGTGGAAAAGGCTGAGAGAAAAAGGAGAAGAGAAGCTGAAACAGGAGCTTCACACTGTAAAAGGATGCTGAGCAGGGTTGGACTCGATGATCCTTGTGGGTCCTTTTCAACTTAGAATATTCTGTGGTTCTGTGGGTGATTTTCAGCTGTTAAACCACAGTTGTCCTAAACTCATTAATTATCAGACATGAGAGGTCCTGTATAAATGTCCTGCCTATTAAAACAACCCTGAAGCTTCCCCTGCATGGTCCAAATGCACACGAAAACTCCTTTGTCTCCGGGTGCCTCTCGACCCACATATTTCATTTTTCACTCCTAACAGTGCTCGTGTGGGTCCTTTCCCTGCCCCAGTGTCACAGCCTTCCACACAGATATTATGGTTAAGGCTTAGAAATTCCATGGAGAACCAGTTGTGGCATATTCCCATCAAACTCAACTCCAGCCTGGCCGAAATTAATTTCTATTAATGTAATTCAGCTTTTATTAATGAGGTCTATTGAGGGAGGAGGTCTAAGCCGTTGGACTGTGACTCAGATAATTTCTTAGTTTCTTCTGTGACCTTGGGCAAGTTGCTCAACACCTGTGGCTGGAATTTTCCGAGGCTCTAAAGATTTTAGAAGGACTGTAAAGTAAAGATTGCTCTGGTTCGTTGGCTCGAGTGAAAAATCATGGAATAGCGAGGTGAGAATCTTTGGGAAAGGAGGAAAACCGAACAAAAACCTAAAGGAGAATTAGATTCATCTTAACAATTGAATTTTATTCCTAATTTTGCTTTTTGACTTTATCCCTTTTTATTACATCTGGGAAATTTCAACCACAAATATCTGACTTGTATAAAAATAAAAATATAAGAGAGTTTTCATTACTCTTGCTTCCTAGAACAAAAAATTTAACTTGAACAGTGTGATTATCTTTAACTTCACCTGCTTCCTGAAGTACTATTTTTAAAATAAAAATCACAGTTTCAGTGACATGGTCTCATACGAAATATTTCATTACACTTTTCCTTATGTTGAGCTGGTAAATTTTTAGAGACAGTGACAGTGTGAAAACTTACAGCATTTGCACAGCAAGTCTGGGGTTTTCTGAGCCTTTTGTGTAATAAAAATAAATTTGTAAAGTCTTTTTGTCTCACACCAAACTTGTGTCTCAGGTGACAGTGAAGGGGAAATAAATGACTGACTACTGAATAACCTTGTGAACAGAAAATGTTGGGAAAATCATTATTTATTAGGTTTTTTTATTGAGACCGAGAGAAGCTCTTTCAGGTGTCTGTTTTCTGGCTCTTAGCTGGTTCCAGGCACTGGTGATTAATGATTATTAGTCAATTTGAGGCTTTTTTCTTGGTCTTGGTTTTGGGAAAAAAAATCTGCTAACGTGAAGCAAAATCCAGACTCAGCCTTTCTGCTATTGAGTAGTTTCCTTGGAATTTTTAAATATTAAGCACTTGTTTATCAAATGAATTTCTGGGAAGTCCTGCAGACTAATTCTCAGTGTTCACCCTTTAACAAGGTTTTTAACTTTAATATGATTGGTTTTGCGGAGTAGAATGACTGATACACTGACGAGAGTCATGGGGATGGGTGAATGACATCCATCTCTACTTAATAATTGTTTTTCTGGCTTTAAGATCATTCCTTCACTGCTTCACTGTGCTCAGAGCTACCTGTGCTGTGTAGTAAATAATCCCGATTAAGATATTTTAGTTTAATCATCGTCATCAATTTAAATAAACAATTTCTTTTATTTATATAATTATGTTTGGGTTTCCATCCTTAATCCTGCAGGACAAAGGTGTGTAAAGGCTCAATTAAACATAAACCACAGACCAGGCCTTGGACTGGGACTGGATCCAGCTGCACCCAGACTGTTCTCAGAGAAGGAGTTTGGAAAGGCAGGGGGTCCTTTCTGCACCTCCTGGCTCAACAAACAAGGTTTATCAAACCTTGATAAACGAGGTTAATCAACCGATAAACCTCGTCCAAAGGTTCCATCCTGCCCAATATCCCAAACTCAATCCAAACCGCCCTCAGAGCACAGGACCAGAGAGCCTGTGAGCAACGAGAAGGAAAAGCTTTCTCTCGTGGCCGCTGCAGGGATTTTGGGGTGGTTCCCCAAGCCCAGTGCCTCGGGTTTGCTCATGGAAAAGCTCCAGGGGCATCTGAAACAGCTGGGAAGAAATCTTTAAAGAGCACGTGCTGTGAATAAATCACCTGGTGTTCGCAGCAAGGGTGAAATATGGTTTGGAAAGCGGCATCAGACTCTCCAGGGAGGATGTAGGTTGGACTTTGCTTTAACCTCTCCTCAAATACAAACAGTTTAGTGATAGGTCACGTCAGAGGTCCTCTCTAACACCCCGACACGCCTGAGTGCTGTCAGCCACACTATAAATTGCATTGCTCCAATTATCCGGGCTCCAGGAGGAATAATGCTGCAGTAAATAAAGGTCTCTGGAGGTTTGTAGCAGCTCAGTGAGTGCCAGTGTCATCCCCACAGATCCAGCTGGATGGGAACATTTTAACATCCAGAGACACTTAACTGCAGCTTTCCCAGGAGATGCTGCTGTTGTAGATCCTCGCCCTGCCAGTATCTCCCAGGAATTTAGAGCAGGGGGGATGTGAATTGGCTGAGAATGTAATTTTCCCCTCTTCTTAACATCACACATAAAATCCACCTCGGTACCCAGCCAAGTCAACCTGCCCTGTAAAGAACATCCTCAACGACTTAGGAGTACAACTTGGGAATACAACTGCAGAGCTTCAAAGGAGAAAGCTTGGTACCTTTCTTCTTAGATTATTAAATCTGACAATTGCCAGGCTTTTTTTGGAGTTTGCAGTCGGTGGGTGTCAACATTTCCTGTGCAGGGAGTCCTAAAAAAAACCAAAAAACAAAACAAAAGAACTTTGGGCTTGATGGAAACTGAGGCTGTAGGTGGAAGCTGTTTGGGATACTATTTATTTTCTAGCTCTCTAGCACTGAAGAATCATAGAATATCCTGAGCTGGATCCATCAGGACCATTGAAGTTCAGGACCCCCAGTGCCCTTCCCTTGGCACTGCTTCCCAGCCTTTCATTTGAGCTGTATCTTTATTTTCTTCTGTACATAGTCTGTATGTGCTGGGAAAAAGTGCTTTAGAGTGCATAAATATTTAAAGAGCCATTTCATAATTGCAGTAAAACATATGTGGCAATCACCATGTTATAAAAAGCTCCAAACCCCACTGTGAACCTCTTACCATCATCCAAACCACACCTGACCTGTGAGTGTACTGCCTACACCAATGAGTTGTGCTGTGTGTCCTCTGAACCACTGTTTTGTTACCTAGAGGAAGCAGGAGTTTTAAATAGATCCTTGGGCACTAATTACAGAGAGCAGAGTAGAAATTCTGCCTTGATAATGTTCTCAGTAATTGTCCTTTATGACATTATAAATCTGATTTTTTTTCCCAGCTTTTATATCTGCGCCTGTTCCTCTGTGAAACCGTGGAGTTTATTTAAAATTAGCAGCAGTTTTATTAATGACACTCAACACTTCCAGTAATGGGTGTATCATGTAAATCCTGTAAAGTACTTAATGTGACACAACTTCTTGTTTAGATGTGCGTGGTGATAAATCAGAGAGGAGCTAATAAATCATGGAGCAGAACGAGAGGAAGCTGGGAAAGTTTCAGGGTAGTGAACACAGGGATGTGCCAGCACAGGACTGTGAATAACCTTTGTCTCTTTGCTGGTTATTCCCCAAACCCTCATAATTTTGTTAACTTTTATTTCTTCCACCAGCAGTTGTTGGGTTTACACTCCATGGAGCAGGAAGGAAAGTACCTGCATCCCTGGAAGTGTCCAAGGCCAGGTTGGACGGGGCTTGGAGCAACCTGGGCTAGTGGAAGGTGTCCCTGCCCAGGGCAGGGGGTGGAACTGGATGAGCTTTGAGGTCCCTCCCAACCCAAACCATTCCAGGATTCCATGTTGCACCAGGCCACTGACTCAATGGCATAGAAACAGGAAAATGTCCTGGACAATGAACTTGCAATTAGCATTTTAACTCTCTTTATCTATTGGGATAATTAGTGCCCTCTTTGTACAGCACTGGAGCATCTGCAGATGGAATAATAACACAAATAATAATAATACAATAGTAAAACAATAATAAAATACAATCATAATAAGACAATAATAATACAAATAATCCAAATAATCCCTTCCCTCTTTCAACTCTGATTCCAAGCACCTCCAGAGCACAAGAACTGGTCATGGAATTATAGAATCCTGGAATGGTTTGGGTTAGAAGGGACTTTAAAGCCCATCTAGTTCCACCCCCTGCCATGGGCAGGGACACCTTCCACTAGCCCAGGTTGCTCCAAGCCCCGTCCAACCTGGCCTTGGACACTCCCAGGAATTCAGGACAAGCTGTGGGCACATCCAGCATTTTGGGCCATGCAGTGACTCAACTGGAGCTGCTTTGCCAAGGCACACTTTGGGTTATATATATTTGGGATTAACAGACTCTTTGAAAGGCATGAAGGAAAATTCCACCCAGAGAGAGAAGTGTCAGTGTCAAGACAGTCCAACTATTATATTTACTTCAATTCTAAGCAGTTCCTTTATTTGATAGAAAGTTCTGGTCTTTGATATAATGCAGTTTTTTTCCTTTGCCATACCTTCAGCTCTTGAAAGAATTCTGTTTGTGTCAGTGAGTTGTGACATCTTTGCCTTTGTTTTAATCATTGGCTGACTGGTGGTGAGACCCCTGAGCACACAGAAGTTCTTCACTACAGCAAAACCAAAAGTTGGCTACTTAAAAACTCAGTTTAAAGTCTTTCAGTAAATGAAAGTTCGCTCTAAAAACTGCAAAACAAAGTAAAAGTGAATCCATTAGGCTGCCACAGGTATTGCTGTTTCTAGTGCTGTGTGATCTTAGTTGTCAGCAAAAGTATAAATACTTTTGGGAGACCCAAATTCTGCTTTCAAAGCTCACATAAATCCATCATTTGTGTTATTAGCCATTCTTGCTGACCCATAAACTCTGTGGACTGGGTTTTTTATGCCCTGCCATGAGGGGGAAAATCAGTAGTTTTAAATATATTAAATGGAAGTGATTGATCTATTCTAGAAATATAAAATAATAATGTTTGAAATGACAGGGAAATCTGGGAGAAGTTCTGAATGATAGTATATACTAATGTTTAAATATATTATGACAATCCCTCTTTAAAAATCAAACTGCAGCTCTAAATCATGCTCTGATAGCTCTTATTATCTAGAATTATGCTGAATTATGAACAGCCATTGCCTGGGATGTGGATATAGATATATATGGGGTTTAATTCTGTCATTTTTTAGCATTGGTCAGTGTTTGGAGATATTTCAATCAGAACTGTTTTCACATGTCTGGCAGAAACCCCTTCCCCTATTTCCTGTAGGTCAATGCACATCCAAAGTATATATTTATGTCCTAAAATCTATGAATTGTCCTGAAACTTGACTGGCTGGAATTTGAAAACTTGCCTTAAGGATATGGATGCCCAGCTCTCATTAATTTTAATTCGATTAATTAATTTGGTTGCTCATTTCCCATTTTAATTTCAATAGCAATTGGGCATCCGAATCCCACAGGCAGGTTTAAAAATATCAGGCAGAAGATAATGAATATCCAAGGGAAGGGAATTCCACAGCAAGTTGGAACTTCTCAGCTGGAAAAGTTCTTTTCAAGAGCCACTTTGCTGCTTTGCATGGTCAGGAGTCAGAATCTCCCAGAAAAAGCATGGATCTGAGAGTTCTTCAAAAGTCAGCTTTCTTGCATAAGAAAAACACTAAGAAAATGTTTTGTTTTTTTTTTTTTAAAGCACCTTTCATGTTACTCATCTTTCATTTCACGGAAATTTCAAATAATTAACAATAAACAGTCTGTTTCTTTCTGCTGCTGTATCTAATATCTTTCATAAACAAATATTCAGCACTTATTGTCAAATTTAAAGCTGGTGACCGAGCCAACAGGAGCTATTATTAGTCTTAACTCTCTGAGTCTCTTGTCTCTATTTTTAGATCTTGCGGAAAACAGTATTCCTTTTTCTTTTCATTTACCTCTTTAGTGTGCAATAGTGGAGAAATTCAAGTCCTCGATTACCAACTGAAAAAGGAGAGCAGCTGAAATGGTAAAATAAGCAAGTCAAACCTCCCTTAATTAATTTTATCATTACTTTTTTTTTTTTTTTAAAAAAAAAGCAGTTTAGTTTCACAGGGGAAAATGTCACTTAATCATGCTACATTTAATTGGAACAAATAATTAGAGTGAAATATTAATCTTTGTGCACTGAAGGCCCATTTAAAACTTGATCAGTGTGGATGGAAGCCAGGCTGGTTCCTGCACTAATTTGGGCTGTAACCTGGATCAGGTGTGTTTCCCAGGAATACATGTCCAGCATTTGTACCTATTCCAAAGCTGGAAAGAGCTGGAATATAAAATCCCTCATAACTAAGCCCTTGTGGATGAAAATTCCCATTGTGGGAGCCTGGAAGGAACATCAGGATGGAGTTTTCAAAGTGTGTACTGTCAGCATCCTTTGTCAATCCCATGTGGATTTTTGCCATTGAATTCCATGGAAAGCAGAGTTTCCCAGTGCCAGGAGCTTCTAAACAATTGGATTGATGCAATCATTGTGATGGCATCACTCAGTTTTTGTTGCATCCACCAGTTTCCACTCCAAAACCTCGTGTTTTTAAATTGTAGTGAAGATGGATTTGTTGTTCTGGGCGGCTCAGACAACTATTAATTATACATGCACATAATATTTAATTATCTTGAGTAAGCATGGCAATTTTCTGGAATTAGAGATGGATTATTCCATTCAGATCCCAGCAATTGCACGTTATGAAGTTTGTCAGTTTGTAATTAGCCTTGAATCTCTAGCTGTGGTGTGAAGTTTTGGAATCCTTGGAAGTCCTACAAGTTGAGGAGTCTCCTGTGGCACAGATGTGCTCCTCCTGGATGCCCACGGGGAGTCTGAGTCTAGGAAGTTCATTCCTAACTTCTTCCAAGCTCCTGTTTGCCTGACCTTGTGACCTTTCAGGCTAAGATTCCAAAGCATTCACTCTCTGGGTTCATATTTAATAAAATTTGAAATGTTCCACTGTAACAGGCCCCAAAACAAGTGCGTGTTTTGTAAATATGGGCTGCAGACTTTCACCTGAGCATAACACCCGATCTTATGCAGCTTAACAAGCTCCCCAAGTTTGGGAATAAATAAGAACACAGTTCCTTTTGCTTGTGAAGAGTGCCCAGGAAGAGGTGATCCCCCCATTTGTTGTAGAAAGAAAGGGTTAGGCTGGATATTAGGAAATTGTTCTTCCCCCAGAGGGTGGTGGGCACTGCCCGGCTCCCCAGGGCAGTGGGCACAGCCCCAAGGCTGCCAGAGCTCCAGGAGGGTTTGGACAACGCTCTGAGGGACAGGGAGGGATTGTTGGGGTGTCTGTGCAGGGCCAGGGGTCACACTGGATGGTCCTTGTGTGGCCCTTCCAGCTCAGGACATTCCATAATTCTGATACCTCTGTGTGATAATGGGAGAAGGGGAATGAGAAGAGGGAGAAGGGGAGGGAGACACGCGCTGAGAATTCACTGCTGCTTGAGCTGAGCTCTCCAGTTTTGGGAAGCAATGAGAGCACTGAGTCATTTCCTCCCCAGTGTCACTGCACAAAAGCTGTCCAACGTTTTCCTATTAAGAAAGAACTCTTTCCAGGCACTAATTTGCCACGTGGCTCAGTAACAAGGCTCAGCCGAGCATTTATCACCTCTGCACTCAGAGCAAGCTTTGCTCACTTCTCCTCTCCCTCCTTTGCTCTCTTTCCCTGCTCCCTGGTGTCCCAGGTGTTTCCTTTTCCTCTGGAGGGCTGTGGCTGAGCGTTTCTCCAGGGAATTCGGCAGTTTGCAGTCAAGGTGTGAGCAGAAAACGGGGGGAGTGGGGGGAGGAAAGGGAGAAAGCTCATCTGAGCTCTTTGTGAGAAGCTTTGGAGTTCAGGCTTTCTGTCAGGTTCCTTTGACAGGAGTCAGGGCTCTCTGGGTGGATAAAAGAGGAGAGAAGAAAAAAGCAAGACCGAGGCAATTTGAGATGGTATCCAGCGTGTCTGAGTGTGAGAGATCACTCAAAGGACACATTTAATTTAAGCAATGGTTCTGTGCAGTGTATTAACCTTTCCACCCTCCCCACCCCCATGCTGAGCACTAACTGTTTTTTCTTGGATTTTTAGAAATATCTTTCCAGCTCTGCTGCACCATTTTTAATCTCTTTGAAGGAGAGGGGTCCCTGCTGTTATCTCTTTGGAATCATGCTAATCCACCTGCTCTGTCCCCAGTGAGGAAGGTAAATATGGATTGTAAGGGGGGTTAATATGAAAAAAGCAGGGAGGTGGGAGGATGGAGCAGCAGGAGTCTGCTGGGCTGGCAGCAGGAAGGATGGCAATGATGCAGTTAACAGGGCAAAATGAGTTTGAAGGAACCTGTGGGTATGTGGGTCAGATATTGTGCCAGTGGAAATGTCACAGGTGTGCTGGCTTTGGTGGATCTGTGCCCATTTATTGCAGCAGGAAAGTTAGGGATGCTCTCTAGTACTAGTTAATTAGGACTCCTATCTGTGCATGGGAATGACCCCTGGTTTATATTCCTTTCTTTTCTTGTCTGGGCTCTGACCTGACTTTTGTAAAGCCTCCTGAAACACTTGCTGGCTTTATCTACTGAGTTTGGCTTGGTCAAGACTTTAAAAAAATACCCCCTCTATCATTTAGTATTTGAGTAACCGAGTTTTACTTAGTATAAACTGGGCTTTAAAATGACTTTTCATGTCTTTTTTTTTTTTTTAAATTCAATTACTGGTATTTTCCATTTTCCCTTTCATTTAAGCTGTAAAAACAAACCACACCAGAAACTGGGTTTGCTGAAGTTTGGCAAAACTGGATGAGCTTTAAGGTCCCTTCCAACCCAACCCATTCTTTCAGGTCCAGCAGGAGGTACCTTCGTGTGTTACAACAATTACAAATAACTTCAGTTGTTTCTACACTCTACATAAGGAACTTCATAGCTATTCCTTTCCAGTGTAAAGAGTGAAAAAGAAGCTGGAAAATCAATGTACCAGCAGCTAAATCATTATATTTGTGACTATAATATTACGAGTGTGTTGAAATTATGGCACCAGAACTCCCAGTCTGGAATAATTTCTATAATGCATGTTAGGAACTGGTGGAATAGTTTCAAATAGGGAACTGGGGAAAAAAAATGACTTGATGTATTTTGGAGCAGCTACAGTTCCTCCTGACTTGGTGTAATAGATAAGTTCAGACACTTCACTCCTGAAAAAGTAGGCCATGAGAGTTTTTTAAGGGGCTCCAGCACAGAGCCTTTTCCTCCATGACAAATGGGGCTGCTGGTTTACAGCAAAGCCACAGATGACAAACACTGACAGCAGTGCCCCGAAAAAGAACAAGCTGTGTAATTTACTGTGGGGCACCCTTTGGAATGGTGTGAAGTTCCATCCAAAAGCTGTCACCTGCACAGATTGAGTGACCTCCTGCGATAGGAAAGGTTATGAAATAAAGAAATGTATCTCACGACTCATTAATCTTTAGACAAACAGCCCCAAGTATTTCTGACTGCTGTTCGCAGGCACCGAAAAGTATGAGAGCAAACAGTTCTGTGGAAGTTTGTGGGGAAAATAAATCGGTGTTTTTGTAAAAAAAAAAAAAGACTTTGTATCTTCTTTCTGAGACGGAGGGACTTTGATCTTTAACTACTTACAAATGAATCCAAATCGAGTTTGGGGCTTTCTGAAGTTTGCAAAAGTGATTTGCATTTCAAAAGGCCCCGCAGTAAACACCGGTTAAGGTCCCAAAAGTCTTCTAAGAAGATGATTAACTTGAGAAATCCTTTGTTAATAATTAGTGGGGTTGACTCCTGGGTGAAATCACAGATGGGAGGAAAAATTCGTGTATCATCGTGCACTGGATTCTGGCCTTTGAAATCCGTTTCTTTTTTAAATCACAATTAGGTATGTGAGGGAACATTTACATTTGAGTTCAGAGAAATGTAAAGAAACCACCTGAATAATGTTACAAAAATGTACTTTGCTTTTCTGTGGGCTCTGTAGAGACACAGGAATTAATAAGCAACACAATATTATTTTTATACCGTCGATATATTATGGATCAAAATTCTTCTTAAACACTATGAGTCATAGAACCTTTAAGTCCAACTTTTTTTTTGTCCAGGTACCACCATGGCCACTAAACCATATTGACAAGTGCCACCTTTACTCATTTTTTGAACACTTCCAGGGATGGGGGCTCCACCACCTCATGGGCAGCCCCTTCCAGTGCTTAACTACTCTTTCAGGGAAGAAGTTTTCCCTAATATTCCCCCTGAACCTGCCCTGGCACAACTTGAGGCCGTTTCTCCTCATCTTACCAGAAACAAGACCAAACCCTTTGTTCCTCTCTGAGGGACCACCTGAATGCAAGGAAAGAAATGTGAAATAGGTGTGAGGTGGCTCCATGAAACAGCATTTCTACAGAACACCGTGGGCATTTAAAAAATCAGAATAAATAAAGGCAAACCAAAATTAACCTCCACCCAAAGGGCTCAGTCCCTTCCACATGGGAGAGCTTCCCTAGCTGGGGACGTGGGTGGGGTGGGGTGAGACTCTGAGTGTCCTCTACACCACCCCTCTCATTTGGACCAGTTCCAGTCACAGAGGGCTCCTCAGTGCCTTTCCTGCTCCAGCCAGGGATATCTGCAAGGATGGAGATCTCCCAGGAATGGAGACCTCCCAAGGGTGGAGATGTCCCAGGGATGGAGATCTCCCAGGAATGGAGATTTCAAAGCCTCGCTTGACAACCCGTGGCAGTGTTTGAGCACTCACATGGTGGAGAAAAAGGATATTCCTTCTATCCAAGACATTTCCTGTGCTGCAACTCGTCTGTGTGGCCTCTCACACTGGTGCTGAGGGCACCTGAGGAGGTCCTGGCTCTGTCTGCACCGACGTCTCCAGGAGGCAGCTGCAAACAGCAGCCAGACCTGCTGCTGAACCTTCTCTGCTGGCTGAGCTTGTTCTCTCAGCCTGGCCTGGAGCTCTGGGAGGCAATTCCGAGCCCTGAGGGCACCAGGCCCTGCAGTTCCTTTCCTGAGGAAAGGGACCCTTCCCTGAGCAGGGACCTCCCCGTGCTCCCAAGCAATGCTGTGGGAATGTCTGGAGCAAAGTGGATCAGCTCTGTGGTAAAGGTACCCTGTGTTTCATCTCTTCCCTCATCCAACTGCCTGAGGTATCAACACAACATGTGAACCTCTTTATTCAGTTGATGTGAATCATTATGACATCTCTAAAATCACTTTTATGCTATTTATTGTTATTTCAGCTGAGGTTCTGATCCAGCTTTCATTTCCCACCGGGGCAAATACAGCTACAGGCCAAGCTGTGTCACATGTACCTTGCTGCCTGATGAAAATGGGGACAAAAATCTTGTTTTTCTCATTTTTCACATTGCCTTCCTCCCCACAGAGCCACACTCCTTTACTGGGAAAGAGTACTGGAGAAAGAAATATTTTTATTTTGGATTAGGCACCTAAAAATCATTAAAATAATAAATAACATCTCACATGGACTAGAATATGCACCACAGTCCCGTAACAACTGAGAGGGGAAAAAAAAGGCTGCAATGTGAAGTTGGAAAGGCCACTGAGGGGAATTCCAGAGGTCATCTTATTTATCCATCTTTCCTACACCAAAGGATAAATAAGGGAAAATAAAGGGAAGCCCCCAGGGGCCTTCTGGTGCCCTCAGGGACATGGTGGGTTTAATGTTTCTGTCAGCTGGACTGTAAGAAGAATTGGAATAAAAGAGAAAGAAAACCAATTTCCTCCTCCTTATTTTGTGGGCATGATGTTATTTTGTGGAAGTCATTTTGCATGAATTATTCTGTAAACTAAAGATAATAAAGATAATAATAAAGGTAATAATGTTAATAATAATAATATAAATAATAATAATTATAAATAGATTTTTATTTCTGTAATGCTCTCAGGCACATGGTGGAATTGTTGAGATGTCCTGTGCAGAACCAGGAGTTGGTCCTTTTTGGGTCCCTTCCAACTCAGGATACTCTGTGATTCTATTAAATACATTTTATGTCAGTGTTTTTTAATTCCCCTTTGAGCTGGTATATGTGTTTTACCCATAGTTGATTAGCTGTACTTACAATTTTCATGGAATGAGGATAAGGAGTGGGAAAGGTCATGCCACTCAGCCCATCACTTCTTTCCTGAATCAAATCCTTTCTCCTTCATCCCGTTCTAACTGTTTAGAGATTGTTATATGTCCATATTTTTACATGAAATCTGGCTTATTTCTCTGTGAATTACCTCAATTAGCAGGGGTTATTTGGTTTGTGTGGCCAGGTTTGGGCAGCAGGGGCAGTCTTGGTGAGAAGCTACCAGAAGCTCCATGTCCATGGAGCCAACTCCAGGAGGCTCCAGGATGGACCAAGGCCCATCAGGAATGACAGCAATGCCTCTGGGATGGCGTGTTGTAGAAGGGGGAAAAAAAGTTATCATGCAGATGAAACTGCAGCCAGAGAAGAGCAGAGTGGGAATATGTGAGAGGAACAGCCCTGCAGACCCCAAGGTTGGTGCAGAAGGAGGGGGCAGGAGGTGCTCCAGGAGCCAGAGCTGAGGTTCCCCTGCAGCCCGTGGGAAAGCCCACGGTGAGGAGCTGTGCCTGCAGCCCAGGGAGGAGCAGCGGGGTGCAGAGACCCCCCTGCAGCCCAGGGAGGGCTATGATGGAGCAGAGATCCACCTGCAGCCCAGGGAGGAGCAACAGGGTGCAGAGAGAGACCTACCTGCAGCCCATGAAGGGCTGTGATGGAGCAGAGATCCACCTGCAGCCCAGGGAGGAGCCCACAGGGAGCAGGGGATGCCCAAAGGGGGCTGTGACCCTGTAGGAAACTCTTTCTGGAGGAGGCTTCTGGCAGGGACTGCAGCCCCCGGGCAGAGGAGCCCACGCTGGAGCAGGTTTGCTGGAAGGACTTGTGGTCCTGGAGCTGTGCCTGAAGGACTGACCCCGTGGAAAAGTGAGAGCAGCTCCTGGAGAACTGTTGCCATGGCATGGACTCACACTGGAGAAGCTGGTGAAGGACTGTCCCCCGTGGGAGGGACCCCAGGGGAACAGGGGAAGGACTCCAACTCCTCTCCCTGAGCAGCAGCAGGAACGACCTGGGGTGAACTGACTGTGACCCCCATTCCCATCTCCCTGCACCACTGGGGGACAGGAGGTAAGACTTGGGAAGGAGGGAGAGTGGGGGCAAGGTGTTTTTAAGATGAATATTATTTCTCATTCTCCTGCTCTGATCCTGTCAGTAACAAACTTAATAATTATCCCCACTTTCAGACTGTTTTGCCTGTGATCGGTAGATGACCTCTCTTAATCCTTCACTCAGGAACCCTTGGTTACATTTTCTCTCCTCTGCCCAGTTGCAGAGGGTGGCTTTGGTGGACTCTTGGTGTCCAGCCAGGGCCAACCCACCCCACAGGGGTTTGTAAAGGACAGCAGACAAACAATTCACGTTGTCAGTTGTCAGGGTCTCAGGTCTCCCAGCTCTTCTTCTGGAGATCATCCATTGCCTGAGCAAGAGTTTCCAATCGGATTAATTACTGCTCAGCACAGCAATATGTTCTGCTCTGTTAAGTGAGCCATCTGCTCTTCCTTTTCAGCTTGGTTGGCCTTCCAGAGTGAATTATTTCTGAATTAGGACTGCAAAGAGATCATGAAATTCCCGTGGAATTGTGGCTGACTCCTCACAGTGGTCCTGTTCCTGCAGGTTGTGTTTGCAGCCCATATTCCATTGCCACGCTTTCCTGGAGTGCCACATGAACCAGGAGCCTGACAAATGCAGCAGCAGCCATTTGTTCTCTCTGCATCCAGCTGGGTAGTGGTTAAATGGTTCCAGCCCATTGAAATCTCTCATGCCATGAAGAACAATAACGTCTGGACTTCTCAGCTGGAAACTCTGGGCCACTTTCATTTGAATGTCCTGAAAAGTCAGTCTCCCTGCAGATTTAGTCTATATTTGTTAGACTTGATGGACATGATTTTATTAGTGTATTCTGTTAAATCACTTTTGCCTTTCCAGAGTCCTTTGCAATTGAGGCTTCCCTGGTGAGATATATATGGCAGGGGGCTGGAAGGAGATGATGTTTAAGGCCCCTTCCAACCCAAAGCATTCAGTGATTCTTGATATATTTGTGAGCCAGCACAGGTGGGGTGCAGGCACAAGCACAAAACCACAAGTGCCAAAAGTGAATTTATTTTCATGACCTCACCAACCAGGGGGTCCCTGAAGCAGCACCAGGGCAGAGGCACATAAATGAGGACAGAGGAGGATATCCAAACCTGCTGTTTACCAGGAATTAGCACAGGAATTTACCACTGTGTGTTTGGATCTTTCCCACAGCAAGGCAGGAACCTCCATCCTGGTCTATGTGGTGCCTTTAAGTCCACATTATCTAAACACAGTTGTTCTACTGGTCCAACACATAAGGACAAACAAAAATCGGGAAGATATTCATGTGTTCCAACACTCAAAAATTTAGGATGATATTTGTGTCTTAAAACTGGCACCCACCAGGACCCCCAGGGCCCTTTCCCATCACTGAGGTTGGTTATTCATGATACTCCAAGAAAATGAGCGAAACTCAGGGAATCGAGATTGTCTCCTCAAGCATCAGAGCAAGACATCTTTGGCTGGGAAGTATCACAAGTTTTTCTGTTAAACCTAAATAGATTCTCATTTTACAGCCTGGAACACTGAGCTTTTGTGGAATAAGATAAATAGGCTGTAAAACACTAAATAAGACTCCAAACATTATTTATCACCTCGTGTCACAGTAGATACATTGCTAGTGGCCACTTATTAGAATCTTTGAGCTTATGCAGCAAAAATAAGGGAAAATAGAATAAATATAGCTGGAGGGCCTTCCTTTTGGAAAGGGATAATCTGCAGTAATTGGCTGTGTATTTAAAGAAGGCTCCCTCAGGTGTGACTGGTATAAAAATATATTCATGAACCTTTCTCTGAAACCTCTTCTCAGGTACTGACAGAATCAAAGTAGTCC
The DNA here is from genome assembly GCF_003945595.2 of Pipra filicauda. Classification (NCBI taxonomy): domain Eukaryota; kingdom Metazoa; phylum Chordata; class Aves; order Passeriformes; family Pipridae; genus Pipra; species Pipra filicauda. The sequence continues at coordinate 1,075,386 of NW_024104380.1, read as the reverse complement.
ATTAATTCAATAATAGCTGATTTAATAAGGTTTTATTGGTGTTTCTCATAAACAACCTTTCCTAAAATTAGCATTCACATAAAGCTGTGCATGTCATTTTAACAGGCAAATATTTTAAAGGAAGATGAGGTGTTGTTCTAGAGTGCTTTTCTTCATCTTAAAAATATTCCCTGGGATTCTGCAGTACCCCCACTTAAAATGTTCCCACTGTTCTCAGGAGTTCAAAAATGTGGCTACAAATGAAACATGGCACCGTTAGATGCAAAATAAAAGTAGGTGTCCGTGGGAGAAAAGGTTTGGTCTGGAGTGGTTTGAAACGGGAACAGAGACACTGGAGCCAGGACAACTGTGAGAAGAACATGCAGAGAGTGAGGGCAAAGAGAAGCTGAGGAGTCAGCTGGGAGAAGGGCACTGCACCCTGGCCATGGGCTGGAGGAGGAACACACACCCAGCACAGCCTGCCTCAGGAGCTGCCAGGCTTCTGCAGGGAATCTCACTGCAAGGTTCCCTCGGGTGGAAAGGGAAAAGCAGGCAGAGTCTCGTACAAGAACGTAGAAAAAGGGACAATCTTGAACTTTTCCTTTTTAATAAACTTCAGAGACAGAGATAGAGACAGAGGCAGGCAGGGCAGAGGCTTGAGAGGGTGGGCAGTGCTCTGCTGAGGGTGCCCACAGCTCAGTGCTTGGAGCTCATACCCACACTAAGTGAATCATAGAATCACAGAATCAGCTGGGTTGGAAGAGACCTCCGAGATCATCAAGTCCAACCCTTGATCCAACCCCGCTGTGGTTCCCAGCCCATGGCACTGATGCCACATCCAGTCTCACCTTAAAAACCTCCAGGGATGGAGAATCCCCCACTTCCCTGGGCAGCCCATTCCAATGTTTGATTACCCTCTCTGGAAAGAAATTCTCCCTAATATCCAACCTAAACCTCCCCTGGCACAGCTGAAGACCCAGCCCTCTTGTCTTGCTGATGGTTGCCTGGGAAAAGAGACCAACCCCCAGCTGGAGAACTCCTTCATCCTCCTCTGGTTGGCCACGTTACTCACACCAAAGCTCCAGAGAGGAAGACCCGGAGAGCAGGAGCGAATTCCACAGTCCAGCTTTGGTATCACGTTGGTGCTGAATGTTGGAGCCACGTTCAGCTCCCTGAAAGCTTTTTTACTTTTCTGCCTGAATCACTTTTGCTACCTGTAAACCAGGCCTGCCACCTTGTTGTTAAGCTGAAGGAAACTTTCCTGGCTCCAGCTGCTGAAAGGATTCCATGGGCATGAGGGGTTTCTTGGCTGCCTGCACTGGCAGCGGGATGGAAGCTCTGAATGAGACAGCATTTTGTTTTGCTGTGTGAGGTGATGTAACCTGTTAACAGTTCAGGTCACTGCATTCTGGGTTTAGCTACCTCACAAATGAGTGTTAGGGCTACAAATAACATAGAGTTACAGAGTTACAAATTTACAGCAATGCACAATTAAGTGCATTATTATTAAAAGTCCTGCTAAGGTTGTTCGAATTCCCAAGAAAGCACATCAACAAATCCTGGAGAGATGTTTAATTTTGTTATGTCTTCCTACACACTGACCAGCAGCATAAAGTAATGAATGACTCTGTGACAAAAAAAAAATGAAGAAAGAGGAAGAAAACCTGATCTTCCAAAGTAATTACACAATATCTGTGGAGGGCTGTCTAAGGTGCCCAGGTCTGTCAAAGATTAATGACATGTAGGTTTTCAAAATGCCTTGAAAACCAGCCCCACAGCAACAGACTTTCTCCTTTTATTCTTATTATAAAGCTGATCCAAAATGGAACATGAAACATTGGAGTACACAGGTCTCTGCATATAAATATTATAAATGGGGATGAATATCAGGCTAATTTGTCAGACAGGGAAACTATGAAATGATCATTTTTCTCTCTTTTTTTTTTTTTTAACATCTTCATTTCAGGACCATATAATTGGATAATGTAGAGCTTTGGATTCATATATCTTACAGTCATGAGGTACCTCAAATGAGCACGCTGTCCCCTCATGAAAAGTTTTCTATGACTTTCTTGCTGGTAAGCCAGTTGTGATCCCTAATTTTCCTCATTTTTGCTGGCATTACTTGTAGGTTCTGGAAATGGTTTCATCTCAGACAGGGCAAGAAGGCAGTCCCAAGGCCCAAGTTTTGAAAATCACACATAAAATGCTGTATTTAGGGATATTTCCCTGTGTGTATAAAGCAGTGAGCTCAACCAGGTGAGATAAACATGTATCCTATATATCCTATTCTTATCCAACTTTTATTCTGACTCTAAACGTGAGGAACTGCGGAGGAAAAAATCCATCAGGAACTGGACACGAGCTTTCCCCTGTCAGCCTTTGGCTGAGGGAAGGTGGATGATGCTTTTGTAATTCATCTCCCCCTGCAGAAACGTTAATTTTTCCCAATCACACATCCCTTCTCTCTGATTCTATGTGTTTGGGAACCGAGAGTTTTCCAAAAGAGCAGATATTGGGTGTTTTAGGAGGGAACTGGAAGCCTGAGGTGAGGATCCAGGACCTGTCCAGAGGATCCAGGATGTGCCCAGTGGATCTAAGAGGTGCCCAGTGGATCCAGGATGTGCCCAGTGGATCCAGGAGGTGCCCAGTGGATGCAGGAGTTGTGCAGTGGATCTAGAAGGCTTTGGGGTCCTTAAGGACTCTGTATTAGAGCCTATAAATCAGTCAGCCTCAAAAACCACCAGTCTGGGGTTAAGGCATGGCTGGACATTCATCCCAATCTTCCCTGTTTTACTCCTTATCTTTTCTCATGAACACAGCTCAGGGAGTCCAGCCTGGGAAAAGCACTTTGTAACAGATACTAATATGTTCTGGTAGAGTCCTGCAAGGAAGGCTGGAACAGGAACAGGAATTTGCCCAGGAATGCAGCAGGCAGTGTGCAGTGAAATATTAAGATGGATTTAAAATCTGACCCCTTTAGCCAGTGCAACAGGTACTGCTGTTAAGTCAAGCTTAGAGCTGCAGTTAATACAACTTCACAGCTGATCCTAAGGGGATCCTGACCGGAATCACATCAAAAATCACCCTCAGCCAAGACTTCACTGCAATTCACAGCATTTCAGTAGTCCTTTTATGAGATGAATCAACTCTGGTATCCTTAGATAAAAGATACCACAAGGAAAAAGCACACTTGAAAGGGTTTTCAGTGTTTTACTTGTAATCACTTTGGAAAAGAAACCTTTTGGATTTAACTAAACTGGAAAAGGCACTGAAATACTCCAGCCCTTAGTGGGTATTTGGTCTACAAGCCCAGAGCAAAGCTGGTCCAAGATAAAACTCCCTGAAATGCATCTGCAGTGGGCTTTGAGTCCTCATCAACAACTGGTGATTTAATTCAGATAGAGGCAGAAAGGTGAGGGAACTGGGAATAGAGAATTGTCCTTTTTTAACCCAATCCCTTCCCCGTGGGTCGTGTTGCGAAGCATGTGCTGAGGCTGCTTTGAAACAGGACTTTTCCTGCACCCCACCTGGAAATCACCAGTAATGCCATAGGCTGCAAGGATATAAATAGGAGGAGGATTTCGCCTTAAGTGTGGCCTAAAATGCTTTCAAGAGATCTTTTATGAAGAGTTTTTTAAGTATTTTCGATTAAAAATTGTTCTGCAGTCAATGGTAACATAAATGTGTTCTGTTACTGTTAAATTCCGGAGGGGAAAAAAAAAAAAAGGTGTTAATCTCTAACCTGCTTAATGTTCAGAAAAGCAAATACTGTTGTTCACTCTTAAATGTGTGTTTCTTTATAAAATATAGAGTTGCTTTGGTCGGTTTGGTTCCAAGTACATATGTTCATGTGTCTATTAAGATAAAGGAGATGTGATAAGAACAAAATATCAATTTACTTTGCCTTTTTATTCTCCTAGGAAATACTCTCTCCTCTTGTTCTAGCTACATATTATAGCCCCAAAAATTGCCTGGAAAGAATATATTTATAGCTCCAAGGTGAGTTTAGTGATGTTTTCTCTGCAAGTTTAATTCTCTCCCTCTGTCTGCATGTATTACAGTCCTCAGTTGTTTCACACTTAAACATTTTCCCTCTCACAAGCCTTTTCTTTTCCTATCCAGCCCTATAAGAGTAGAACCAGCTCTCTTTTTTTTTCTTTTTTTTTTTTTTTTAAATTGTTTGGACTGAATTGAAAGTACTTCTGGAGTGGTGTGGGGGGATGAGTGACTGGCATGGTGCTTTCCCAGTAGGTGTAGTGGGCAGCAAGCCAGAGACAGGCTGTGCTGAGGGAAAAAAGAGATGAGAAACAGAAGCATTTAGAAATTTGAAGAGATACTCAAGGCCCATCGTCCTGCCAGACTTCAAATTGTCACTGTAAACATGCAGGCATTTTGAACCTCTACAATGAGCTGAGAGAATACAGGAAGCTGGAAGGTGTGGGTTCTGCAGTCACTGCACTGTGGGGGCAGGAAGAATTTATCCCTGAGGTGCTCCCAATCCCAGATCAGTGCCAGCCTGCGCAGCTGAATGCTCTGCAGGGCCATGGAGAACAGAGATTTCTCTTTAAACCAGACCTACCCGTGCTGGCTTTGGCTGGGGCAGAGTTAATTTGGCTCCCAGAGGCAGGTGTGGGGCTGTATTTGGGATTTGTGCTGCATTGGGAATGCAGGGATGTGCTCCCACAGATCCAAGGCCTTTTCTGCTCCTCACCCACCCCAGCAGTGAGATGTTGGGAGGGGGCAAACAGCTGGGACAGATGACCTGAGGGAAATTCCAGACCATGTGGCATTGAGCTCAGCATTTAGAGCTGGGGGAAGGAGGAGGAAGAGAGGGGCATTTGGACTCCTGGCATTTGTCTTCCCAAGTCACCGTCACACGTGACAGGGCTTTCCTGGGGATGGTGAACTCCTGCTGCCCATGGAAGTGGGGAATGGATTCCTTGTTTTGCTTTGCTTGTGTGCATAGCTTTTGCTTTGCCTATTTTGCTTTCCCTGTTTTCCAGTCTTCAGCCAACCCAGGAGTTTTCTCACCTTTATCCTTCCCATTCCCTCCCCCATCCCAGCGGAGGGAGGGAGAGAGCGGCTCCCTGGAGCTGCTGCCTGGGATTAAACCACCACACTTCCTCAGGCATTTCCACCTGGGAAAGGGTTTCATCTGGCTCTCAAGTTGACTAAACAGAAGGTAAAGATTGGCAAGCAAAGAAGATCTTGAAGTGAAGCCTTCTGGTGTCTGGGATTTCCTGACGGTAGAAGGAAGATATTTCCCTCCTATTTTCCAGCTTTCAGTTCCTCCCAACACGTCCTGCCTGACATTTCCAGCATTCCTCTGTGCTGTCACCTGGCTCTTCTGCATGTTTGGTGGCCATTCTCAGCCTCATTACAGTTTTTTCCAGGGTTGTAGGTGATGATTCTTAATAACATGTGTGGCCAACACAGTCGGCACTTAGGGCTGCTCACAGTGACTGGAAAAAGGAAGGGGGGATTTTTTAGCAGTGAAGAAAGAAGAGTAGGAGACCAGCTGGTTGGGCCAAGTGTCATGAACATGGGATTAAATTCCTGGAAGAAAGGACAGGCATATATAATTCATTGTCTTTTGTGGTAATTGCCTAAATCTACGGACACGGCTCAAATCTGACGCGATTGGGGTTTTTTAAGGCTGGATCCTACCAAGGTTTCCTAGGACTGTAAGCAAATGCCAAAGGATCAAAACACTTCTTTACTCCTTGTAGAGCCACTTGTGGTGCTAGGACTTTGCCCAGTGTTCATTATTTTCCTTTCAATGTTCAAGCATAAAGCATGTTTAATTCAAGGAGTGCAGCAAAATTCCCCAGCAGCTTCCAAGAGACAGAAATATGGAACACATTTAAAGGTTTTATGAATAACTTTAAAAAAACAGGCATGAAATGAGCCTGGAAGCCACAGATGCTTATTTCCTCAATGTTTAATATGTAACTGTTGTGGTTTACCAGGAAGAAATCCCGCAGTATTTAATGTCCCATTTTATTTGGAGCTGATTTATAACCACAGGCAGCCCAGAGCAGCCTTGGCCTTCATTCATGGAGAGGGATGGGTTTGGTCACTCCCAGTTTTTACAACCTTTTGGTCAAAGCTGAGACAGTTGTGTTTTTCTTATTTGAATATCCACACGTATTTTAAGGCAGATTTTCCCTGTAAATACTGACAACTCTTATTACTAAGAAGTGCTTCTCTAGATTCCCTGCTGGCTGTTCATATACGACCATTCCAGAGGAACCCCAGGCAGTTGTTTTTACACCAAGAAGTGCTGTCTGAGCCAGCTGATGTCTGATCCATTTCTTAATGTGATTTAGAACTGTGAAAATAACTTAAATTATGATATTTTCCCTTACATTGGAAGTACAATGAGTTGCATACTTTGCTCTCGCTGCAATAGACTTGTGACTGATACACAGATGGTCTGCAAGTCCAGGAGTAGTGGTTTATACTGTGTTCCTCAGGGGATTTGTGTCCCCAAATTAGGAATTTTACGTCTGTGTAGCCCCAGAAATCTGCAATTTCACATTTTGCACTAGTGCATGAGAACACATGATGTTGAGCCTTTCACTGGTGACGTGCAACCAACCCAAGAAGCATTCCAGCTCCAGGTGGCCAAAAATCAGGTCCTGAACAGGAAAAAAACACATCCCAGGCTCTAGAGAAGCTGTGGCTGCCCCAGCCCTGGAAGTGTCCAAGGCCAGGTTGGAGCAACCTGAGCTAGTGGAAGGTGTCCCTGCTCATGGCAGGGGGTGGCACTGGATGAGCTTTAGTGTCCCTTCAAACCCAAACCATTCCATGATTCTCTGATTCTCTGCCACATTTTAACACATTTTAATGTGTCAGCTTCGCTGGACAAAGATAATAATAAATAAATAATAAATAATTTCCCTCACATCTCTTTGACTTCAATTTAAAGACAAAAAGAGTGTGGTAAAGAGTGTGGTAGCTCCCTCTCTTCTTTTTCCCTTCTGGAAGAGGATAAAATAGGGGAAAAAATAGAAGTGAGGAGAGTTTAGTGATTTCCCTGAGCCCATGACTTCTGGGTAAGCTTTGAGGCCAAATATTGGGCTACCTCCTCTTCTTTTTAGTGCCTCAGAGCTGAAATTGGGGACTCAGGCCAGACCTGGTTTACATATTTGTGTCTGTTCTAGGGGGATGAGCAGAGAGTGAAGCTCCTGAGGGAGTGTCTCCAGGAGTTCAGAGCCTCTAAGCACTTTGGAAACCACAGCAGCCTCTCAAGAGGCAAATCAGCAGGAGAGGGAAGAAGAAACCAAACAAACCCCTCCTCATTTACTGCCTGTCTTGATACTATAAACAGCAATTTCTCTAAAAAGGCAGAGGAACATTTGCCCCCAGCCAAAGACAACCTGTACACACAGGAGGGGTGAAGCTCCACCTGCATTTACCAATCTTGGGGGCACATCCAGACAATTTATTCCTGATGAGGTCTGGAAGGGTCCTTGCTCCTCGTGTCCTCTGTCCTGCTCCTGCATGGACCTTGGGTGAGCTCAGACACCCAGTCACAGCACCCTGGTGTGATTTTACCAGACCCCCAGTCACAGCACCCTGGTGTGTTTTCACTCACTGGAATTATTGGAGCAGTTTCCAGGGTCGGGATTTACAGCCTCTGTCAAAGACATTGGGGTTTCTGCTCTGAAATCTGGGTGTCCTTCAGTCCATTTTCATTTTTTTGTGCAAGGAAGGATGGAAACCTCCCCATCTCTTACCCCAGCAGTATTTATTTCAAAGGATTCTCGCAAACTCTTTTCTTGTATCATTTTTCTCTTTGTTTTACCCCCTGAGTTTATCAATTTCAATACACAATAAACAAATAGACACAGAGAGTAAACAGAGGTACAAGGCAAGCAAGGATTGAGAATTGAGAGTTATATCAGCATTTTGAGAGGAATTCTCAGCACGTTTTTCCCTGTGTTTTCTGTGAAAAGCACTGCAAATGTTCAGGAGGGATAGGAGTGGGAAGCCTTAGTACAGGGGGGTGGAATAAGATGATCTTTAAGGTCCCTTCCAATCCAAACCACTCTAGAATTCTAGGGTGAAGACTTGTGGATGGAAATAAAGACACTTTAACAGGGAAAGCTGCAGCTGGGAGCACAAACAAAGCAAAATGAGGAATGAATTTGCTGCTTCTCATCAGCAGGTAAATGTAAATTAGCTGGTAAAGCTCCAGCCTATTCCTGAAGAGCAGAGCCTCAGCACTTGGAGTACTTGTCTGGGAAGACAAATAACAACCATCAACATCCTCCTTTAAACTTCTTTTCTCCAAGCTTTTGCTGCTGAGCACGGTGTCACGTGGCTTGGGACATCAGCTGGTCACTTGGGTTCTCTTGTCCTGGCTGAGGTTCTGACCCTTCATCTGCCGTGCTCAGGTTGATATGAAGTACAAGTGTACTTTGATCACTGCCAGGGTTTTGCCTCAGGAAGAAGCAGAATTCTCCTTAACCCTCTTTTTTGGATAACCTGGCCAAGAAGCTGAGCCTGGGCACGACGGGAGCGACCGCAGGGAGAAGCTGTGAGGAGGAATGGGATGGCTTGTGTTTGGACCGTGCTGAAAATCTTAAAAAGCAATAAATAAAACGGAGAGTGGGGGGAAAAAAAGAAGTCAAAATGGGTGGTTTTTTGTGAGTGGAGAGGACAGCTGCAGCAGGGGGTGCAGCAGTGTTTGTGCAGGGGCAGTAGCAGGGAGGTGGTGTCCCACCTGAGCTGGATTTCACCTTTCCTGCTTAACTTCCTGCCATTAAAGAGCTTGGCTTCACAGCTAGAAAGTCCTTTTAATGGGGGGGTCTGGGTGACTAACTGGGGACTGCATTCTTTTTGCCTGGTACCACCACTCCTTTTGCTCTTTGAAAGCCTCCTAATTGTCCCTCAGAGCTGGGCCATATTTCCTGATCCTTTGGAAAGGCCTTGAAGAAGGGAGTAGCTGAGAACAAAAGTCACTTGGTGCATCAGCTGACTCTAAATAATGAATTCCAAATCTCCTAATTTTATGTAAGAAACAGAGATCTTTTTCAAAACCATCTCCAACTGTGCAAGACACCCCAGCATTCTCTGGAGAACCTGAGTTTTGTTTTCAGGGAAGCATTTTTTTCTTCCAGGCAGTGCTTTCTCACGTGGTTCCTCTAGGAATTCAGCTGTGCTTTTCCCTGTTTTCTTTTGGTATAATTAAAAGTAAACTTCAGTTCTTTGCTTCCTTGCTTATGAGGATGGCTCTTTTCCCCAGATCTTCCAGGAACAGAGGAAAAAAAATTCCCTTTCCAGCTCAATGCTTTCCTTTTACACTAAAGGCAGCTCAGACATTCACATACACATGGAACTTGAGAAATAACCCTGAAATTCCATCATTTTGTGTGCCAAGTCAATCAAACTTTGTGTTCCTTTGGAATTATTTTGGGTGTGGGGTGGAGAAGATAATTCTAAAATGTTCGTGTGGTGATTAATACTTTTTTTCTCTCTATTCCCCTGTTTCCTCTCCTTTTCTTTCTCTCCAACTCCCTTGGTTCCTCCCAAACATATTTAGAGTACCGGAGGAAAATAAACAAGAATTGAGAAACCCCAGACCCACCACTCAGAGGATTCTTGCCTGCTAAAAGGTTTGTGCTCCTGAGGAGAATTCTTCAAGAATCCCAAATTTCATTTTTTCATGCCTTTTCTCTCTCTGTGATCAGAGCCATTCTTCAAAAATTATCTTTTTAAGCCTAAAAACAGCTTGTATTTTTAGCCCAAAAGCAGGCAACTAAAGTTCACTGCACAAAGCATCCCATTTTAATAACTGCAGCTCATGAAAAAGTGTCCCAATAACTCAGACAATTAACCCTGATACCTTTACAACTCCGCAGTTCCCCCTGAGGAAGCTGAATCTTTTTTTATAACTGGAGCTGGGGAACTGGCTGCCTACGAAAGGCTATGTGTGTTCCCATTAGAATGGCTCTTTCTCCCATTAAAAATATAGTAAAGCCATTAAAGGCCTCCAATGTAATCATTAACATTTAGCACACTGTGCCTGCTGCATTGAAAACATTATGTGCAGCTGAGCTCTCTGACTCACTTAGGGAAATATCAGCCAGCTCCCATGCACCTTGGCTTTATTTTTCATTTTAGGTGATATTGCCACGCTCTTCCTAATTTGCTTCAGTGAGTTCTCCCGTTTCTACGGGGTTATAATTTGAATATTATAAACTATGTAGCCTTTTAGGGAGGTAATGTTTTTCATCCTGACTTTCAAGACGTTGAAGTGGCAAGAGTTTGTGGAGTAAATTCACTCTCATTTAAATATCTTTGGTTAAATTAATGTGACACACAGCCTAAGTCACATTCATCCTTTGGAGATGCCACACATTAAATCTTCATAGTTAAAGATTTTAAGATCCCAATGATGCATTTTAGAAGAATCTCCTTCTGTTCCTTGACCATGATGAGGTGCCAAGGTACAAATATACATCAAATGTTGTCCTTTAACTCTGACTGGGATGGACTTGGCTTCTCCACACTGATGTTAATGTTGACAGGAATTTGTAGAAGCACAGAATCATGGAATCCTGGAATGGTTTGGGTTGGGAGGGACCTTAAAGCCCATCCAGTGCCACCCCCTGCCATGGGCAGGGACACCTCCCACTAGCCCAGGTTGCTCCAAGCCCCGTCCAACCTGGCCTTGGACACTTCCAGGGATCCAGGGGCAACCAAAGCCAAGAATTCTTTCCCAATATCCCATCCAAACCCACCTTCTCCATTGGATTAATCACCATTATTTCTTCTTGTAGTTTCCCAGTTTAAATTGGACTTACGTGGACATTTCAGCCATTTTTGAAACTGTGACCCGTATCCAGATTTTTTCCCTTTGCCTCATAAACAGTGTGAGTTCTCCTGTGTTTTATTCCACATTACAAAGGGAGAAGTTATAGAAATTTGAAATTTGGAGGAAGGAAAACATTCTTCTGAATTAGCCCAGGATTTTCACACCATAGTCCTTGATCCTAAACCTGGTGTTGCATATGTTACATGTCTAAGAGCCCCTGTATTTTTCATTGGATCAGCTATCCTTATTTTCTGAGGGAATTCTTCAGGGAATGTGTGTAGGATGAGGCCTCTCTGTCTTCTCTGACTCAGGGAAAGGTCTTTACCCTTGGGTTCTGTTCCCCAACAGCTGTGGGAGCACATCCTTTCTCATATTTTATTTATCTGCTGCATTCAGATGGAGTTCTGTGACCATGGGGATGATTTGTCACCCAAGCAAATCTTGAAGAAATGAAACATGTTTTTTTCTCAGGTATTTGCAGAAAGTTCTTTCTTTCTGCTGCTGCTTTTGCTGCTCTGCAGCCCAGCTGGATCTGGAAAACGGTGTACAACTCATAGCAGGAAATGTCATCTCTATGGAAACTTCCAGAGCCTCTGGAGGATGATGGGATAAAGTTGAAAGAATAATCAATATTTTATTCTGAGCTCATTTTTAAGCCAGGCAGGAGAAATGAAACTCCTGGTTGGACAAGAGATGGGAAATTCCAGACAGAGGTGGAAGCTCCTGAAGTGAATTCAGAAGGTGGAGAGGAGGATCTGAATCCTCCTGGGGGAAGAAGGATTGGGAGAAAGACAAACTGCCTTGGGGGTATATCCTGTGAAATGATGTCTAACAGGGGGAAAAGGAGCAGCAGCACCTCTGGCTGGGTTTTTAAAGTTGAGAGAGACACAAGAACTGTTTATTTGTTGTTGGTTTAAATGTCTAAACAACACAGGACTGTGTTTTTTCTCTATCTCCAGTTACCTCCTTTGTAACACCTTATCCTCACCTCTTCTTCTTTATCACTTGTCTCCTATTTATTGTCCCCAAATCCTGAGCTCTGTCATTCCTGGGAAGGCTGTTAATTTTTTCCCAGACATTCCTGGACCTGTTCTCCCAATGGAATTATGATCCATGACCAACAGATGTGCTTCTTGCCATCCCTATTTACTTCTAACCTGCAATCCAATTTGCTTTTATTTATCTGTATCCCAAACCTATTTGGTTCCCCTGCCCTGTCCTCTTTCCTTCATTTTCCCCAAACTCTGTGGGAATGTTTTCTTTTAGAGCTGGGCCAGAGATGCTTCTCTGCTGGAAACCAGATCTTCAGGCAAAGGGAACAGGAAGAGGATGGAGTAATCTCCCCCCTCAGCTTGTGGTAATAACCTTGTGATTTAGGAACATCCATGATTATATTGCAATTATCACAGTTAATAGACACCAATAAAATTATGCTCTTTGATTTTTTTTTTTTTTGGGGGGGGGAACTTTTTCCACATTTATTTATAGCTTGTAATTATTTATAAGTATATTTCAGCCCAGAGTGATGCATTCTACAATTTAACAGCTGTGCATGGTGTGAAAACATCCTTCTGTAAGACTGTAGCCCATCCAAAGCCATGGATTTCCGTTGATTCCACTGATTTTTTAGTGAGAAGCTGCCTGACAGCTCTGTCTCTGCACTATTTCCACACTTACGCTGCTCAAGTTGTTTCTTTTCGATGCAAACCCCCATTCTTTGTGTTCAGTTTTCCTCCTGGAGAGCTGCCCTGGTGCAGAGATCGTTCTGGATTGCCAACTGAAGGCAGGAGTGCTTCCAGCCACGCCAACTCGATTTTCCAGAGCTCCCTGCCCTGCTGGGGAGCAGAGGCAGCTCCCAGGCTGTTTTGTGCAAATCTGAGACACACAGTGGTTTTCCTGCCAGGAGATTGGATCCCACTTGGTGTGGCAGGTGCCTCAAGATGTGCTGCAGCACTAAAATCCATTTGCAAATCCATCTCCCGCTCATCCACGGAGACAGCAAGGCTGAGAGCAGACGTGCTTGGCAACACATTACTAAGGTAAAAACCCTGGGATCCAGCAATGAGCCACCCTGGACACTGGTTGGGATTGTTCTAATAGAAAAGCAGATGCTTTGCTGATGTTCCAGGTCTCAGGAAAGAGAGAAGTGGAAATGAAAATGTAATCTGGGCGTGGCTGGCCGGGCTCCCTCAGCTCGGAGCAGCTGCTGGGACCTGGAGGGACCAGCACACGGAGCAAACGAGCTGTGTGGGGATGGAACTCCTTCCCAAGCCACAAAAAGGGGGAATGGTGTGTCCTCCAAGGCTCTGTGTCCTCAAGTGTGTTAAAAAGGATCAGATGAAATCCTCAATTCTGAGGCAAAGGGGAAGTGCCTCCGCTGAGGCAGGGGTTGAACCCCCTCCAGCACCAATCCCTCATCCCTGAGCACTTCCCATCCTGGCCCAAACGCCCAATTTCCAGTGCCCAACAGCAGTTCCTGTATTTATAACCTGAATCCACCATGTGTCAGCATGTTTTTTGCATATGAGGCACAGAGTCCTTTCCAGCCTCACAACTGCTGTGCATTTTAAACTACCTGCCTTGCCTGCAGCTATTGACTGAGACATTAATCCAATTAGGTGTGACAAATTGGGGTGAAGCCAAGCACTATTAAGGCTGGGTTTATTACTCTCTGCTTCAATTATTCTGCTGATTTGGTGTAATTGCAGTGTTCCAACTGTACTGGGTCCTGGTTTGCACCCCCAGTTCTGCTCTGTTTCTCGTGGAAGGTGGAAGTTGTGCAAGGAATGTTGTCAGTGGATATCCTTGGACACAGGGATAGCAGAAAGAAGCAAATGAAGTGCCACTAACATGGCTGGAAAGGTGTCAAATCGTAATTTAAAATAAATTCTGTGTAGCTAACTAAGATGCATCTTTATGATTACAAAAGCTTGCAAAGTTCTAGTAGAGGAGACCTTCTGCACCAGAGGAGGTTCAGATTAGATATTAGGAAAAAAAATCATGAAAAGAGTGGTCAGGCATTGGAATAAGTTGGCCAGGATTTGGTGGAGTCACTGACTCTGTTCAAGAGGTGTCTGGGTGTGGCACTTTGGGACATAATTTAGGGGTGATTATGGGGATGCTGGGTGATGGTGGGACTGGGGGAGCTTGAAGGTCTCTTCCAACCATTCTAATTTTGTGATTCTGGAAAGCTCAAGTCTTTCAGAAATCAAACTATTACATGGATTTATCCTGCAACCCTGAACAGGGCACTGACCATGAGCTCTGAGTACTGAGCCACTCTTGGCTGTTGAAAAGTTCCTGTGGATGCAAACCAGAGCTGTTTAATTCTGTATAAAACCATAGTAGCTGTTACTCTAGAGATACCACAGAGGCATGGAATGGTTTGGGTGGGAAGGACCTTAAAGTCCACCCAGTTCCACCCCCAGCCATGGGCAGGGACACCTTCCACCAGCCCAGGTTGCTCCAAGCCCCGTCCAACCTGGCCTTGGACACTTCCAGGGATCCAGGGGCAGCCACAGCTTCTCTGGGCAACCTGTGCCAGGACCTCCCCACCCTCACAGCCAAGAATTCCCTTCCCAATATCCCACCTAATTCTCCCTGTCATAAAGTAGATGGCCCAGGGGCAATAACTCACACCTTGTGTTTTCTGTCCTTTGCCAAGCCACCTTTATTTCACGGTAAGGGGGGAAATGCACAGAAGGATTTTCAGCCCAGGAATTGTTCTCTCACCATTCCCTGGCTCTGCTGCTCAGACCTGAGGTCAGATGGGTCAACCTACATCCCTCACCTGCTGGGTGCTCAGAGCTGAGGGACAACGTTGCCCCTTCTCCACTGGTGCACAAAACAGGCAGGTTTGCTGCTCACCTCTTTCTCTACCACCCTATCTCCAAGAAACAATCCTTATTTTAAATATTTCTGTCTCCCCGTGCCACTGGAATGTCACAACACCTCCCAGATGTCCATCTTTGTGATTCCAAGTGAGTACTAAGTTTCTAAAGTTCATCCTTTGCAGAGTAGCCCTTTCCTTACAAAGAAGGGAAGAAGCTGCCCTTGCAGAAGGTGCCAACCTCAATCTGCAACACCAGGAGAGTTCAGGTTTGATTCACAGTTGTATTTGAAAAGGGCTGAAGAATGTGAAATAAACTGGTTTTACCTATCTATCTATGTCTCAAAAGAAGACTCCCACACACCTTTCATTAGCAGCAGCAGTTCAAGTGCAGACTGTTGAAAGGGGAAAACAAATGTAAATTTTGAGTCCATAGAAAAAAAAAAAAGTACGTGGAAAAGCAGGGTTTAGATCAGTGAAGGCTGGCACGGTACGTGAACCTAAATGTTTCACTGTTTCTTGTTCACTGGATAAATATTTAAGTTTAAAGTCAGGGGAAACTTATTCTTAAGGGTGGGAAAAAAAAGCAAACTATGAAAGGCTTCTGACAATGTAAAATACTTCCTCTCCCAAGCTGGCTGGTATAAAGAATGCAGCCTTTTAACATGCCTGGACGAGCTTTAAAAATGACTCAATAGATTGTAGAATTCAGCACATTTTCTTCCCAATTATTTCTGAAGAGATTCTGTCAAATGTTTTCTAAGGGAGGACTGGCAGCCTGTCTATTTTATTTTAGTTTTATGGGACTTTTATTTTTATCCTGTCATGAGAAGCAAATGGCAGAGCTATGATTAGGATAAGCCATGTAAGAGGGCTCAATCTGCACAATTTATAGTGCAGCTTGCTTTAATCTGTCAGGGAATGTGTGTTATATTGCCTTTCAATAGATATATGTTAATAAATTCTATCCAGACAGTCTTAAAAGATGCCAACAATTGCTGGAAGTACTTGGAGCAGAAACTGTCTGCAACACTGAATCCTTGGAGGACCCTTCTGGGCACCGTGGATTCCTTGAACAAAAAGCAGCCAAACAAAGGAAGCTCCCAGCAACTCTGGTATCCAAAAACCCTTTGGGAAAAACATGGAGTTATCATTATTTTTTTTATCAATCAGCTTTCTAAAATTTACCAGCCAGATAACAAGACTATTATTATTATTATTATTATTATTTTTGTTGTTGTTGTTGTTGTTGTTGTTAGTGGTGGTTTCAACATCTTCTAGTATTTTTTTAATCTTTTTTTTTTTCCCCCTCTCCCCAGTTGTGAGTATTTATATGCTGTCAACCCCCTGAAGCTGTGATAAAACACAGTGCCATCCAAATCACACCGCAGGTCTGTTGATATATGTTCAGTAAATCTGAAAAATCTGCACTTGTTACAGGGTTTTCCCCCTCTGTTTATTTATATTTTTATTGGATTACCGCTGCCAGGTATTTTCAGCTCTTCCCCTTCGTGATGGATTGATTTCCCTCTCGGAGGTGAATGTGATGGGAAAATGAGATGGAGGATTTGCACTGAGAGAGTCTGGGTTCGTGTTCTACAACCAGCTTTGAAAGCTGAATAGCAGGATTCTGGAAATGTCATGGAAAATAATTGAGGGTTCTAAAAAAAAAAAAAAAAAAAGGGGACTTTACACGTTGTTCTCCTTGAGTGTTTTCACAGTGGGAGCTGCAAGACAAAAGTCACAAGTGTCAACTGCTGATTTTCAGTCTGATCTCAAAGAGGAAGAACCAGCCTCTTCTGGTTAAGGTTTAGCAAATGAAATGTATGATCTTTTCCAGAAAGGGCAAAGGATTTGCTTTCAGTAGTGGAATTAAAAAAAAACAAAACAAATCAAACACACTATTATGGCAGCTTTGTAGTCAAAATTCACATTTAAACTTGTGTAAGGATGGATGATAATGCCATTATAAACTCAGTGAAAGAAATAACAGACAAAAAAGAAAGTGAAATTATAATGTCACATTTACTAGAAAACCACAGCTGCAAACTGGGAAGAGCAAAGGCTCAAATCTCTTTTGTCAGATCATCCTGAGGGTCCAAAGTAAACAGAAAAAATATACTCAAAAACCCGTTAAAAACACATTATTTTTTTCTAAAAGCACAGGATCACCCTGCTGTACCTGTGAAACATTTCCACTGATTAAATAATCTTCATATCCTAAGTGGATTTTTAAAGAATATTTCCCTGATCTATTGGATTTTGGTCTTTCTTTGTGACTCTTGAGTGACTAATACCCGATGTGAGTGTCGTTGTCCTCTGCATTCAGAATCTGTGCTGATGTCTTGGTTTTGTCAGAGAATCCCAGAGTGCTTTGGGTTGGAAGGGACCTTCAAGCTCATCCAGGGATGGGCAGGGACACCTTCCACTAGCCCAGGTTGCTCCAAGCCCCGTCCAACCTGGCCTTGGACACTTCCAGGGATCCAGGGGCAGCCACAGCTTCTCTGGGCAACCTGTGCCAGGGCCTCCCCACCCTCCCAGCCAACAATTCCTTCCCAATAGCTAATCTAAATCTCTCCTCTCAGTTTAAACCTGTTTCCCCCTTATCCTATCACAATACGCCCATGAAAAAAATCACTCTCCAAGAGCAACTTCCTTTATTCCTCACTTTCAGGGGTTTTTGAATCCAGAAAAGCACAAATAACCACACACTGCTGGGTTTTTTTTTTTTTTGGCCTACTAATATCCCTCATGGCAGGAAGCAGGCACAGACATGATCTTCACCCTTCTGGACTCTGCAGAGTAGGATTGGAGCTGCCTATGAGCGGGAGATAAGTGATATTGCAATCATATAAAGGTGTGGTAACTCTATTCCCCCCTCTGGCTGTGCAACAGGACACTGGGCAGAGGCTGGAGAAGGTTGGTTTGCCCCAGGATTGTGAATAAACAGGTAGAAATGCCATTGGAAATAAAACTTACTAAATCTTTTATTTTTCTCCTTTCCTAAGGAGGAACAAAGTCAAAAAAAAAAAAAAAGAAAACCTATCAAAGGAAGATGTTAAAGCTGCTCTTTGTGTGGGAAGGTGTGTGATACCAATAGATCAGGACTTGCTTTAAAGTCACTGGAATAATCCTATAAAATACCTTGATTACTGAGCCTTTTTTTTTTGTAATTCATGAGTTCAGATGTCAGCAAAATTAGAAAATGATAACACCTGTAATTGAGTTCATGCAGATTCTTTCACAACTCCCTGCCAGGAGGTTGTGGCCAGGTGGAGGTCAGGCCCTTCTCCCAGGTAACCAGCGACAGGACAATGGGAAATGGCCTCAAGGTGTGCCAAGGGGGGGTTCAGGTTGGATGTTAAGAAAAATTTCCTCACTGAGAGAGTGGTTAAGCACTGAACAGGTTGCCCAGAGCACTGGAGGAGTCACCATCCCTGGGAGTGTCCAAAGAACAAGTAGATGTGGCACTTTGTGAAATGGTTTAGTAGGAATGGGTGTGTTTGGTCCAAGGTTGGACTTGATCCTGGAGGTCTTTTCCAGCCTTATTGATTCCATGACTCTATGGCCATAACCACTTCTGAGTGTATAATAGTCACACTGTGAGGAGGAGATAATATCTTTCATTAGAATCAATTTTTTCCCTATGGAAAACACACAAAGCTCTGGACCAACATGGTTGATTCCAAACCAGCTCTGTCCTTTTTTTGAGTTAAGCTCCAGAGTTCTGGATCAGGCAGCTTCTGGAGTGCTCAGCTTGGTATGAAATGGTTAATTTAGAATCCATCACGCTGGGAAACCCCCCCCAAATACATTTCTTTTGCTTTGCTATTGTCTAATGGAAAGCACTCCCTGAGACCCACATCATCCAAACCATCTGTTCCACGAAACCGCAAACCTGCCTCCCGACTCAAATTCTACAATTTCATCCCAATTTATTGCCCAGATATTGCCTTTTCAGTGTGTGACCTGTGAAGCTAGGTGTCAAGCACTCAATTATTTCCTCACATCAGAAAGTTCTCCCAAGAACTGATTGAATTCTTCTGGAATGAATTTTTGCTGAGCCACACCAAACTCTCGTAAGGCTCTGCAGCTTGTACAGCACTAACACAGTTACAGGCTCTCCCTCTCAGCAAAGCACCTGCTTGTAAAATGGGTTATCCTCCCAAACTCTGACCTTACAGAGACAGGCTGATATTAAAAGTAATCTCAGTATTTTATTTTAATGTTTCCAGGAAGCTTTCAGACTGTTTTAATAAAAATTGTCTAACAATTTAATGGAGAACAACTCGGTGAGGAATGTTTTTTTATGAAAGTACTGAGGGCATGCTTACTAGCTTTAGTAAGAACTTGTGATTCCCTATAAAATGTTATAGCTTTTACAGTAATTTCTGCAAAACCCAGCTGGAATCATCACTGCTGGATCATATCAGAGGCTGCAAAGAGTAACTGAAATGTTGGGAAATGGAGATGCAGACCCAAAGCCCCTGAAACTCATTTACTGTCAGAATCCATTCCACTCCTCCAACCTGACACATCTCCAAGCTAATGAGCAAGGAGAAAGTTTACAGGCACCAGTCATTAAAATGCAGAGCCCAATTCTCATTTGCATCAAGCCCAAGGTACATTTTTGCCCTTAACAGTTCTTAAGGCTCTTTCTCAGCTGATCACATAAAACATAAATGAGAGAAAAGACCGAGAGAGAAGGGAAAATGCACCTTCAACTAATTTAACTTAGGGATGGGTTTAAAATTGGTAAAGGAAGCAATAGACTGAATTCCCAGGGGCGTCAGCCTGGATGGAGGCAGTTCCTTTGGAGCTCTGCCTTCTCCCTGCTCCCCTCTGCTGCTGGCTTTTTCCACTTCCCAAAGGAAAATTTATAATATCTCCAAATTATAACTCTATACCTCGTGGCACTTTCAGCCAGCCTGTAAAAAGCAATTAAAATAGGATATAGAGAAGGAACATAAACCCTCTTGATTCAGATCTTAACTAAATCTCCAATTAGAAGTTACAAAAACACTTTCCCTGAAGGTGAGTTATCCTGTAATTGCCTTATTGTGCTTGGCAGGGACTTCTCCCCTTTCCGTCAAAGGTCTTGAGGAAGTGGGGGTTTGGGGTTTGCAAAAACTCATACAGATCAGGCAAAATTAGCTGTGTCACTGTCACTTTGTCACTGTCACTTTGTCACCAGGTTTGCTCAGCCTCTCACCTGAGCCTGCGTTACAGGCAGCCAAATGCTGAGGGTGGAATGGAAGCCCTTCGTTGTTCAACATGTGACAAACTCAGCAGACACGGTATTGACTGTGCCATAAATGGGATTATTTGTGAGCCCAACCCACCCCATCTGGGGCTGACAGCTGGGGAGCTTCCCTGGTGCTTGTTGGTGTAATCCCAGCAGCAATATCCCTTTTCCAGGAGTCAGGGTAAGAAGTAACAAACTTGTCAGGTTTTCCTTCCCTTCTCGTGCTCTTTCTTCACCACAAACCCCTTCATTAATAACTACTTTTAATGTAAGATTCTTTTTCCTTCTTTGATCTAAATGAACTATACACCACTAAAATGACTCCTTAAAAAAATCCTGACTTCTTATTTTGAGTTTGAAACCCCTTGTGTAGCTTTCCACCACAGACTCAGTGTTGCACCACACAGAAAATACTTGGCTGTAATTCGTTTTCACAAACCACAAAAGGTCCTTCTGGGTCATTTTTCTCTCTGAATGTCATCTTTTCTCATCTTCTTGTGGTGGACTTTTAGTTACTGTTTGACTTTTTTACTTTTTTAGTGAAGCACTAATAGTGAGCTGCCAATAGAAGTTTTTGCACATTTGAAATATCGTGTAGAAGAAATATTGGAGACATTTGAGGTCTCTTGGTCCTGTACCCCCATTTTTGTCTCGTGGCCCACACCATGCAGCACAGGCACACTGAACTGTGTCTAACCATGGCCTGATGTGGGTCTTGGTTATTCTATTTTCTATTTTCTGGGCACAGAACCTATTTATACTGAACAATCTTCCCTCAAAAACCATGAGTGTTCCAGCTGGGTTAGGCCTTGAGATGATTTGAGTCTTGATAACTCTGCATTCCAACATCCAGGGAGCATTTTTGAGTCTGTTTACTGGAACCAGAAGAAGACGAGGTTAATTAATACTCTTGATTTTGGTCTGTTGTTTATTACAGATCAGGGGGATGGTTGCCCTTGTTCCAACATCCAGGTGATTATAAACAGCCCCCTAGATCCTTCTCAGCTCTTCAGCTCCTGTGCTTTGGTGCCTTTGGGAGATGAATAGTTTGAAGAATATTGTGTGCAGAGGAAAATCATGGAATCCTGGAATGGTTTGGGTGGGAAGGGACCTTCAAGCTCATCCAGGGATGGGCAGGGACACCTCCCACCAGCCCAGGTTGCTCCAAGCCCCGTCCAACCTGGCCTTGGACACTTCCAGGGATCCAGGGGCAGCCACAGCTTCTCTGGGCAACCTGTGCCAGGGCCTCCCCACCCTCCCAGCCAACAATTCCTTCCCAATATCCCATCTAAACCCACCCACTTTTAGTTGAAATAATGCACTATTTTCCTCCTATCTCCATTTCTCCCATTTCTACTGTAATTTATTCAATTCTTGCTCAAATTACACATCCTTTCCATAATTTATGGTGGTGCTGATGGTGCAATACTCCGGGGAAACAGGTTCTGAGCCACCATGAGTCGTAATCTTTGCTTTCCAGAGAGAAAACCCAGCGTGTGAATAGGTTTTTAGCAGCACTACAGGAAGGTTTTACCGATGACCTGGGGAAATTACAGGTGTAATGTGCTCTCGATGATCTGAGATGAGTTAGGAAACATTAATTACAGGCATTGATGCAGTAAATTAGTTTGTACACCTTGCTGGCTTTGTACAAAGAGTAATTGTTCTCTGTGTGAGTTTGCAAAGATACAAGTTTGAAATGTACTCGATATTTTTGGCAACGTGAACCATCTATTTGGAAAAAAACCCCAGTTCAATAGATGAAATATTTATTTCCTAATGACAATATAATTTTTTTCTATTTCTCCTTGTTTTCTTATTTTTTCTTAGTGACCTGAAGTTCCTCAGCATTGCTTTCTTTAGCTGGAAATGATCTGATTCTTATCTTATATAATTTTGCTACATCCAGGCAAAAAGCAGGGTGTTATAATTCTGTTCTTAAGTCATAAGCTTAAGGTGAAATTTTTAGCTCGAAATATGTTATGTAATTATTATAAATATGTTATGTAATTATTATGAAACCAGATAAGAACAGAAATTATAGACAATATTTCAGTAGATAAGCAAGTAGTAAAATGAAGTGAATTGAAATAAAATAAAATAAAATGGCATGATTTTTATACTGAAGTCGATATTTGCTTATAAAAATTATAAACAAAAATTTATAAGCCAAATCTTTATGTTATTTTATTTTCCATAGTTGAGGTGAGAGGAAAGATCAGAACAAAATGTGACAGCTTGACAAAATTCTGAGGTTAAAAATCAACTTTTTTGGCTCTGCGACTGCTGTGATGAACTGCCAGTTACGAAATTAGGTGATAAAATTTCATCTCTGGGGACTCATCATTTGCTAACTGGAGGAACTTATAAGTCATTCTGGTCTTTAGACTATAAAGCCAACTTTTCCAATGGGATCCATTGAAGTGTCCTCATCACAGGTGTGGCCAAGGGGGAACAGCTTTACACTAAAAGAGGGTGGGTTTAGATGGGATATTGGGAAGGAATTCCTGCCTGGGAGGGTGGGGAGGCCCTGGCACAGGTTGCCCAGAGAAGCTGTGGCTGCCCCTGGATCCCTGGAAGTGTCCAAGGCCAGGTTGGACGGGGCTTGGAGCAACCTGGGCTGGTGGAAGGTGTCCCTGCCCAGGGCAGGGGTGGCACTGGATGAGCTTTAAGGTCCCTCCCAACCCAAACCAGTCTGGCCTCCCATGAAGAAGCCCAGCATTGTGCCTGATGTTCAGTCCCAGCTGAAGGATGAGGAGGTTCCTTCAGAGGTACCTCCCCAGGTGCCTGTCCTGGGTCCCTGCTGAGTGTGGTCTCCCAACGCTCTCCTCGGGGAGGCCCCGGGCATTGGGCAGGTGGAGCCTCCCCAAGCCACGAGCCTCTTGCACGACATGAACCCTCCCTTGGGGACTGGAATGAAGTCTCTACATTAATCCAGCAGCACTTCCTCCTCTTCTCTCCCCCATCCATCCTCCCTCTCATTATCTCTCCTGCAATCCAGCTCGTGCCCATCCCTGCTTAGTCCTGGCCCTTTGGCTCTGAGCACTGCCCAGGACAGACAAAGGACCCTTCATTAATTCCAGTGTAATGTGCTCTCACTCTAATGGCCTCCACCCTAGATTTTAACATTCCTTCAGTGGCTGCAGGAACTCATTATCCATCTTCCTTTTCATCCCAGCATATGTGGCCTGGCTATTGCTCTATTAATCATGAGCACCCAAAAGCCTGTCTTGATTTAAGAACCCTGAACTCTCCATTAAACTAATTTCCCTCTGTCAGTCATAACATTAATGATGTGATTAACACATGCAAACCATGGGACAGTAACATTAATGGGGCTGAGTTAAACTTGGGAATGAGAGGAAGGTTTTTTTCTTGGCTCTTGTCTCGTGGGAGTTTTGGTGAGCACTGTAAATATTGTAAATATTTTGCTATTGGCCATCGGGGAAGAAAAGAAAGGCATTTCAAGGCCCAAAATGATCAACAGAATGGCTTTCTTGTAACAAATAATTTAATATTAAGTTTATTTAGGTTAATACTAAGATGTCCATGTGTAGTTTGGGCTTTACTTAAAAAGGCTGTTTTTAATATGGCTTAAATTCAAACCCTAATTTCTCTTTTAAAGTGAAATTTAGTGTAAAATAAGAATGTAAAAAAAAAAATCTATTCTCTTACATATCCAAGCATAATCCTACAGAATGTTCCTGTGGAAACCCTCAGTGAAGCCATATTGCATATTTACTGCATATATTTACTGTATATATTAAATATATATATCATTTATTGCATATATTATGTAAATGACTATGGTAATGTTCCAGTTGAGTGCAATTGCATGGAGGGAGGGAAATATGTTATACATTGTTGTATATAACATGTGGCATTTTACAGTGCCCACTTTTGGCCTGGCTTTGATTTTCTTGACTTTTCTACAGCCTTTTATCCAGAAACCAATTTTTGCAATAATTTAAACAATTTAAATGTCTGTGCTGAGCTAGTGAACTTCAGGAGGAAAAAGAAAAATGGAGAAAGTATTTACAAAGAGACATGTGAGGAGAATTTAAGCCATTGAAGCTGTGCAAATATCAAAGAAACAGCTTTTGGTATTAGATTCCTAAATATCTTAAATAATCTAATTGATTCCTCAAAGGCAAGGGAGTAATTCCCACTGAATCCAAACACATCACAGGTAGAACTGAGGTCCTTTTGAAGTCAAAGGTAAAATTACATTTCCTTGGAGCCAAGGTCAAAAAGCTCATTTTTCCTTCAAGGCCAATTCCCAAAGAAGACTTTATTTTTCTGCTGCTTAAGTTGATTAAAGCTTTTCTGTAGACTTAAAAAAGGTGAGATATCTATCTATGTATCTAATCTATCTATATCTATATCTATATCTATATCTATATCTGTTTCTATATCTATATCTATATCTATTTCTATATCTATCTATATCTATATCTGTATCTATATCTATATCTATTTCTATTTCTATATCTATCTATATCTATATCTATCTATATCTATATCTATATCTATATCTAATCTATAGATAGATAGAGATATTGCCCAATAACTTGCAGTAAACCAGTGCTGCTGTTATTTTACCTAAAACTGGAATTTTCACAGAATATTAAGGTTGGAAAAGCCACCTGGGATCATCAAGTCCAATGGTTATCCCAGCACTGCCAAGGCCACCACTAAACCATTCCCTAAATATGTGGGACATATTATTATACTGCATTTGGCACAGTGGGAGTGAGTAACCTTTTAGGCAGAACAATTGGATTTTCTTGCCTAGAAAGCTCTTTGCCCATTCTCTTCATTGATTAAATCCAGGGAAATGCTATTCAGAATTATCCTTACCCCTCTGTTACTGTAGGAATTTTTGATGGAAAACCTTTCCTGGTGCCAGGAAAGGAAAGAAATTCAGCTCTCAGAGTGATTTCTGGTGGTTATTTCAGTTTTTTATCCTCATGGGTGCACGGAGCTGGAGATTCCTCTCACTCTGAGAGAAGCCAATATGTTGGCAAATATTGTCCCCTAGTTATTTTTGGAGCTGACCCGACCCTGCTCCCTAATTAGAAGATCCACTGCTGGTCTGTGCTGGTTTTCATCGGGGGGAGTTAAAAGTGCTGAGGCTCCAAAGCCTTTCGTTGGGTGGCAATTTAAGCCCCGCAGCTTTGCTGAGTTTGCTTTTAAGTGGCTCTACTCCCTTTTCTCTGGGCTAAAAGAGCAGTCCCTGTTATCTCTGCAGCTCAGACACTTCCCCTCGGTGCTCAAATATTCCAGGGGATAATTGCTGGCACGTGGACTCGTGCCCAGGCTGCAGGAGGGGAGTGAAAACGCTGCTGAAGGGCTTTGGGGGTTTTATTTGCGAGCACATCCTCGGATGTTCTTCTGCACTTGGAGCCTCAGACCCCAAATATTTCGTCTCCTCCATCCCAAGTGGCTGCTTCAGTGGTAATCTTGGTGATTAAAGAGGAACTTCACTTTTCTTTGAGTCTGCAGCTGGCATAGTGGAAGGTGTCCCTGCCCAAGGGATGAGTTTTCAGGTCCTTTCCAGCCCAAACCATTCCATGATTCCACGATTCCACGGTTTTCTGAATGCTGGCACACCTTCAACTGCTTTATTATCTTAGCATTATGTGAAGCCAGGAAAGCAGACTCCCAGAACTAGAATTCCTGCAGTCATAACATACAAAATTAAGTGTTTACAGCATAATGGTAAAGTAATAAAGTTTTTATTTGAAACAGAAATCCTGCTTGTATTTTACTGTAGATAACCGTGCGTGTTTTGGGGGGAGGAGGTGCTGCTGTCAATTATTGTAATTTTAGTCTCTTATAATAATTATCTGATGAGTGTTATCTTACTGGATTTGGGGAAAAATAGATTTAACTGCTGGTTTACCTGCTTTTACACTGTAGAATTTGCTTCAGCTTTGGCTGAACTGCAATTTATTCAGGCCTCTGGTCTGAGTTGTGCAGGAAACATTGCACTGTATGTATATATATATATATATAATTACAGGATAGAGCATATTAAAGGAACTCTAAAGGTGCCTAAATGCCATCAAAGTTTTGCTGAATTCAGGTTTTATATGTGGCTGCCCTGCTGATTAAGTTACCCAAGTGAAAAAAATCAGGTTTTTTTCCTAAAAGCCTTGTGATCTCTGGGAAAGTCCTTACGAGCAGCTTTTCCTCACAGCACATCTAAAGGTTAAAACAATTGAGTTTTGCAGGAACAAGGAACGTCACAATTCATGTTGAAAAGCTTTTCTTTCCTTTCTGCAGTCCCATAACTGGGAGGCAAATGCTGAGCACTGAAGGTGCTGACTGAGGAAGACGTGGGATGAGAAAGCAGTGGTGCTCCAGGGGTGTAAATGATTTAATGATGATTTAATAAACCCTCTGAGCCCTTCTGGGATATCACAGTTTGGTTCGAATTTGGATGAGAAAAGTAAAGTGATCAGCAGTTTGTCCTCGGTGTTTTTATTTTACGAATATAACAGTGTTTTCTCTCTCTATATATAATTTTTAGCTTCACCTGGCTCTGTCCATGAAGAAGAGAGGGAGGAGGATTCCCTGCAGCCCATGGGAAGGAGCCACAGGGGAGCAGCTTTTTTGCAAAGGAAGCCACGGAGGGGACCCAGGTCAGAGCAGGGGAAGGGTGTGAGGGGGCAGGAGCAGCAGAGAGGAGCTGGTTGGGACTGACCACAACCTGCACAGGGTTTCTAGAAGAGCCTGGTATTCAGTGGAGTCAAATATTTGATTGAAATATTCCCTTTGGAGCTGTGGGAACGCTTCCCAAGAGTTGTATTTCAACAGCAACAGCAGATTCTGTAGGAGACTCGTGTTAAAGGCGCTGCCACTTCCTCCCCCTCATTTTTTAGATCAAGAGGAAACTTTACATTGATGCAACAGCAAGAAAAAGGTTTTTAAACAAAAACCTGAAATTTGGGTGAGAAATCAAACCCCAAATGCTGCATGAGCCATCTTGGGCTGTAATTCCCTTCTAGAAGCTCTTCATTTGCCAAGGACATTTGGCATCAATTAATGTATTAATCTCTCATGTTTTCCTCTAAGATCTTCCTGAACCCATAGTCCCCAAAGCACTTGACAGACACTTGGGAATGTTGGTCAGGTGGTTTTCCAGTGGTACAAACCCCTTCTTTTTTCTGTGAGACCTCTGTTTATTTTGTTAGTCATCTCTAAAGAACATCAGAACTTTAAGCAATCCTGTGTTATAGGACTTCAAAACTTCTTAAAAGGATTTATAGGGTGATTTAATTTATTTAGCATTCACGGGATTGAGTTGATCAGAGGGATGGAGCAGGAAAGGTGAGAGAATTGGGAATGTTCAGCCTGGAAAAGAGAAGCTTTGAGATGACCCAAATGTGGCCTTCCAGAGGTTGAAGAGGCTCCAGGAGATCTGGAAAGGGCCTGGAGGGACAGGACGAGGGGGAATGGCTTCAAACTGACAGAGAGTAGGTTCAGATGGGATTTTGGGGAGAAATTCTTCCCTGGAAGTGTCCAAGGCCAGGTTGGACAGGGCTTGGAGCAACCTGGGCCAGTGGAAGGTGTCCCTGGGTGTCGAATTAAATGGTCTTTAAGGTCCCTTCCAACCCAACCATTTTATGGATCTCTGATCCCCCAAACTGCTCCCTGTAAATCCAGCCCTTCTGAACTTTGCACCACGCTCCCTAATGAATAGAAAATGTTAGAGCACAGAAGTGCAATGGGAAAGATAATGATGCTTAAAAAAAAAAAAAATCCTACTGGAACTTCAATTCCTGAGCTTTTCACTGAACCAAAACGCAGTGTGGGGGAGGCCAACCTTATTCTTATTCGGTGGATTCAGCCAAAAGTAGGAAAAAAATTCCTTTATATTAAAAATAATGAAAACATTCCAGCTTGAAAGCATTGAGAAAATGTAAAATTGTTAGCTAGGATTCTTGGAGTTTAGAATGGTCTCTTTTTTCTTTTATTCCTCCAGTCCTGGTGAACAAAAAGCCTCCAGTGCAGTCTTGGGAAGTTGTTCTGAAATAGGAGCTGCAGCTCTTCCCTCCTGTCAATCACCCAGGATCAGTAAAAGTAACACAGGAGAAGCCAAATATATTTTGCTGCTCATCTTAAATAAGATTCTTTTTTTCTATGCACACATGATTGAAAATTCTGGAAGATTCTACCCCAAAAGCCACTCAAATAAACATTGTGAACCCAAATTCTACCTCCTCCATTAGGACTGATAAGATCATATTCATAAAATGAGGTTCCATTGCATTTTTCATGGTCTAGACATGATTTATGAGGAAATTACCATCATCTGTCATCCTGGATGTTTCTAGAGGGCACAATAATCACGGCTGTCAATTATTCTGCTGCTGCCTTTTGGATATTTGGGGCATATCTGTATTTTCTGATACTCTGAAGATGACAGCAGAATTGTGTCTTTTTTAGGACTAACTGCCTCCCTGAAAACAAGCATTAAATGTGGGGACAAACACACTTGGGCTGTGAAATTTCACTGGAATTAGAGCAATTAACTTGTCATATTATTGTCTTGTATAAGATAACCACAGAAACATTTTCCTAGGGTGCTACACAAATAAAGTAAACTTGGAACATAAACCAGGGTTTTGTTCTGTCTGTGCTGGAAGGTGTGGTGGGAGGTTGGAACTGGATGATCTTTAAGGTCCCTTCCAACTCAAAGTCTTCTATTATTCTATCAGAATAAATTAATCATCTTGATAATGTTAAATTTTAAATCATTAATCTTAAATCTTAAATTTTTTTTGCATCATAAGAAAGAGGGTGATTTATTTTTGCACTTACAGAATTTAATCAAGAATTTCAGAGGAAATTACTGCAGTTAGGTGATAGAATCTCCCAGGCCCCTTTAAAAGTCCCCAGTTTGATTTGAAGTGCAGAAAAGCCAATTTGCCCTTGGACACACAGCATTAGTGAGGAGGTGTTGAATCAGCAGGAACTGGAAGTCCCTGCCCATGGTGGGAGGTTGGAATTGGGTGATCTTTAAGGCCCCTTCCAACCCAAACTATTTTGATTCTATCATAATAATCTGTTATTTTTTTGCACCTTACTAAAGAAAGGGATTTATTTTCTTTTTCACTTACACAATTTAATCTAGAATTTCAGAGGAAATTATTGCAATTAGGTGACAGAATCTCCCAGGCTCCTTTACAAGTCCCCAGCAAAGGCCTTCAGAGCCTGCTGTTAACTTTGAATGTTAATTTTCATAAACACCAGCACTGCAGTGGGACAGCAGGTGGGACAGATGAACTTGTGCCTCCTTGACACCACAAGATATTTGATCATATCTATGGTGCCTCTGCTAAAGTACTGCAATACTTTGTGTTTAACTCTAGAAAGAACTACAACAGTATTGCAATAAGGCTCTACAGTAGGTGATTTCACATGAAAAAAAAAAGAGCTTTGCTTCATATAACCCCTGTGCTCCAAGGCTGAGTTACAGACCCCTTGTGAATAAATAGAAAGGAAAGAAAAAGTGCAGAAAAGCCAATTTGCCCTTGGACACACAGCATTAGTGAGGAGGTGTTAAATCAGCAGGAACTGGAAGTCCCTGCCCATGGTGGGAGGTTGGAATTGGGTGATCTTTAAGGCCCCTTCCAACCCAAACTATTTTGATTCTATCATAATAATTTGTTAATTTTTTTGTGCCTTAAGAAACAAGGTGATTTATTTTTTCACTTACACAATTTAATCCAGAATTTCAAAAGAAATGTTTACAGCTGAGTGACGGAATCTCCTTTAGAAGCCCCCAGTCTGATTTTAAGTGCAGAAAAACCAGGTTGTCCTTGGACACTGAGCATTAGTGAGGAGGTGTCAGATCAGCAGGAGCTGGAAGTGCCTCTGACTGCAGAACTTCAGCTCGTTCTGAGTGGAGTCCTCAGCCCAATCCAAAGGCCACTGGAGTTAATTGGATGATCTGATCCCCCCCCTGTTTTCAGTGGGAATTGAATTAGGGGCATCACGAGGGGTGTGATGGCATTTAGCCACACTCTCGTTAATTAGGAGGGAAAGTGAACTGTCCTGACCCCAGGAACACGAAGCATTTGTCCCTTTGCATATTAAGATTGACTTGTAATGAAGGGATTTACATCCTTTTCCCCCGCAGAACCCTCCAATCTGATTGGCATCACCCCAGCGTTGAACAAGAGAAAACGGAGCGCTTACAAACATCCCATTTTTAATGGAATATTCAGGGGGAAATCCCAGCCCTGGGTGTGCTCATCGGAGCGTGTGCTTTGTTTATTTGCTCGGTCCGGTGGCAGGAAAGGCTCTGCTCGGAGACGTGCCCCTCGTTTACCGCTGGGGTGTAGGAGTGTGTTATCCTAAGGCATTCGCCTTGGAATGCTGATTCCAGCTCCTGCCTTGGGACTGGGGATGTTCTCCCTGATGGGAACACTCCGCTGATTGCTCGTTGATTGAAAACTTAATTAGGGAGAAACCTCTCTCTCTGTCCTTTGCATCCCTGTTTTTTCTCTTGTTCTCCCGTGTACAACACGCCCACACTCGTGTCCAAACACACAGATATGTGCTGATTAAAAAAAACCAGGCAGTTTTTATGCAGTGATATTTTCTGTTTGATTTGGTTTTTCACCGTAAAAGCACTTACATAACGATTTCAACTGAAATGACTTGTGAAACAAGTGGATTATTTTTAATTCCTCCAGCCTGCTAAAAATCACACCTGCACAGCAACAAGATTAGTTTCCTAAGGAGCTTTATGGAATCAGAGAATAGTTAAGGCTGGAAAATATCTTTAAGATAGTCAAGTCCAACCATAAACCAGCACCACCACCACGTCCACCACTAAACCATGTCCTCAAGTGCCACATCCACAGCTTTTTTGAACACTTCCAGGGATGGGGACTCCACCACTGGGCAGCCTGTTCCAGGCCTTGACAACTCTTTCAGGGAAGAATTTTTCCCTGTATCCGAATGAATCAGACTGGGAATTCTGGTGCCATCTGGATAAATTAATTTCAACACACCACCCATGTTATGGTCACAGACATTTCCAGTTCCTTGGAGTTGCTTCCACTCCAAACCCTCAGAAATAACAAACCAAAACCACAAAACCTTTCCTCTCCCCACCCTTCTTCAAACATGCTGAAGAAGCTCTTAAAAAGATGTCTTGTTGTTTGATTCCAAAGGGCTATTTTGAGTTTCAAAGGTTTCTCCATCATCAAATCCGAACCTTTCTGCACAAAGATGATATTTTGCATGTGATATGTGGTCCTAAAGTTCATTAATTGTTAGAGGCAGCAGCTGGTTTGGTGTCTGGTCACCTTAACTTAAAATAGATGAGCAGAACAGATGAGCTCTTAAATCACAGTTAAATTTAACACTGGTTTTAGAAGTGTCAGCTTTAATTAATGAGTAAAAAACATAGTGAGACAATACCATGTTTTTTTAAAAAAGCTGAAGTACAGATACAATCACTTTTCTGATTATTACTGATTTTTTTTTCCCCTTTCACCTCCAAACTTATTTATTTCCAAGACTTCATGGACTCAATCAATTATCCTGAGTGTGGAAATAATGGACTGTTAAGGGTGATCAAGGAGAAAATATCACTTGAAGAGGTCGAGTTTCTTGAAAAATAAAAATCAGTCAGCTGACACTATAGGTTAATTGTAAGGTTTTATTTAGAGTGTGTGATGTCAAATACTCCTAAGAAGCCTATGAAATTATGTTGATTTATCCTGGGATTTTTGATTTGATAGAAATAACCAAAATAAGGGTAGATATGGAAGAATGGGGTTGTAAAGCTTGCAAGTTTTGTCCTTAACAAGGTCTTAAATAATTTTTTTCCCACCCTTCAGTCCCTGGGAAGTTCAGGACTGAGAAACCAAGGGCAACTTAAAAAAAATTGGGCAACAATAACAGAACTTAGTGAGGATTTAAACAAACTGTGTGTTAAATTCCACCTCTATCCATTTTTTTTCAACTCAGAGTGGCCTCCAATTGCTTAGATGTTTTCATGATTAAGTGGCACTCAGTGACAGTGGATTTTTACAACTCTTCAGAGAGCTTTTTGCATACCTTCCATATCCATTGGCTGAGCTCTTAATTCACTATTCAGCCAATTATGCTGGACTCTTCTAAAAAAATCAAAACAAAGTCCAGGTTTTGTACCTTTACATATCAGAAATCATTTTTTCCGTGTGTAATACTCTAATTTCACTGTCTTAAAAAGCAGCTGAGGAGAAATCCTTGGCCAAACAAGTGATGGGATATTTCCTCCATCAGTAATTTTTCATTAATTCAAAAACCCAAATCATCAAAATAATGAAGGCAGTGGGAAAACACAAACGAGGGCCCATGGAATGCTGACTGAAATCAGCAGGGAATTTTAAGAAGTAGCCAAAGCAGTGGTTTGAAGGCAGCTCTCATTTAGGGTTGTGGCCTGAGCAGCACCTCTGTGGGTCAGTGAGAACCAGGGTGATGTCCCCTTTGTGTCACTGAATCCTGGTCCTACACAGGAGGTAATGGGGCTGTATATTGCTGGAATTATTCATGGTGAGGTCACTTCTATTTAATAACTGAATTTTGGGTGATTTTTACCACCAGTGCTGTGCCTTGGATTTTATCTTCCTCATCAACATTAAAATGCTCTTATCCCTGCCTGTGTTTCCTTTCTGGTTTTTATGATTTCCCTGGGTTAATGTGCTTTGCCTCAGGTATTAAACACAGACTGAACTGACCCAAACTTCCATTTTCTCAGGGGTTTCCTCATGAGATGTGACATGAAAGTGAAAAAAGATCCTTCAAGTAGGTCCCAAAGCATGTTGAGGACTCCAGAGCACGTGCTGGTGGTGGAGTGTGGGTGTCCCAGGAGCTGTTGGGTGTTCCAGATGTGAGTCCCAGCAGGGAACGGATCCTCCCCTTTCCCAGGGCAAAAAAAACATCATAACCAACACATCTGTATGAGGATTTAAGTTCCTTTTCTTTGATGGGCCAGGAAGAATCTGCCACAAGGTACAGAATTATAAAATCCCAGGATTGTTGAGGTTGGAAAACACCTCCGAGCTCACCCAGTCCAACCACCACGTCCACCACCGACCCATGTCCTCAGGGGCCACATCCACAGGTTTCCTGAACACTTCCAGGGATGGGGATTCCACAAGTTGATCATTCTTTGCACTGTTTGACTGCCTGGCACCCAAAAGCCAGTGAGGAATATTTCCCAGGCTTCTGCATAGTTGCAGCATTTCAGTCTTCACTGTTAGAAGTGTCCCAATGATCCAAACTCTTATCCCTGTCTGCATCTTAAGCCCCAAAATACTGTGAATTCCTTTCAGTTATTTATTTTTTTTTTTCAGTTGTCTTTTAAGTATCTGAGGGCCACTATAATTTTATTATATATCCCTTCAGTCTTATCTCCAGACTGGAGAATTCTCATTGCTCCAGTTTTTCTTTTAGCTCCTGACAGGAATTTACATCCAGGGCAGTGAAAAAAAAAAAAATAATAGGCCTTTCAAACTATCTCTTTGGAGCATTAATTTCCCTGAGTGCCATAGATTAAAGTTTCTAATTCAGTTACTGTTTTTGACACCTGCCTATAAAAAGGTCTTCTTGGTTCTGGAGCCATCTATTCCACCTGTGACACTCACTGAGAATTGATTCATAGACTCCATTAAGAGGATTTTACAGGAATGTTTTCATGGCACATGGGAGAGAAACCTCCAGATAAATGATTTATAAAGGGTGGCTGTAAATAAACGGCAATGAAACCTCCAGTGTGGGCTTTGAAAAAAGAAAACCCAACTTAATTATGATTTGTGCAATTGCTAATAAATAATGGTGTTAAACCCCTAAATCTTTTGCTTCTTGGGCAATATCTGTCTTTGCATATTTATATTTCAGTGCACTGGTTTTCAGATCATGGTCTGTAGATCTGTAGTGATGGGACATATGTATTCTATATATATTTTTGATATATATTTATTGGATTTATGCCACATATATTTAGTGTAAGATATTTTGTTAAAATATTATTTATGAATGCTGATTTAATAACAAGAGGAAAACAAGTACAGGGACAGTGTAAAATGTCTTTATCACCAGGAATTCCTATTAAGAATTCCAGAAAAGGAGTCTGATTGCCCCTCACTGCAGAAGTCACTGTTGTTTCTGTGCAACCAAAACATCAAAGGCCACAGAGGGAAACGACTTTTATCATTTCAGGTTCTGCAAGTGCTCCATATCTACTAATATATATATATATATATATATATATATTAATTTCCTATTCTTACTACAAATTATGGGGAATCAATACAGATTTTCCCTTCCAATCTAAGATCTTCCCTGTAAACCTAAACCCAAAAAACCAGAACTGAGCATTATTATATCTGAGCTTCCTCCCCCAGGGACCACGGAAAATGCACCACCCACCTCCTCCCGGGCAGCACTTGAAAAGGTTTGGTGAGAACGGGCTGAGGTCCTTTTCACCCATTTCCCACCCGTTAGGGAAGAGGAGGGTGTGTCCCACCAGGAGCAGGGCTGAGAACTCCTTGTAAACCACCAGGCTGCCTGTGCACGCCTTGGTCTGAAGGTGTCAGGAGTCAACCACAGACAAGGATCACTTCGAATCAGATGGTACCACCAAGAAACGGAGTCCAAAACACTGCTCAGTGCACTGCCAAACTCAAGGGTTTATTTTTTTGAATTTTCCCTCCGACAGCCCCCTCTTGTCCTCAGTATGATGAGGAAAAAAGAGAAGGGAGATTGGATGCTGGTGGGCTAAGATTGCACTGTGCAGACCCCTGCCCCTTTCAATTGGAAGATGCAGATCCCTGCTCCTCCCACTTGGAAAATAAAGATCCCTGCCCCTTTCACTTGGAAGATGCAGATCCCTTCTCCTCCCATTTGGAAAATAAAGATCCCTGCCCCTTTCACTTGGAAGATGCAGATCCCTTCTCCTCCCATTTGGAAAGTCATCCTAGAAAATGCAAATAAAAGTAAATGTGGTCCCCTGAGCTCAGCCAACCTCTTTCCTTGTGTGAACTGCAGTGCTTCAAGCACCACACATAAAGCTCATGGGCTCCTCTACTGCATCCCAGGAAGCACAATCCCTTGGTTTATGGAAGAGAGGTGGAATTGCCTGCTTGTTTTTCACTCATTTCTGATGCAGTTTGATCCCATGAAGTGAAAGGAAAACGCAGAGCCAGGTGACAGTGACAACAATCTCTGCAGCAGGGTCACATCAGGCTGCTGTGTCTCTCCTGGAAATTGGAGAGCTGTACCTGTGGTAACACAACACTCAGCATATCCTTGAGTGCCAGGGATACCTTTCCCACAGCAGGAGTGTCAGTGGGATATTCATTCAAACTTCTCAGTTTTATATAAGGAAATCCTACTAATACTTTAAAGGCTCGGAGGCTGAAATTATTAGCCCACTATAAACCCAGAGAACCCTTTAGACAGCAAGAGCTATTCAGGGCCATGTAAATCCATATCTGAACTAGCTCAGTATTTTGGAATGCCATGATGGATCTGGAGAAATTTTTAATTCAGCTGAAGGTAGTTCTTTTCAGACTCCTGGGCAGGAACGAGTCTCTGGAGGCCTGAGCTGCATTTATTACAAGCTCTTTAAGGGACTTGTAGCAAAAAAAAAAGAGTAACATATTGATGAGTAGGCAGAGCAATTCCCTCTCCAGAGTCTTGTGGTCAAATTAATGGAATCAATGCACCACAAACTAGCAACCCCTTTTTCATATTTATGTCACTTCTGTAGCATTTACCTACGAGACAAAATGCAAACACTGGAATGGGGCTGCACTGAGTGGTCACATTCAGAAAATGGAAGAGGATTTTAAAATCACCTTCACCTCATTGGCTTCATATTTCCTACTCTTGAAGCTTGTGTTCATACAACCAACACAAAACATAAAATCCTGAGCAATAGGGAGGGGCTGTGCTGGTGTGACGGCTCAGCCTTGCATTTACACAGTCAGAGAGGCATGGAATGGTTTGGGTTGGAAGGACCTTAAAGTCCACCCAGTGCCACCCCCTGCCATGGGCAGGGACACCTTCCACCAGCCCAGGTTGCTCCAAGCCCCGTCCAACCTGGCCTTGGACACTTCCAGGGATCCAGGGGCAGCCACAGCTTCTCTGGGCAACCTGTACCAGGGCCTCCCCCCCCCTCCCAGCCAACAATTCCTTCCCAATATCCCATCTAACCCTGCCCTCTGGCAGTGGGAAGCCATTCCCTGTGTCCTGTCCCTCCATCCCTTGTCATAAGTCCCTCCAGCTCTCCTGGAGCCCTTTTAGGCACTGGAAGGTGCTGTAGGAGCCTTCCCTTCTCCAGCCTGAAATGCAGCGAGCAAGGATGCTGAAAGATCTAAAAAAGCTGTTTTGACTTAAAATGTTGCCTGTCATGTGCCAGGTGTCCAAACCCCACGTTGGTATCAGTGTGATAAAGGCACCACCTGCCTGTCCTTCCTGCCAGGCCTCACTGGCAGCAGGAGGAGGAACAGAAGGAACTTTTTCAGATTAGCAACAGCAAAACGACTGACATTTAACCCAAGCCCATGAAAAAAGCTGTGGAGATGCTGTGCAGGCAGGGACACTGGGAACTGAGCAGTGCCAGGAGCCTGCCTGCTGAACAAAAGGGATTCATGCAAATAGTTGGCTGATGGGACCACGAGGAGATGATCCCACTGGTTTCACACAGGGCTGTGTTGCTCTTCCTCCTTCCCAGGGCTGGGTCCACCCCTGTAGTCCAAGCTCACGGGTGAGTGTTGTGATCTCCTCAAACCATGGCACAGCTGAGATCTTGACAAGTTCTGTAATTAATATTATTCCTAAAGCATCCCCACCTTTGATGGAGTCAGCTTCCAGTGATTTACCCAGCAGAAAAAGGGATTTGACTTTAGGTTCTGGAAAACTTAAGGTTCAGAGTCTGACAAATGAAAAGCAGTCGGAGTGGGATTCATTAATCTTGGTGATGGCTCATGGCTGGGTGGAGCTAAAAATAGAGGGAAGGAATTAACACCCTTTGTGGGTGATCATCAGTCTGATTTCCTGCATTGCTTTACATTAAAAAAACTGGGAAATTTTCAGATCCTGCAGTAACATAAGAAAAATTCAGTCCAGGAAAAAATTCTGATTACAAAATGTTCCTTTTCATCTTATTATGGATTTTAGGGGTGGTTTGTGGGGGCTTTTTTTGTTGTTGTTGGGGGATTTATTGTTTGTCTGGAGTTTTTCTGGGTTTGTATATTTTTGTTTGCCTGCTGTGGGGATGATCAAGAGAAAAACCCACTTCTGACACAGGTCCAGAGGAGGCCCCAAGATGAGCAGAGGGTGGAGCAGCTCTGCTGGGAGGAAAGGGGAGAGAAATGGGATTGTTCAGCCTGGAGAGGAGAAGCTTTGGGGTGACCTGATTGTGGCCTTGCAGGACCTGAAGGAGCTACAAGGAATATGGAGAGAGACTTTTTACAAGAGCCTGGAGGGACAGAACAAGGGGGAATGGCTTCAAACAAGGACTGCACATCCATGTTTTATAGCCCAGGAGTCAAAGTGTTGTTGATTTAAGTGTCAAATGCCACATAACACCAGAATATTTCCTGGAATATGTATTTTGGGCTGGCAGTGGGTGTGAAAGACCCATTAGCAACCAGTGACCTCTATTTTGGGAATTCTTAACACAAAGAGCTGCTGTCCCAGCAGCCTAAAAGGGATAGGATCTTGCAGTTCCCATCTCTCTGTCTGGATCTGAAGTGTGTCATTTGTCAGGGGGGACAAATTCCCTTTCCCCAGGCAGTTTTTGGGGACTGGCCACCGAGTGAGTCCATCGAGCTCGGGGGACGAGGCAGGAGATCTGTTGTACAGAAATCACAGGGACTTGTTGATGCATTTGATATTTTACCAGGGTGGAAAGGTGATTATTTGCTGTTGTTATTCATTTGGTTTGCTCATTGATTTGTTCATTATTCACCTATAACTCGAGTGCCCACGTGCAGGGTATGGCTGGTGCTACTTAACAGTCTCGTCAAGAAACTGCAATTAAAAACGTCCATTTTAACTCTGTCCATCCCACTTTAACTCTTCCTTTCCCATTCCCTGAACTCCAGAGGCCCTCAGAGTAAATAAAAGCAGCTCTACAAGCCGTTGTTTGCTGAGTAACACCTCTTGTAACTGTGCATTAACACACAGCTGCTTCTCTGGGCTCTTTTCCTCCTCCTGCTTTTTAAAGGGGTGCCAGAATTTTGGCGACCCAGTGTGACAGCAAACAACTGATTGACCAGGGGAGAAGCTGAGCAAAATATCCACACTTGGCAGAAGGGTGAAAGGAAAGGGTTTTTCTGGAGTTTTAGGCATTTTCAGTACCCTCTTGAGTTCTAATCCCACTGAAACCAAGTGGTGCTTAAGCAAGCTTGGAATCTGTGCCCACAAGGGTGATTTTCATCCTCTGGGTTTGTTCAGACAACGCTGGGTTTCCCTTGAGCAATGTGCTCATCTCCCTCCTTCTTTCCCACTGGTCCTCGGGGGTGGTGGCCTGGGATGGAGCAGATGGTTGGGATGATCCCAAAGGATGCATCCCATCCTTACTGTCTCTTCCTTACTGGGAGTTTCTCCCAGGGCCTCAGAGGCTTCATTCCAGCTTGCAACATGATTCCTGCTGGATTCCTGACATGGCTCCCTGAGCTGGGTGATTTAAGGAGGCTCCTTAGCACCTCTATAGCTGTGGATAATTGCACTGCCATGGCAGGGCCAAAGCCCTGAAGTTCCCAGTTCCCAGCTTAAGGAATGTGCTCCGACATCACTCCCTGAGCCACGGAGAAGTTTGCAATTCAAACTTCATCTCCAGCCCTTCCTTGCTGACTCCTGCCCAGAATGAAACCAGGAAAAAAAGTAATTAGCTGCATGAAATATGAAGTGTCTCCCCTTTTCTGAGCACTACAAGCATTTCTGAGTGTTACTCTTTTATAAGATGCCTTTCCAAAAGCATTTAAGGAAGGAAAGATGAAAGCTAATGGAGTAGTAGTTGAATGTTGCTTTTTTTTCCTGGTTTAAAATAGACATTCATTTTCTTTTACCTCCAGCTCATGTCCATATATCATTTTGCCTCGCTGCTCTGAAACAGGAGAAGCAGCTCTGAAAAGTGTTCTCATTATTTTTACCTCACTATCACCCAATTCCAAGACGTGTTGCATCAAAGATGCTCCATAAAAACCAAATTAAAATTGAATTGCAGGAAAGCTCCCGAGAGGATTCATCGCACTTCAAAGAGTTTACAACTAAATCCATTATGTGGTGGGACTGGACAATTAAGTGCAAAGAATAAGTGTTAATGTGCTGAATGTGTGATTATGTGGATTTCATTTGGGACCTTTAATTGCAAATAATATTGGTGATTCATATATGTTCAAGTGCATGGAAAATCTCTTTAGTGTCCCGTGAGCTGAAATGGAGGAATAGAACGGATTGGTTGGCAACAACTCCCCATACAACCCCTATTTTTATGTATTTTTATGTGTCTTCATGTTTTCATCTCTCTCGTGGAAGAATTTAAGAGCTGGAGGTGAATCAGGCTGGTTTTTCAGGGGGTGGGATGGGTGGGGTTGGAGTGAAAGTTGGGGTTGGCTTCTTCTCCCAGGTAACAAGTGGATAAAAGGAAACAGCCTCGGATTGTGTTGGAGAGGTTTAGGTTGGATATCAGGAAAAATGGCTTCACAGAAAGGGTTTTAAAGCACTACCCGGGGGGGAGGGGGGTGGAATCACCACCCCTGGAAGTGCCCAAAAAACACGTGGATGTGGCACTTGGTTGGTGCTGAGCACGGTGGGTTGATGGTTGGACTGGATGGCCTTGAAGTCTTTTCCAACTTTAACGTTTCCATGTTTCTCCCAAGGCCATTCTGCAGCACTCTGCCCTCTGAAATGACTCCCGTGAATCACTTGTCACATTTAGAGAACTCCAAAGATTTTAGATATAACACTCCATTGGTTCTGTTGTTGTTGGGAAAGCTGAAATTTTACAGTGCTGCTGATAGATCCCATAAAAACCAAGAATAAAAATTCCTCCTGCTTCTGAAGCCAAACCTGCTTTTGCATTTTGAGAAGCAAAATGCTCTGTTTTATGATTCCATGCCATAATTTTTAAGAAATATGTAACAACCTGATCCTGGGATGTCCTAATCAACGTCAGCAGACTGCTATTATTTCCTAGGAAATAATCAGGTTCCTCAGATTTTTATGATATTGGGTTGGATATCAGGACAAATTTCTTCCCTAAGAGAGCTGTCAGGCATTGGAGCTGCCCAGGGAACAGGTGGGGTCCCCATCCCCGGAGGTGTTCAAAAAGGAAAGAATTTAGGCAAAAAACTGCCTGGACATGTATCAGCATAAAATTCTATTATTATTGCTCTTATTAATAATAATAATGATGTTTTAAAATAACTGGATATTGTAATTTCAGTCATTCCAACGTCATCCTTTTCTGAGTCGTGGAAATTAATACAGCTGGACTTTGCCCAGCAATAAAAACCTGCCAATTCCTGGATTTAGGGTTGGTTGTTTTTTTTTTAACAAATCCTCATTTTTAAACTCGGGAGAGAAGGTTGTTCTGTGAGTTACTCGGAAAGGCCAGGGGGTAACGCTGCTGCCTTTCCAGAGGTTCCCGCTGGAGATGACATCAGTCCAGCCCTAATTATCCCCGGGATTTTGTGTGGCCTCTCTCAATGCCCCGATTAGCGACACTTGAACCTGGAAAAGGGGGAAATTCCTTGCTGGCCATTAACCTGTTGCCAGACAATAAGAAACTATTTGTGTTTCCCGGCCGGTTACAGACTCCTTGGGTAATTGAGATCCTTATCAGGGTCTGAAGTCTTCACCCAAATCTACCTCGGAGCTCTTGGGGAAGCGAAAATAGAACTTGGAGCTTCGAAATTCGCTCTTTGGCTGAGATGAAATGCAGCTGATAAGGAGCTCAGGGCGTTCAGTGTTCAGAGACTGTGGTCAGGAAGGAATTCAGACAGTGGTTTGGGGGTCCTTCTGCAGGAATCTTCTCATTTTTCCAGCCGGGATTAAAAATCAGATGCAATGTCGAGCTCCTTCATAGAGTCACACAATCCCGGAATGGTTTGGGTTGGGAGGGACCTTAAAGCTCACCCAGTGCCACCCCCTGCCATGGGCAGGGACACCTTCCACCAGCCCAGGTTGCTCCAAGCCCCGTCCAACCTGGCCTTGGACACTTCCAGGGATCCAGGGGCAGCCACAGCTTCTCTGGGCAGCCTGTGCCAGGGCCTGCCCACCCTCCCAGCCAACAATTCCTTCCCAATATCCCATTTATCCCTGCCCTCTGGCAGTATGAGCCCATTCTCCCTCAGCCAGTCACGCCAGGCCATTGTCCCCAGTCCCTTTCCAGCTCTCCTGGAGCCCCTTCAGGTCCTTCAGGCTGCAATAAGTTCATGGAACGAAAATGGCACCATGATATTATTATAATAATGTTATAAAAACTATCCCTGCCTTTAGCTGGCATGTTCAACCCAGGTCTCTCCATCTCAAACAACCCAAGAAACATAAAAGACATTTAGAGGTGAGGATCAGGGCTCTGCTGCCACGGGGAGGTGGGTTGGATCACAGCAAAGATCAAGGCTCTCTGCTTGATAAGGAGTGGCAGAAGTGACAAAGGGAAGAGGACACGGCACAAGGACAGAGAGGTGGAAGCACCACTGTCACCCTTCCTGAGCAAAGGGAATTTGGGGGTGACCCCATGACAGGGACAGGTGGCTGTGGCAGAGGGAGGGAGGGACACACCTTGCCCTGCACAGAAACCAGCAGAACTTGTTAATCTTCAGTGATAGGACAAGGGGAAAGCTTTTAAACTAAAAGAGGAGAGATTTAGAAGTAATTCCTAATCAGAGGGTGGGGGGGCCCTGGCACAGGTTGCCCAGAGAAGCTGTGGCTGCCCCAGCCCTGGAAGTGTCCAAGGCCAGGTTGGAGCAACCTGGGCTGGTGGAAGGTGTCCCTGCCCATGGCAGGGGGTGGCACTGGATGAGCTTTAAGGTCCTTTTCAACCCAAACCAGTCTGGGATTCTGTGACTGTGATTCTCTGGTTCTGTGATCATAGAATCATACAATCAACCAGGTTGGAAAAGACACCCGAGATCATCAAGTCCAACCCCTTGCTTTTGGGGATCTGGAGAAATTCAGGAAAAAAAAGATTGGAAATATGTCTAGAAAGTATTAAAAATCACAGTGGTCATCAATTTAATAAGCTATTTGATTAAGCTCATTAATGTCCTGATTTTTAAGGGACTGTAACGTGACACAGAGTCTCGGAAGGGGCTTTCCTTTCAGAATATCAGCAAGTATCATCCTCTATTAGAAAGGGAGAAGTTCCCCCCCCCCACCCAAGGAGTTAAATTGTGTTGTAATTTGCAGTAAAAGCCATTGACTGACACTGCAAAGCTCCCCCAGTCCTGCTCAGCCTGACAAATCACGGTGGGTAAAGGCCAGGATATGAACAAGTGATTTTCCACTGCTGCTTGTCCTTCTTGGTTAAGATCCTTAAACATTTCTGTTTGTAGCTCTTATCTCACAAAACCCACAACAACAACACCACGAGGCACAGGAAATGCAAACAGTTTGATTTGGTTTCTCTAAGAACAGAATGAAGGAAAACGTGCAGAGTAGAAGCAAACAAACTGTTCCTGGCTTTGCATGGGTGGTGTATTCCTGTCCCAGCAGCTGCACAGGGAACAAATCCACGGAAAACACGAGAAACGGGCTCTGGAAATGCAGCAAACTGGTACCAGACTGGGAGAGACCACACCATTAACAGGCTGCTCAAATTAAACGCTGGGAGCAGCCCTGTTACACAAATTCCAGGAAACAAATCACTCCTCAGCAGGGGCACCACGGGAGGAGCTCCAGGGAGTTTATCTCTGGTTCCTTCCACACTCCAGGTAGGAACCAGCTCCCCTTTAGCTGCCTTTGGGGTGCAGATTTCCTTGCAGCTCCCTATTAGTTTTCTTTGGGGTGCAGAATTCCTTGCACTCCCTATTATTTCCCTTTGGGGTGCAGATTTCCTTGCAGCTCCCCATTAATTCTCTTTGGGATGCAGATTTCCCTGCACGTCTCTCTATGTTCCCTTTGGGATGCAGATTTCCTTGCAGCTCCCCAGATTTCTCCTTGGGATGTAGAATTCCCAAAGTTCTCTTTGGGATGCAGATTTCCTTGCACTCCCTATTATTTCCCTTTGGGAATGCAGATTTCCTTGCATTCCCTATTATTTCCCTTTGGGATGCAGATTTCCTTGCAGCTCCCCATTAATTCCCTTTGGGATGCAGATTTCCTTCCCTTTTCCATGCCCTCCTGGATGGCTCCATCCCTTGCCCAGCAGTGAAGGAGCCTCAGGACAGTGAATTTCCGTCCTGATCCAAGTGAAATCCTGATCCAAGTGACCTCAGCAGCAAATCAGAGTCACCTTTGCCTCTACCAGGCTCAGTAAGGAGAGAATTTGAATTCCAGTCCAATATTAAGCTTTGAAGAAGCCTTTCAAACAGTGCAAGATGGAGTTAAATTAGGATATATCCCGGATTCTTTCTTTTCCTTTCTGTTTTCCCTTGACACTCAGCTACCTAATTTTATTTTCTTTAAAAAAACAGAAGAAAAACTCCCTGAATTTACCACAATTTCTCATGTTCCTTTGTTTGGTGCCACAGCAGGAAGAAATGTTCTTCCTTTCTCATTAACAGCAGTTTCTCCCAGTTGCAAGAGGAGTTTAAAAAATTCATGTTTCTTTTCTGTGTTATTTTAATGCCAAAGGTGGTGAGAAAACTGGTGGGGGGTTTTTTAACTCTGCTTCACACTCCAAATATTCAAAATACTTTCAGCTTTTCATCAGAGCATTTTAATTTCTATTTACTGTGAGGTGCACGTCACTGGGGAAATAAAAATGTGAATTGTAATGCTAATTTGTGAAATATTATTGTGAAAACGGAGCTGTCCTGGATCTCGAGGAAAATTGGGAAGGAGGAGGGAAGGGAAAGGAGAAAAAATAAAATTAAGTATTTTTAATTCTTCGCCCTTTTTTTTTTTTTTATGCCTCTACAAATTCTTGGAGGTTTAATGTTTGTGCCTTTCCTCTGAGTGCCAAGGAAACTTTCCTTTGGCTTTCTTGCCCTACTTAAACCTTTCCAGATTGGGAAAAGTTGCCTTTATAACAATGCTTTGCTTTATGGCAGTTAAGATCATTACGTTTTGATGTTGCTGCAGTAAAATTAGAGGCTCTGATGAAGTTAAGTGTAGAAAATGTTACTAAAGCTGCATTAAAAGGTCATAAAAAGCTGCCTTAATAGACAATTTACTGGAAACTTGAGGAGTGGGAGAAGCAATGGAAAATATGTTTTCTTTTTGGCTTGTATGATCTAATTTTTCAAAGCTTTGTTATATTTCTGACAGCA
The DNA here is from genome assembly GCF_003945595.2 of Pipra filicauda. Taxonomy (NCBI): domain Eukaryota; kingdom Metazoa; phylum Chordata; class Aves; order Passeriformes; family Pipridae; genus Pipra; species Pipra filicauda. The sequence continues at coordinate 1,031,047 of NW_024104380.1, read as the reverse complement.
CCATCTCCCAGCCTTTTATGGCAGTAATTTTCCTAAAAGTCTCCATCAAAACAAGCTCAAATTTGGAAATTCCTTAATTTCACCTCAGTCCAGGTGAACAACAAGAAGGTGAATGTTCCTTGTGATGTTTGAGTGTTCACTGCCTGGATCCCACTGTTTAACAATAACATTGGGGATTTTCGTCCAACCCTTCCCAAACTGCATTTGTGGTATTTGCAATTAAAAATGAAAAGGAGAACAAGTTCAAGAAGTTCTCTACGTGTGGCATCCGGAAATCAGATGCCCTATTAAAAAAACACTGAATTTCACAATAAAATCCATGTCAACAAACAAAATTAATTGAATTTTGTCATATTTATTTGAAGAGTATATCCATTTAAGTCTCTGTAATTCCAGTTCCAAATCTGCTGGTGATGGATCTGCTGCAGACTCTGGAATTCTGTGCCTTATTATGAGGATAAACTCTTGCACAGCTTCACATATTTGCCTCTAGCCCAGGTAAAGAAGAGGAAGTAGAGAGGAAACAAGAGGAAAGGAGATAAATGGAACCCTCTGCTTGACCATTTTTGTGGGTTTGGTCTGAAAACCTGCAGATTCACAATGCCATGAGTAGCTACAATGTCCCTCAGACGGGGATTGATTTGGTTTTGATTTGTTTTAATTTGCTTTTGCTGTAGGTTTTGGGTTATCAGCCCTTGGAGTTGTTCCACAGTGAAGTTTTTCAGAAAATGAGTAGAAGGAGGAAGAGAAAAATCTTTCTCAAATGTGCTGAGCCCTGGAATTCAATGTATTCCTTTCGTCTGATATTTAGAGAACAGTTTCATGAAGAATTTGAACCAGACTTGATAAAAAATAGATTTGTGTCCTCAACATTCCCCAGAACACGAAGCAAAACGCGGCAAGTTTAGAATTGAAATTTTGGGCGCTGTCTCCACATTTACTGATCCCTCCTACATTCCTTCCCTCTGTGCTCTTGTCTCCTATCATTCCAGGAGATAATTTTGGGAACATTTAACTCCCAGCTGAGAACAGGCTCAGCTGCCACTTCATCTCAGTAATTCAAGGCACTGTCCAGGGTAGATTTGCAGCCTCGTGACACATTTCCCAGCCAGGCCAGTCCATCATTTCCCAGGCCAGCTCAACCTTCCCTGCATTTGCTTTCCTGGGAATCAACATCAGCCCATAAAAAGGGGATTGCTGTCAGAACCGAGCTCAGATGCTTCAATGTGCTCGAGGAGATCGAAAACTCTGCACTCCGATATAAAAAGGAGTTTGCAGGAAAACAGATTTTAATATATCTTTAGATCTTTTCAAACTCAGCAGTGATGGGGCAGTGGTATCAGGCTTCTTGAAGTGGGCACGAGTTTTCTCCCAGTTGCATCAAAACAAGTATTTTGGGGCTTGAAAAACGAAGCTTATTTTTACTGTTGCCAAAATTAAATTTAACTTAGTTTAAGGAAGCTCTTAGAGCATTTTATGTGAAGTTGTTTGGGGGCAAAACAATAGTTCTGAACACTCATTTTTGTGTTATCTTTTCATTATCTGAGGTTTTGGATACCCTCATACTCTCTTTAATTGTTGCAATTTCCTAAGGACCAGGTGCAGCCTGTGGTTGTCCCTCCAAGCCCTCTCTGCCTTCTTTGCATCACCATAAGAAAAGATCTGGGGATTAATTTGCAGTTCTAGTTTAGTTTTTAACATTTTGTCATGGAGGAATGGCTTTCAGTTGTTTGTGGATAATTTTAAATAGGATTATGGTAAATTTTTCCTGCAGTTTTTGATGCAGAATTGCACTTATTGAAAGAGAAGGAATAGAAATTCCGGATAACCTCAGATTCAGATATATAAAAAACCATACATGACTCAACATCACTTCTGCAGGATGGCACGCAGAACATAATACAAAGCTTCAAACAGATGTTGCACTAATAGATATTTAAAAGCTGTGAAGAAAGCAAATCAACTTTGCCTGGAGATGAACCTCCCTTCTGTGAAATGCCACTTGATGCTCCTCAGTTCGTGGTGTTTTCACCCAATTGCTCCCAACAAAGGCCCCATGAAGTGAAGTGTCAGGCGGTTCCTGCTGAGATGTTCCAGCTGTGCTACTGAAAAGGTGAATGAGTGAGAAAATGGGTTTGAGGCACAACTCCAAGCAAAATGAACCCCAAACCACCAGAACATTTTAGTGTATGTGTTGCACAGGACTGTCCTGTCACCCCAAATCTTTCAAGTGCTCCTTAAAGGTGTCCTTCTGAAATATTTTCAGCCTCAGTAATTAATAAAGAATCTGTCTCCATAGGCAGTTCTTTCTTCAGACTGAGCCATCACCTTCAAACCAACGGGCTGTTACCTGCTTAGATAAAACCCCTGGGCATGAGCTGCTTCCCCTGCAGCTTCCAATTCCTCCTTCCAGCCTAACCCCTTCTGGTCAATGCCTTTCCTAAAGATTGCCTTCCAGAAGGTCAGGCATGCCAGCAGGAATCCAGCAGTGCTGCCCTTTGGACACACTGGCTTTGATTTCCTTCATTAAGATGAAACAGCTTGGAGGAGTTGGTCCAAAAGGAACCCAGCAGGAGGCAGGGGAGGTAAAGGAATGGCCTGTAGGGGGGAGTTTCATGGAATACCAGAATGGTTTGAGTGGGGAGGGACCTTAAAAAGCATCCAGTGCCACCCCCTGCCCTGGGCAGGGACACCTTCCACCAGCCCAGGTTGCTCCAAGCCCCGTCCAACCTGGCCTTGGACACTTCCAGGGATCCAGGGGCAGCCACAGCTTCTCTGGGCAACCTGTGCCAGGACCTCCCCACCCTCCCAGCCAACAATTCCTTCCCAATATCTAACCTAAATCTACTCTTTTTCAGCTTAAAGCCATTCCCCTTGTCCTGTCCCTCCATCCCTTGTCCATAATCTCTCTCCATGTCTCTTGGAACCCCTTCAGGCCCTGCAAGGACACCTTTAGGTCACCCCAAAGCTTCTCCTCTCCAGGCTGAACAATCCAAAATTCTCCCAGCCTTTCCTCACAGAGCTGCTCCATCCCTTTGATCATCTTGGGGCCTCCTCTGGACTCACTTCAAGAGGTATTTGTGGTAACTGAATTCTTTTAGAGAACGCCACAACAAATACTTTCATTAGACCACTTGGGTTTCATTATCTGTCATTTTCTGGAGGTGTCTTGGATGTTCCAGGCGGAAATTAAGAGTGAAAATGAGTAAAAACCCTCAAATATGTAAGTGTGCATAGACAATGCCATGGGCAGGCCAGGAAAGGATGTGATGAGAAGGCAAGAGAAACATAGTTTGATTTTAAATGAATTTTCTCCTGTTTCCATGTATTTCCTTCTAAACTAGAATATAATGAATCTTGTCTGAATAAAGCTATTAAATAATTTGCCTTTTGTTTCTGTTTCTCCATTGATGAAATGCAAAATCCTTTGTAATCTACTCCTAATACATAAATACAGATTTATGGAAGGTGCTAAGCACATCCTTTGTGATTATAAATGACCGTGCCAGCAGATTGACGTTTTACACTTAATATGTTTTCAATTTACTCTCTTAAATGATTTAACTGTGATAATGATCCAATGTGAAAGAGTCTAATGAACTGATGAGGGCAAGTGTGCCCCAAACTCATAAAAAATCATTAACAACCACTTCTCTGACTGTATGTGCTGAGCAACTCCAAAATAATGTGACATTTTACTATCACTGCCAGTCCAATTCAGGAATTTCCACCCCAGAAACTGATTTCAAATCATGCAATGTACACAGTGCATTTTTATATTTCTTCCATGACAAAACAAATCCTCACACTTTATTGAATAAACCTACCCCTCTACATTGAATTTCTGGCTGCAATCCAATCCAAGGTATTAATTTAAAAGAAGATGTAAAATTAGCATTTTATTTTGTTGTTGTTTTTTTTTTTTCCCAGCCTGTTTTTTAAAAGCTGCTTTGAATCAGGACACTGAGAGTTCTTATTTCATCCTCTTTCAGCAGGTACAAACTGCAAAGCTTTCTTGTGGTGTTGTTCCCCTCCCTTTGAACAGATGTCAGTGCTTTCCCAGCCTGCAAGACACTGGAGACTCACATATGTTACGTGTCAGCAGGTACAGAGCCAACCTCTGATAAGAGAGTTTCTACTTTATTCTGATATCTCTGCTGGTATTTCAAATGCATCTGTGTTGCAAATCTTGACATTATAAATAACACCTGCAGCACGCTCTGATTTCCCAGCCTAGAAGGAAAAAAGCAACCTTCTCAACTTCTTCTGGGCTTTGGCTCGAGCTTTGATCCCCACTAAAGTTTTTTTTCAGGATATTGAATACATTTTTGATGTAATATCGACTTCTTACTACTGTTTATTTGCCTTCAGAGCTACCTGAGGAACTGAATTTAAATTGCTGTAAAATTCCTCCCCATCCCAAACTCCTCTCCCATTTTGCTGTGCTCTCTGCTGTTGGACTGGGACTGGGACAGGTTTCCTCTCAGCCAGTTTGGGGTGGTCTGCTCTAGAAAAGAGGAGTTTCTTACAAACCCTTAGAATGTCTGAGCGATGTCTGAGCACCTTCTGGTTCGAGGGACTTGAGAGGTGCAGGAAGGGCAAAGAGAAAACCGAGGACAAAACCTTTCTGAGCATTTTCAGCCATGGCAGTTGTCAGCAGATCTTCTCTCAGGGAGGGAAGTACAATTTCTTAGTCTTCCTTTGCTGACACACCTGTCAAATCCTTATTATTCTTCACATCCTTTGCCATCCCCAGCTATGGCTGTGCCTTCCCTTCCCTGATCCCACCACTGCAGCATCCCTGGAGTTTCCCAGGGGGTGTGTCCCTACTTCCACTGTAGTTTCAGTTCTACCAGGAGGTCCTTCCTCAGCCATGCTGTTCTCCTGTGTTCCTTCCCTAATTTCTTGCCCATGGGAACTGGCAGCTCTTATCCTTAAAAAAACCCTGTCTTTGGGTGGCTGCCAGCTCTGCTCTGCTCTTTTACCCCTGAGGAGAGTTTCCCACGGGGTCCCAGCCACCAGTTCTCTGAAAAACTTCACTTTCCTTAGTTTAGTGTTTCCTCTCCCGTCCTATATCCCTTGAGACCCTGAATTCCACCAGGATATGATCACTGCAGCCCAACCCACCAGCAGCCTTGCCCTCTCCAAGGCTGGTGAGCAGTAGTGTCCATCACCTGGATTGGGATGTTCTAATGCATTCCAAGAATCCCCCAAAGTGCCTGTAGCGTGTTTTGCCCCTTTTCCAGGCTGTCAGTGCAGCTGAAGTCCTTTAGCAGGATCAAGAATCTCTAGAAGTTCCTCTAGATGTAGTAAAATCTCCCAGGAGTCATGGAAACAAGTTCCTCATTGTCTCAGTTTAATGAGACTGAAGTGTTTGCTGAGGAGGATGAGTTATGAGGAAGACCAAGCTCCTCCCTCCAAGCAACTGTAAATCCCAAATTATGAGAAAGGAAAATTATGGAGAAAGGAAAAATAACAGCCCTTTATTAAAGGATATGTGTGTGTTGGCAGCACAACAAAAGAACACAAAACCAACCCAACAATAATCCAGAACAACAATAAAATCCCCTTCAAAAGGGAAACAGTTCAGTACTTTCTGCCTTTTGGCTCAATTCTAACCTTTCTAGAACAGGTAAACCTATGACACTCATCCTCAATAATTGTATTGAAACCACTCCCTGGTTACTTTTTCCCACTGCTGGTGTGAGATCTTTCAGACCAAAGGTGTTTGATATCTCAGAAGCAGCCTCAGGTTGAAAGACCTTTTACTTCACAGGGAATTTGAGAATAGAAGCGATAAAGCAAAAACATTAAATATCACTGTTGTGATTGTTATTATTATTTATTATTATTTCCTTGCTAGGAACTGGCCATTGAAGACCCTCATGACAGATAATGCTGGAGCTCCTGAAAACATTAAAAGGACATCAGCAGCTAATTAATAAGTGAGGGAATGAAGAAGTAAACAACCCAATAATAATAATGTGAGCAACTTCTTGCAGCAGGTTTCCTTAGAGCAGAAATCTCAGCTAATGGTTTAGTTCTGCTGCTTGAATTTCTCTGCTGCTCAGATCCACATCTCTTGGTCAGAGCTCAGAATGAGTGATTTCAATTGGAAAACGGCAGGAAAACCTGGAGGGAAGTGCTCCAGGGGTCCTGGCCAGGGTGGTGCTACAGAGGAGGAGGCTGAAGCAGGTTCCTGTGGCTGGGTGGAATTTCTTTGCCTCCCAGTTGTATTCCTTTTCCATTCATCTTTAGAAACCCTCTTGTACACACTCTCAGCTACAGGTCTAACTTGGTTGCTTTTGGAGATCTCTCATTTCTTCCCTGACCTCTGGCTGAAGGTTTCACCTACGTCTTGTAAATGAGATTTTTGCAATTATCTGTCTTACACCTTCTTTTTTTTTTTCCCTCAAAGGCATTTTTTCCATTCACTCTCATAACCCAACCATGTTCTTCATATATATATATATATATGTATATATATATATATATATATGTATGTGTTTGTGTGTGTGTATTCTGGTGCAAATTTAGCTTTTGCTTCACAGAACTGTTTCCTTTCAATGCATGTCCTTGGTCAGCCTTTCTCTCCCATTTGGAATCTCTGTTGTACCCACCAAGCTTTTCAGAGCACTGTGTTATCTCCACTACCCCTTTGTATCTCAATTAACTACCACATCTCTCAGAGGCTGTTACACACTTTAAGATTTGCTTCCCTTTGCTTGATAGAAGGGAACATTCTTTTGCATGGGATTTTTTTTTTGTTTTCCTTTCCCTGGATTGGCTGGAAATTCAACCACTTCTTTCCTCAGGTGCACTTGAAATGGGAGCATTTTAGGGAACCTTTACTTTTCCTTGAAGCAGGAGAATATCACAGTGAGTTCACCACCTTCCTTGGAATATGGAGCTTTCTGGCACCTTTTTAAATTATTCTGGATGCTATTTCTGGCTCCTTTCTTAGAAGGCCTGATAAATATGTGTGAAAGTCTCATCATCACAACATCCCAGCACTTCCAGCACCACTTTTCCTCAGTGACCCCCTTCCACAAGTGTTTTAAGCCTCTTCCTCGACTTCCCCCTCGATGCTACAAATAATTGCATTTCTTTCTCAGTCAGAGTTTGGAGCCACTGATCAAAGACACAGAAATAATTCTTCCCAGTTCTTTGCCCACTTCCTTTGCTGGTCTGGAGACCAATTTTCCACCTTTCTCACATCAAAACCATCTTGGCTGAGGGTTATTTAGGGGCTCTCTTTCCATCCCTGTGTCAAAGGTGTTTTCTAAAAATTCTCTCTCATCTTGCTTGCAGACTTTTGATGTTTTCATGGCTGAAAGTGCCTGGCTATCAGATATAATTTCCCATATTACCTCACTGCATCATTTAGGGGTTGGTTTGCAGGAGTTTGGGGTGGTTTTGCCCTATAACAGTCCATGATTCCCTATATACTGAGACGAGAAGCAACAACCAAGAAACATCAAAGTAAATAGTTGTCAGGCTGTGAGATGAAATAGAAATCAGATTTATTTGCCTTGGGAACAGTTTCCTTAAGAAAATAAAAATGAACCTGTGGATTCAGGCTTGAGGTGAAGCCTAGGCAGGTTGACTTCTATTTTTTATATCAAAATATTGTTTTGAGGGTGACCATTATGGCACAATATTTGGACATTTTGAGCCCTCTGGGGTTCAACTGTTCAGATGAGGTGGAACACAGAGGGCTAAAGGATAATTGGGAATAATTTATCTCAGGAAATAACGTTCTCCAGTTATTTATAAAAAGGTAAAATTCGGCTGATGCTCCTGAGAGGTCAGATGGGAACGGAGGGAGATCTGTCAATAACAGACTGCCAAAAAATATTGCTGTTTATTTATAGATGGTTTTGACAGCAATGCCTGTTGCTGTCTCTATTTCAGAAGCAGGAAAAGGGGAGGCTTGAGGCAGTGATTGGATGGCTGGAGGTTTCTCGTCACACTCAGGCAGGAGTGGATGGAACAGGATCAAAATCAGCTGGAACATTCCTGCAGCAAAAACAGTTCTTTGCTTCTGCCACACTTTCCACATCAAGAAAATCCACCAACCTACTGAAAAGATCAGAGTTCCAACAATCCTTTCCTTTAACCCACAGTGGTACTCAGATTTTTCAGGTAACACCAGCTCTGTGTCAGTTTTGGAGCAGCAAAACACACAACAAGCACCCACACACTGAGGAATGTGATGCATTTTTGGAAAAATACAGTGTTAGTTTAATTATTAATTATTAATGGCTTCCATAAGAAGGTTTAATGCCCTCTTGGCTTAATCAATATTCACCTTGAGCGTTATGACTCATTTCCCCCCCCCCATTTTTTTTATGAGTGTTGCATTCAGTGAGATTTCTTAGGGGAATAAATGTAAAGATGTGTGTGGACTTTGTGGAAGTGCGGTTCTAAGAGGCCAAATAAAGCTAACCAGAATTCCCAGAGGGAAGAGGGAGGAATATATACTTGATACTTGTATAGATATTATCCAGGGAAAGCTTGGTGGGGCCAGAACTTGTCACACATTTCTGACAGAACAATGAAGGCACCAGACAGAACAATAAGTGCTGAATTTGCTGGAGGAAGGTTCTGTGATGAAAAGCTTTAGAGAGGACAAAAGCAAGGGTGATAAGAGTAGCTGAGGTATGTAGGTCAGAGGAAGAGAGCAAAGACAGACCTGCCTGCTGGGTGTCTTCTTTTCTTTATCTAGGACTTTGGGCCATGGCCATGTGGCACAAAATCCCATTTAACAGGGGAGATGAAGCCCTGAGCAGAGAAGGGCAGATCCCAGGCTCTGCAGGGCACATTCCATGGACTGCAGAGCAACATCCACCTCAATTGATGAGTATTTATGAGACCTGGAGTGAGATCTTGCAACAAACCTTGCTGTTTGTTTAAATACTGAATCACTCTCAGCATTTCTGCTTTTTGGTTGAAGGGAGAAAAGGCTTCTTTCCTTCTGCAATGGGCACGTGAATGTAGGTGGGAAAAATGTGTGTGAGCGAAGTAAAACACACTAATCAATTAGTTTTATTTCATTTGTAAGCACCACTCCTTACCTGATAAACATCAGCTGGTTCAGTGGAAGCCACGGGACCAGATCCAGGAATATTTGGATTCTATGGATGTGAAAGGAGCTATGGATTTAGGTTATGAGAAACATGTATTTTTTTTGTCTACATCTGTATGTACATTTGGACACATTTTTACTCATATACACATTTCTCCTTATATATATATCTGCCTGTACCTATGCATTACTTAAATACATTTTTCCTGAAGTGTGATATATAATTTATTTCCAAACTGCGTGGCTGCAAAGTAATAAGAAAAGAGATTCTGAAGCAATTTATCAGGCTTGCTTCTGTAGGAACTGAGTTTCTGGAGCCCAGAGAATGACTTTTGTTTTTCTAAAATTAGAAGCTCATTCTGCCATGCAAGGATTTTAACAATAACTGCTTCTGTCTGGGCTGGATTTAAATGTATACACTGAATGTTCTTCTGCTCACTGAATAAATCATGGAGAATTCGGGGCTTTTTTTTCCCCCTTCAAAAGTGAAATTCAAAACCCTTCTTTCTAATTCAGGAGAAGGCTTGTGAGGCTCCAGAGGAGCAGTGAGGATGATAGCAGGTTGTAAGTAGGGCTATAATGAAGCTGGATTAGCAGAGGGTGATTTTCTCAGCCCTAACACTGTGAGGCAGGAAAATGGGAGAAACTGGGATTGTGGAGCTAAATTCTGTTATAAATCATAGATTAACACAGGGGTTTTGTCCTCAGTGAAATACTGACTTTGAAATCCTCCCCATGACACCAGGTCAGGGCAAACTGGGAGGACGGGAGCAGGTTTGCCTGGGCACTGGCTAAAGCTGTGCTCAAACAAACGTGGTCTCTGCATGATTTGGGGTTTACAATGTGCCTTTATATCAGATTTCGAAGCTTTTCTGCCTTGCCAAGGGAAACAGGGGCAGCTGTGAGCATTCAGAGTGTGCTGAGCTGGCAGGCACCTGCTAATCCTTCCTGGGACTCAGAGGCACCACCTCGCAGCTTGGCAATGCCACTGGAGCTGCAGGGGGGTATAAAAGGGCTGATTCTCCCTTTCCAGGGCTTTTATCCATGATAGTAGGAGAAAATCCTTCACTGAGAGCGTGGTCAGGCTTTGGAACAGGCTGCCCAGGGCAGTGGGGGAGTCACCACCCCTGGAAGTGTTCCAAAAACAGGTGGAAGTGGCACTTCCTGATCTGGTTTAGTGGTCACTCAGTCCAAGATTGGACTTGAGGAGCTTGGAGAGCTTTTCCAGCACTAAGGATTCCATGGTTCTATGATAGTTTTGTTGGAATCCTTTGATAAAACAGAAGAAGGTGCATATTCTCTGTCTCTCACCCTGGCAGGTGAAGGGGAGGAATGTCCTGGCACGTCTCAGGGTCAGGCTCTGCAGAGGGATTGGGATTAGTGAGATCACCCAATGATCAAGCAGAGGCACTGGAGATCTGGGCAGCTCCCCATGGGAGTGCCTGAGGGACTGAATGTGCATCACTAGACACAGGCAGACACAAATTCCAGGATTTCAGAGAATTATGGAACATCCTGAGCTGGAAGGGACCCACAAGGATCATGGAGTCCAGCTCCTGGCCCTGCACAGGACACCACAACAATCCCACCCTGTGCCTGAGGAGTAGTTTGGAAAAAAGGTTAGTTTAAAAAAAGATGTCGTAAAAAAAAAAAAAGATGTTTAAAAAAAGAAAAAATATTTAAAAACCAAGCCAGGTGAAATCAGGAAGGTCACAGATCTTGCAGATCAGGGCTCTAAAGCCAGGCCTGTCCATTTGGGCAGAGCTTGTAAAGGACCTTTCAGTACCCCCAGGTCAATCTGGGTTCACTCTGGGGGTGTATCAGAAACACCAAATCTGGGTGTAGGTACTGCCAGACTGGAACTAATGGGGAAATAATGATTAGGAACAGGGAGTTTATTTGGGTGGCAGCTTCAAGGGAGAAAGGCAGAGTAAAGGCTGGAGGAGAAGGGGCCTGGGAAGATGGAGAGAAAGGAGGTGAGAGGGGTGGGAGCAGAGCCATGTCCATCAGGAGAGGGGAGGAGAAACCCCAGGGCCAGGAAGGACAGATCCTCTCCATCCCAAAGCCCACTGGCCTCAGCAGCTTCCCCTCTGCAGCAACACATCAAAGAGAGGTTGAGGAACACAATCAAAAGTGACTCTGTGGTTAGTGAGAGACTGAGACAGATCTGCTGGAGGTTTTGCTTCTCAGGTGTGTTGGCAATCAGTGAAAAAACAGGAATTTGTACAGCTCATAAGGCGAAATGAGACAGAGATAAAGGACACAACAACAAATGAACGAAGGGCTGGGTGAGCAGACAGAGAAGGGAGAGATACAGTGCAAAATGAAGATGGTCAGTGATATTTACTGGGACTCAGCAGCAGCAATTCAAGGAATACCTAACAAGGCTCTCAATAAAAGCCTCTGTGTCAGACACTACAAGGTGCAGGCAAACTGAAAGACAAATTCATGAAGATACAGCTGGAAGATAAATGGCTGACAGTGATGCAGAAGCCTTGCTGGGGCACTTAACACAGTCACCAGCCACAGAAACAGCCACTTGTCACACGAAACAGCTTAGCCAAAAAAAAAAAAAAAAAAAGAATTTTTTTAAAAAATACTCACTACCTCTGGTGCATCATCACAGCAGGTTTATAGGAAAAGATTAGTCACTGCCTGATGTTCAGATAAAACCCTACTTGAGGTGTTCATCAAGTCTAATTTTAGTCCTGAAATGTCAGGGGTCCTCTCTTGTTCAAGACAGGAGCTTGTGGGTTCTGGGAGATATTCCAGCCCCACATGGAACTAGATAAAACCAGTTACACATCCCTGGGCAGAGCAGCCACCCCAACCTTCTCCCCTTTAGACAGTGGGGACCATCTCCAAGCCTTGGCCAGCCCCTGGGGCTGTGCTGTCCCCCAGGGCCAAAGTCACACCAGGGAGTGTCACCTGATTGCTCTGGGCAAGAGCCTGGGACAGGGCCATGACCCAGGTGCTGCAGGCACATCCACTGCTCTAGATGACACCAGGAAGGTTAACTGTGGCTTCCAGGAGGTGATTGTCCTGTCTGCAGCCCTTTAATGCAGGGTGGAAGTGGGCTTTGACAGGAAGAGTGAGGACACTGCCCTATAACACCCCCAGCTCACAGGGACAGTGAGGACACTGCCCTATAACACCCCCCAGCTCACAGGGACAGTGAGGACACTGCCCTAGAACACCCCACAGCTCACAGGGACAGTGAGGACACTGCCCTATAACACCCCCCAGCTCACAGGGACAGTGAGGACACGCCTATAAAACAGCCACCCAGTCACAGGGACAGTGAGGACATGCCCATAACACCCCCCCCAGGTACACAGGGGACAGTGAGGCACTGGAATGGAGGGACCACTGCCCTATAACACCCCCAGTTCACAGGGACAGTGAGGACACTGCCCTATAACAACCCCCAGCTCATAGGGACAGTGAGGACACTGGCCTATAACACCCCCCAGCTCACAGGGACAGTGAGGACACTGCCCTATAACACCCCAGTCACAGGGACAGTGAGGACACTGCCCGATAACACCCCCCAGTCACAGGGAGGGCACTGCCCTATAACACCCCAGCTCATATGGGGACAGTGAGGACACTGCCCTACTATAACACCCCCAGCTCATATGGGGACAGTGAGGGGCCACACTGCTGCCTATAACACCCCCAGCTCAACGGGCCAGTGAGGACACTGCCCTATAACACCCCCAGCTCACAGGGACAGTGAGGACACTGCCCTATAACACCCCCCAGCTCATATGGGGCCAGTGAGGGCACTGCCCTATAACAACCCCCAGCTCATATGGGGCCAGTGAGGGCACTGCCCTATAACAACCCCCAGCTCATATGGGGACAGTGAGGACACTGCCCTATAACACCCCCAGCTCACAGGGACAGTGAGGACACTGCCCTATAACACCCCACAGCTCATATGGGGACAGTGAGGACACTGCCCTATAACACCCCACAGCTCACAGGGACAGTGAGGACACTGCCCTAGAACACCCACAGATCCTGCAGCCCCTCACCCAGCTCACACTGGGACAGTGAAGTCACTGCCCCTCACCCCCCGTGGGACCCCAGAGTGGCTGGTGGGTCCCAGACCCCCCTGGAGGGTTTGCCCAGAGGTCCCAGAGCAGATGAAGCCCAAGGCAGGTGTTTGCCCCATGTCACGGCCCTGTCCCTGAACTGGCAGAGCTGCTCTGCCACGAGGGCCCGGTGGGAGCTCCATGATGTCTCTCCCTCTTTCTGCTCCTCTCTTCCTGCTCCCTCTGCCTCTCTTTCTTTGCTCCTTTCTTGATGCTTTAGGTGGCTTGGAGCTGGAGGGATTAGATTTTGACTCCAGTGTTGGTATCCTAGCGGAACATTTTGCCCAGCTTGTGTAGTTTCCTTTTTGAACCTTTGTGACATTCCCTTATGTTCTCCCCTAAATTAATAAAGAAACCTCTCGGGAACAAGTCTGTGGCTTATTCTCTTGACACTACCTTGAGGTATTAAAGAACCCCATATATGTATTTTAAAATAAAACCCCTGGCTGAGCCCGGGAGCTGCAGCTCGGGGGCTGGAGTGTTACAGGGACTCACATTTCCCACGGATACCATGTTTGCCCTCAGGCCCAAAAGGCTTTTATTATTCCAGCTCCAGGAACATACAATATTAATTTTACTTTCTGAGCTGTGAACCTTTCTTTCATCCGAGTCTCACTGGGTGCATCAAGGCCTTCCTGTCTCTGAAGTTCTTTGTGCTCGCCCAACATCAGCTCCCTTCCAAGCCATCGAGGCTCTTTTGACATGAAGCTCTAAGATCCTTCCTGAAGCCACTGCTTTCTTATCACAGGCAACATGTACACCCTCGAATCTAAACAGTTGCCATGGGAGACAAATCCTTCTCTTAAATCACAGATTCAGTCTCAAGTCCAGCTGACACTGAAGCTCTTCCTCAGCCTTCGAACCATTGGCACTCCTGAGTGAACTCAGCCCTTCGACCTTTAGTTTTCTTGACCCTTGTTCAGGTGTTTCCACTGGCCCTAAATGAGCCCCAGGAAGAGAAAACACTATTTCCAAGTAGTAACACCTAAAATATGCAGCTAGAAGTTCTCCTCTCCAATCTCAAATTGTTCTAAATTGATCTTAACTCTCGTCTCAACCTATAAAATTACTGATTTTAAAGTTCTTGCTGCTGAAAGAAAATGTTTTTAAATAGGATGATATTTGAATTCTCTCCCCGAGTGATTTTCCATGGCTTTCTATTGCATGCTGAGTGAACAGGAGAGAGCAGGTGTGTTTTAGCTGTGATAGCTTCAATCCACTCTCATCTGCCTCCTGAAAGGTAGATTTTATAATAGCCTGGTTAAGCAGAAGGTTCATTGGCAGTATTTGCTGCTATAACTCCCTTTTTCTCTCTCTCTCTCTACTTCGTTTTCCCTTTTTGGCAAGTTCCAGCTTTCGCTTCAGAACATCATAAATTGCAGATAAACACAGTGCAAAACATTTACGGCTCCCATAAACAACAAGTAAGGATTTAAAAGCCATATTCTGCTTCCTGTTCAGGATCTGTTTTGTCTCTGGTGCCACAATAATCTGTCTCACTCCCGTGCACAGCAGCTCTGCTAATTGCCCTTAATTGAGACTGGTGGTGGCTGATATGCTCCAGTGGCTTTCTGCTGAGCTTTGCTGGTGTGTGGAGGGATGAGGGAATGCAGACACAGGAATTAAACCTGCCTGGTGCTGTTTGGACAGTCACAAATGATGCAGCACGAGAGGCCTCCTCCCTTTATAGGAATATTTCCAGCCTCACATAATTGTTGACAGCTATCTAAAGGTTTTAATATTCCCTTCCTCCTTTCTGCTGCTGAAATGAATATAATGATGAGGAGGCAAATGAGTTTCTTTATGTGGGGACTGGTTTGCCTCAACATTTCGGCTGGGGATTAGGAAATACAGGGATAATAAAAATATTTCCGCCAAGGAAAGTCGATCTTAGCAGGGTTTTACATCCTCCATATTTCCCAGGTGGGCACATAAAGGGAGGGAGAGACGGTGCCACAGATCCAATATTTCCACTAAAACACAAGTGATTTCAGCCAGGGGGGATTTGTGTGGATAGGAGGGTTATGAGGGTTCTCAGGAGGAATTTTCTGCTGGAAAGGGTGGTCAGGCCTTGGCAGGGGCTGCCCAGGGAGGTTTGGAGTGCCCAGCCCTGGAGGTGTCCCAGGAAGGCCTGGCCGTGGCACTCAGTGCTCTGGGCTGGGGGACAAGGTGGGCATCGGGCACAGGGGGGATCCATGGGCTGGGAGGGCTTTGCCAACCTCAGGGATCCCGGGATTCACTGATTCCATGAGCAGCCTGGCTTCCAGCGCTCCAGAAGCCACATGTGTGCATTTTAAAAGAGGGATTGAGCTCAGCATCACAAATTTAAAGAGGAGGGTGAGGATGAAAGTGTGCTCTGACAGGAATACCAAGGCATTGCTAAAGCCCTTGATTTTTTAGCTTAATTTTAAGAAAAAAATGCTCAAAAGCTACAAAAATTCTGAGCTCTCCTAAGATATTTTGATAGATCTCCATCTACATGTTTATTATTTTCCCCTTGTTTTCTGTTTAGGGCTTAATTTTTTATTATTATTATTAATGTTAATTTTTATTTTATGTTATGTTTTGGGTGGGGTTTTTTGGGCTTCTGTTTGTTGGTTGAGGTTTTTAGCGTTGAGGTTTTTAGCTTTGAGGTTTTTTTGCACCCAGTGCTCTGGGCTGGGGGACAAGGTGGGGATCGGGCACAGGGTGGATCCATGGGCTGGGAGGACTTTTCCACCCTCAGTTGTTCTGGGATTATGGAGGCAAACCCCCGTTGCCTTCAGTCTTTGAAAAATAGGTTTAAACACCAAGAACACTTCTGTTGATAACAAATTCTTCTTTTCCCCTTTTTTCTTCTCTGTGTTGGCTCCTCAATGTGCACTTTACTCATGGCAGCACTTCCTTGCAAGGGAAGTTTGATTTTTGTTGCTGAGCCCCCCACAGGAGCACTTGGCAGCTCTGAAATAATTTGATCTTACTAATCAGATATTGCTTGGGTTTAATTTTACATCCTGCCCAGCGCTGTGACAATTAGGGGGAAGATTTTGGACTGTGCCCTTCTCAGCACCCAGAGAATGAGAGGAATGTTCTCAGCAGGTGTCTGAGCTTCCTAGTGCTGTCCATGATATCTCAGACAGCTCCAAAAAGCCAAAATACAATAAAAGGTATGTTTATAGGGAATATTAGAACATAGCAATGTAATATAGTAATATAAATACGAGAAAAACAGAAATTAAAGCCAGAAGTAACCCAGAATTATCCAACTTTTCTCTTCCTGGGCAGCTTCTCCAGTGGGAGACTGTTTGCTGGTGCCCTCTACAAGCAGTAATTGGAGAAGTTTTGCAGCTTCAAAGATGATTCATAAATTAATTCAGAGAATAGGTTATCTCACCAGTGGGAAGAGCATTTGGGCTGGCCTAAGTTCCAGTAGCAATTCCTCTGGCATTAAATAACCTTTCTTTCCCTGACAGGCATTAATGGCCTTTCAGGCAGTAACAGGCAGCTTTCCCTGCCATTTTCTCCCTGAGAAAACTCTCAGATTGTTCCCAGTTGTTACAACTGGGTGTAAATCCTGCTCCAGACAGGGTAAAGACACATATTTCATGGAGTCAAAGCCCATTAGAGAGTCAGGTGGTAGAAAACCAAAGCTAAAACTATATGGCTTGGCTTAATCACTCCTTTGTGCTCCAGCCTGGTGAGAGAGGTTATATTTACTGGGGGAGGGTTAATGCCTCTGTTTGAGGACAGAACCAGAGATTGGGGGAGAAAAGTCCTTTTGGATTTGTAAAGGGCAGGCAATTAATTTATCTCCTGGACGTGGCTCTGGATGCAATCTGAAATCAAACACTTGGGGCACTTTGGGCAGATGGAAATGGCAGGAAATAATCAGGGTGTGGTGCCAAGTGTAGAGGGAATAGGCTGCATTAACCAATAATCAAAAAAAAAATGAGGGACTTCAAATGTCCTAAGGGATCCTCAGAGAGCAGGGAAAAATGAACTGAAAATTCTGTCATTTCTGAACCCACCTTGCAAAGATTTCTTTAATGATAAAGAAATCCAAAGTTATCAATATAATGGTGCAGCAAAAAAAGAAAATAAAGTATTCTACACCAAAAGGCAGAGGTGAAAAGCAAAGGCCAAAAATAGGGGGGAAAAAAAGTCTTAACAGCTTAAAACCCACGTCTGTCACTTTGTCTTTAATCAGGATGGGCTTTAAGGTCCCTTCCAACCCAAACCATTCTGGGATTCAACAAACACCAGATTGACAATATCAAAAGATATTTCATGTGCCTTGTGTTTGTTTGTTTTTTTTTTTTCCTGGGGAAGCAATTTTTGCTTTGGAATTCTTTGATATCATTGGCATTTAAAATCAGACTGAAGTTTGGAGAAATTGTTGCATTTTTTTCCCCCCTGAGAACAAATATATTTTCATAATTAGTTCAAATTTGAACAAAAGATAGAAAACTCATCTGACTCAGGGGAATAAATGAAGTAGGATATGAACAAAGTGGGATATTCTATGCTGTTCAGTGCTCAAAAGTACTTGTCCTTTTGTATTTCCCAATTAAGAAATAAATACTCTCAACAGTGAAGGAAAAGATGTTATAAAAGATATGAGTCTGCCTGTTTTTCCAGAGGTCACAGAGCAGAGAGATGGTTTTTATTAAAGTGTTTTATGCTGTTGGTTTCTCTTTTATAGGAGTGTGAGGGTTTCCAGTGGTCTAATGATTGTCCTGGTTCTGCTTCTAAGATTGCATTAGTTAAGATGATGTTCCTGCCTTTCATTGCAAAGAAACATGAAAAGCTGGGAAGTTATTAATATTCCTGTCCCAAAAGAGGATTTTATCTGGACAAGTCAGGCAAGATAAATGGGACACTGCTTAATAAACAGAGATAAAGGTAAAGAATTGCTCTGTTCTTCTCCTGCCTGGTGCTCAGGGGATCTGTCACCTGGAGGTGTCCACTGGGACGTTGAGACAAAGAGCCAGCTCCTCTTTCCTTGGCTTTTTTTTCTTGGAGATGTTATTTGAAGTAACATTTCAATCTCCTATACCCAGATATCTGTGTGGAAAAGAGAAAACTCCAAATGCCAGAGCTCAGGGAGTGTTTGGACAACGCTCCTGGTGTGACTCTTGGGGATGGTCCCATGCAGGGCCAGGAGTTGGACTGGATGATCCCTGTGGGTCCCTTCCAGCTCAGGATATTCCGTGATTTTAAGCTGTTTTTTTTTGAAATGATAAACTAGAAATGAACTCAAAACTTGGATGGTTTGTTGGCACAAAGCTTGTTTCAGGGAGAAAAACTGTGAGTCAACAAGAAAACAACAAAAACAACATATTAGTGAAACACAAACCACTGCATTAAACACAAATTATGACTTTTAAAGCCTCAGTCATGCAGAAAATCCAACAGTGGTGTCAGAGGGAATTACAGGGTTGAAGGGGGTCATTACTGTGATGTCAAGCCCCTTAAACTCATGCCTGGTCTTTTCCAACCTGTATCATTCAGTGATTCTATGACTTAGGCATAATATAAATTGCCATAGTGGAGGAGCTCAGCAAAAATGGGCACAAACACACTACTTTTAAATAATTTTCTTCCCAGAAAAATTGTATTCTCCCCATTTAGAGAACAGGGTGGATCTCCGGAGGCATTTCCATGTGCTTCCCATGAGCTATGGGAACAAGGATATAGGGGAAGAGGAGGACTGAAAGCTTTAGGATTAGCCCCACTTTTGGAAGTGAAAAATCTCCAGGGGTTTTGTCAGAATAAAAAGGACAAAAGCAATGAAAACACAAAGCCCAAATTGTTTTGCTCACAATTTTGTTTGTATTCCTCTAGATAAATATTATCACAGTACAGTAACTCTTGTATGAAACATATAACTTGATTTTTAACCCACAGATCACCCTCTGTCTCAAACCTCTCCCAAGAGGAAAATATTCTTCTGTTATCTCGGTGCTAACAGTGAATTATTGGTAGAGTTAAACTGAATCCAGCTGCATCTTCTCTGCCTGAAATGAACATTTTAAAGACATAATTAAGACACAGGTCCCAAACCCTGTACTAGTGAGAAATCCCATCCAGCCCTGAAAACAAGCACTGTATTTTTAGGAATGACAGACCTGGGATCAGACAGATCCCACACAAATCAAATGCCAAGAAATAAAGCACAACTGCACAGCACACCTTGAACTGTTCAATGTGTGTTTAGGAATATTGACTTTGGAATCAAGGGGATAAAAGAAAGTACTTTGGTCAAAGCTCCAAAGTACTCAAACAATTTTACAAATACTGCCCTCATTTCAAACTGAGACAGGAGCTCAAGCCCTACTGAAATTCATTGTTCTGAAAGAGTTACCCTCTGATCAGATGGTCTTATCAAAATGCACAGGGACAAATATATTTCCAAAAAACCCCTCTTGTAACTCTGCTGACAAACTTCCAGCCTTCATAATTTGACAGGGAATGATAACGACTCCCATGGCAGAGACCCTGCAAACACCTTCCTGGATCTTCTCAGCAGCAAATCCCAGACTCACAGAATGGGTTGGAAAGGACCTTAAAGATCATCCAGTTCCAAACCCTCCCATGGGCATGGAGGGCACTCACCAGACCAGGTTGCTCAGCCCCATCCCATGGTCAGGTGGAGTTCTAGGGCAAGTTGGTCAGTCCCTTAAATGATGCTGATCCTCCATTGTTCCAGGAAGTTCAGTTGAATTTTGGCAACCAAAAAGTTGGGTATTTTGGGGGTTTTTTTGGCTTTGTTTTTGATTTTTCTTTGGGGTTTTGTTTGTTTGTGGTCTTTATTTTTGATTTTTCTTTGGGGTTTTGTTTGTTTGGTTTTTTTTTTTTTTAAATACATTCTATTCTTGGTTTTCTTTTTGTCAAGGTAATGATGAAAAAATTGATTCCCCTAAAGCCTGAAAATTTTGTGGAAGAATATGGAACAGCAAAGCTTGTGCTATACAAGTAGGCCTCATGTTGGAATCACCAAGCAAGCTTGAGCAGAGAGGAGCAGTTTGCCCCCAAAACTCTGTCAGAGGTGGGCTGGGTTCGGTTTTATTTCTTGGTTGTGTTCTGTGATGCACAACAGGTTTCGTTGTAGGTCATTCACAATTTTTTCCCAACGAATTCCTCCTACTTTCACCTTTCCTGTTCTCCTCCCGTGCCTAAAAGGGCTCCAGGAGAGCTGGAGAAGGACTTGGGACAAGGGCCTGGAATGACAGGACAAGGGGAATGGCTTCCAACTGAAAGAAAGTAGGTTTAGATGGGATGTTGGGAAGGAATTCCTGGCTGGGAGGGTGGTGAGGCCCTGGCACAGGTTGCCCAGAGAAGCTGTGGCTGCCTCTGGATCCCTGGAAGTGTCCAAGGCCAGGTTGGACAGGGCTTGGAGCAACCTGGGCTAGTGGAAGGTGTCCCTGCCCATGGAAAGGGATGAACCTTAAGATTCCTCCCCACCCAAACCATTCCATGATCCCGTGATTCCATGATAATTACGATTCTAATCATGATCCCCTGAGCTCATTGATCTCTCTCTGCTTTTCCTCTGCCACTCTCCACTCACTGCTGGAGCATCCAGTTTGGTTTGGTAAATAGTCAAGGAAAGTGTACTTGGAAAACAAATGTTTTCAGACACCTCTGCTTCCATCTGCCTTCCTGGAAAATCTTCCAGGTCTCCGCTCCATTAATGGTTTTGAAGTTCCTTCAGGAGTTTGGTAAGAAAACCTGGAAAAAGGCTGTTCCCTCAGCCCTGTGGCCACTCATTAGTTAAAGGCACACTCGTGGGTTTCCACAGATGGAAAATGTGCAGGGCCATTGCCAGGGATGAGTCTCTGTGTGAGCCTGGATGTGTTTCATCTGAAATATCAGCTCACGCTCCACTGGCTCTGCATTTGCGTGTGCTGAGGCCCCGTTTGGTCCTCACTGTTCAGCTTTGTGGGAACTCCTGCAGGGGAAGAATGGTTGTGAGCTGTTTGGCTGCATCTGGTGCCTATAAGTCTACCCCTGAGCCAGGAGAAAAATTGTTGAACTCGGGGAGGTGTCCTGGTAAGCTCGAAGGGAAGAGCCGTCTGCTTCCTCATAAACAGCTGTCCACTTTATCCTTAAAAACCCCACTTCTTTCTGTGCCTGCCAAAGATTAGGAAAATCAGCCCTGGACTCAGATGGTTTGAGCTCCAGGATGCACAGTGCTGCTCTCACAAAGAACCTCATTTTTTTCCAGAAACTTCTTTTTTGATGAGTTCATTTCGTGTGTCAGATACTTGGAAATGAAATATCTGGCTAAATACCTGAAGCTTTACTCCCAAAGAGGGGAGAAAGGCTAATAATAGAACAGATTAGGTTGGAAGGGATCTTAAAGCTCATCCAGTCCCACCCCCTGCCATGGGCAGGGACACCTTCCACTAGCCCAGGTTGCTCCAAGCCCCGTCCAACCTGGCCTTGGACACTTCCAGGGATGGGGCAGCCACAGCTTCTCTGTATTCCTAACATTCCTAAGGCTATTTTTACATCTTAGTTGGTGTTTCCTTTTCATCTTTGATCATCTTGTATGGAGAACAAAGTAGGGGCATTCCCAGTATGTCCTGTTACCTCTGGTGTCATTGGGACACTGGTTGATTTAGATCCTGTCAGCAACTATGACAAAGCTGGTCAGCAGACCAAATTTTGAGCATGGTCCCTGTTTTGAACTTCACTCCTCCTCTCTTGGCTATTGTTCTTTCAGCTCAGTTCAATTCACACCTGAAAAACCACAGTGGATTGAAGGATTTTAATCCCACCCTGGAGTCATTCAGATCATTTTAGCTGCAGTTTCCTCTCTGCATTAGGCTGTAAAAATAAGATGCACAGAGGTTTTGGGTTGCCCTCCCAAGCTCTCTGCTCCTGCCCTGCCTTTGGTTCATGGCTGGGTGCTTTTCTCTCTTTAGCAGAGCACAGGGTCATGCAAACAGCCCCAGCCATCCCTCATGCTGACAGGTCTTTCACCCCTACTCAGCCTTGATATTATTTATATTCTGGATGGCGAATGAAACTCTTTTTTCAGCTCTTTTATTCCAGATGAGGTCCTGCATTTGTCTGAAAGGAAAGGTGCAAAATACCTTCGTTAAAATACCCAAAATACCTCTCCAAACTCGGGTATTGTTTTCGACCCCGTGATAAAAGGCTGACCTTCAAATATTCTGAGGAGCACAGGGGCTGTTGAGGGGTGGGGAGGGATGGGATGAGCCCCAGTAACCCAGTCCCTGAGCTGGCTGGACTGGGAGACCCTCTGGGTGCTCCTTATTGCCCAGGTCACCCTCCAGGGGCACGGGCTGCACTGGGGGAGGAGGGGAAGAGCATTTGGGGATTACATGAGACTCATGGAACATTCAGGAAAAGGCTGTGAGCTTGCTGTGCATTTGTAAAGCACGGGAGGTATTTCTTGTCTTATTTTTCCATGCAGTGGGAAGAAAGGGGGGGAAAAAAAAGGTTTATTTGCTTCTGAAGAGCTCAGGGCTCCTCGGATAACGAGCACTTGCAGTCTATTTGCATCTGTGCAGGCAGCTGTGCCAGGGCTCTGCAGTCTGTCGTACAACCAAGATCACATTTCTCAGCCTGCCAAGCTCTAAAAATGAGAAACACCACCAGCACAAGGACCCGGAGAGAGGAAAACAAGCCGCTGTAAATCCACAAAGCCGAGGAGGATGGAGGGGGGGAAAGGAGGGGATTTGCACGTTGTGAACACAGGGTGCTGTTCCCTGCCCCGGGCTCTGCGATGCAGAGATCACCCTGCAGAGAGCTCGCGGTGGTAAAAGGGAGCAAACGACAGCTCTGAGGGCACAGAGATAAATCTGCATCAGAAATAAGGGAGTGCTGAGAGATAGAGTTGAGATATATCCGGGCGTGGAGGTGTGTAATAAATCCCGGCAGGATTCTCGCCCTGGATGTGTGCGCTGGTGTGGGAACAGCTGACAGCGGGAAAGCCTCGGGAGCCACGGAGCTATTCATTGCTGATAACAGCACAGGGAAACGCAGCTTTTGTCCCTGCCAAATTGCTCCTTTTACACCGCAAAATAACCGGGGTCAGCCAGTTCGAGATGCTTTTGTTTAAACAACAGCACTTGGACACACACACAGAGAGAGAGAGAGAATCCCCAATTTCTGTGTGTGTGACGGCCCTGCTGATGAAGCAGCGCTGCAGAATTTAAGGGAGGCACATCCAGCATCACTAACCAAAATGACGACAGTAGCTTTTTGCTGGTGGAACTCATAAAGCTTCCATTCAGTGTGGGTTCTGTTTGACAGAGTGCTGGATCAGGGTTGAAAGTTTTCAGGAAGGCAATGGAAAGGTGAGGATGCAACACTGAAGTTGTTTGTCCCATCTGGATCTTATGACTTCCATTTCCTGCCTGTATAACCTTTTCTTGATGAATATATTATATAAATGGGCTCCTCAAACTGCTGTTTGACACATCAGGCCTTTGGATGCTTTCTGAGCCGTGTGACTCCCTCACCTTTCCATGAAAATTGCAGAAGGAGCACCACAGAACAGAAGCAGGGAGGGAAGGAGGCTTTGAAACATCTCTTGCCTTCCTGACTCCTCTGTTAGCACTGGAGCTTCAGCCCCAGGTGCAGCTGGCACAGGATGAAAAGCAGTGGAGCCCCAAAGGACTATGCCATGGGAGCAGGGAATGGGATGGATGGGCAGCAGCTCTTCCCTGCATCTTCCCACTCCACATTGGGAAGCACCACTGGTCCAACTACCACCATGTAAACCACAGAATCACAGGTTGATTCAGGTGAAGGGATCTTAAGGATCAGTCCTTTCCATCCCCTGCCATGGGCAGGGACACCTTCCACTAGCCCAGGATGCTCCAACCTGGCCTTGGGCACTTCCAGGGATGGGGCAGCCACAGCTTCTCTGTATTCCTAATATTCCTAATGCTATTTTTACATCTTAGTTAGTGTTTCCTTTTCCTCTTTCATCATCCTGTATGGAGAACAAAGTAAGGAAATATGGTAAGAGGGACATTCCCAGTATGTCCTATTGCCTCTGGTGTCACTGGGACATTGGTGTGATTTTAGATCCTGTTAGAACTGTAACAAAGCTGGTCAGCAGACCAAATTTTGAGCATGGTCCCTGTTTTGAGCTTCACTCCTCACTTGATTAACATCCTTTCAGCTCAGTTCAACTCACACCCGAAAAACCACAGTGGATTGAAGGATTTTAATCCCACCCTGGACACATTCAGATCATTTTATCTCCAACCTGGCCTTGGACACTTCCAGGGATGGAGCAGCCACAGCTTCTCTGAGCAATCTCTGCCAGGGCCTCCCCACAGCCAGGAATTCCTTCCCAATATCCATGTAAACCCGCTCTCCTTATGTTTGCTGACATTAATAAAAGCAGAGGAGCTGTGACTGGATAAACTGAGCTGTTCACCCTGAGGGTCCCTCTCACAGCAATGACTGAGAACAACTTGACTCATTATTCCCTCTGTTCTGAGGTACCAATTCCCCTCTGCACACAAGGCCTCTGAGCAGCTGACAGTCTATTAGGGGAATTTATTAGGGGTTTGCACTTCTTTTTTTGGAGAAACCACATGGAAATATTTGCTTTTATTTACTTATTTACATTCGGCCCTCACAGTTCATTTGCATAGGGAAAATACACACCAGAGGCAACCCTGCAGCCAATTTTCCTCAGTGGCAGGTCACAAGCATCTCATAAAGTTTAGTGTCACGGGGAGATATGTCAGGGTATTTCCTACACTGGGGACAGGTCAGGAGGCTGAGAGATAATAACAGCAGCTTCCAGCTATCAAGAGAGCTCTGGTTATGATGCAAATAATTGTTGCTGCCATTATCTTTAAAGCCAGATGTTTGCAGAGAAAAACAGCATATCACTACTACTTCTAAAAAGACTTTTTCCCCCACGTTGTAATAATTCAGCTGAGAATGATATGACTGAGTTGAAATATGAAAGGGGAAAAAGCCATTTCTGTAAATGACAGAAAGGATTAATATAATTCATCTCCTATTTGCTAGTGGTCTTGTGTTGTCAGGATGTGCTAAAAAGTACACATAAATGGAAACAAATTGCAAATTATTTCAGCAATATTCTGTCAGGTGAACCTGATATGAAAACTCCTAAGTAAATCACCTGGCGTGTTTATAAAATAACCCTGCAAACAAACAAACAAACAAATCTCAGTGGAGGCAGCTTGCAGCTGTTTTATTACACTGATAAATGGGGGACAGGACTCTGGAAAAGCAATGAGGCACCAGGCACTGAGCTTGCATGGAACGTGTTACCAGAGCTGGGAAAAAAGGGCAGCATGTTCCTGCCAGTGCTGAGGGTGGAAGTGGACGTGGGACACATCCAGCTGAAGGTGGAGAGAACTGAAAGGCGAAAAAAACCTAACAAAGAACATCCCCAAACCTCTTCACTCTACCAAATGTCCACAAGCACGGGGACATTAAACCTTTGGGAATGTTCTCCTCGCTGGATATTCCATACTCACCAAGCCAGATCTGTTCCTGTGGACTTGATGATCTTGGAGGTCTTTCACAACCTTAATGACTCCATGGAAATGGTGGCCACTGGTTCATTGGCCACCTCCTGCCCTGAAGGGACAACTGGGAAAATCTGTGTCCTTGGGTTCTTCATGCCAGCACTGGGTGGCTCTGGAGACCCCCAGGCAGTGCCTGAGGCACGAGGGAAACACTTGGATACCTCTTGGTCACACAGATTTCAGCTGAGGGACAGCCTTGGGATCTGCTATCCCAGAAAACTCACTTATCAGTCCTAAGGCTCTGTTTGGAAGAGTTCTCATGGCAGGATGTCACTTCCCAGCTCAGTCCTTAAAGGCATCCCTTGACTCTTTCTACACCAATCTCAAGACTGTTCTGTTGTTCTCCATCATCTTCATCGTAACAAGTAATTGAGGAATGTGACATTATATCAAACACTTTGCTGAGGTCAGTATATTTTACTGCATTTCCTGATTCTGAAAGGGAAATAAATCAGAGAGATGCAGCAACCAACAGTTCATCAAAAGCTTCACCATTCTGCACCAACACCAGGAATTATTTCAGCAGTGCTTGAATTGAGGTTTAACACACATGCCCTCCTTGAGTCCTATCCTTCTCTTTCTTGACCATTACTCTGAACAGTTTTCTTTTGGAATTACCCATTTTGTTTCTCTCTCATCTTCTTT
The DNA here is from genome assembly GCF_003945595.2 of Pipra filicauda. NCBI lineage: Eukaryota > Metazoa > Chordata > Aves > Passeriformes > Pipridae > Pipra > Pipra filicauda. The sequence goes on along the minus strand of NW_024104380.1, from coordinate 1,004,678 downwards.
CACAGCTTTTTTCTGCACTTTGACCACGATGTGCAGTCCCAGTTGGAGTGATAAAAATAACCAAGGCATTTTAGGTCAGGGGTGGAGCAGTTTTGAAGCTGTTTGCAGACACTGCCGTGGTACCTCCTCATGTTGGACGTGACTGAGCACAAAAGTCGAACTTCTACCTCTCCTTCCCCAAATTGGGATGGTCATTGATTCAGTGACCAACATCTTGGGGCTCATGTGCTCTAAATTCTCCAAATCCCAAACTGAAAATTGTAGACTTGGTAGGAAAAAAAAAAGAAAACCCGACAAGTTTTCAAAGTAGAAGTGTCAGGTTTGGGTTTTGTTGTTTTGGTTTGATTTGTTTGTTTTGTTTTGTTTTTTTTTCCCTCAGAATGGCTCCAGTTTTGTCCAAACTCATTTTTCCCTCTGTTGCCTGGTTTCAATTTCATCATTTGTGATGAGAAGTTTCAACATCTTTTAAAAGTAAGAAAAGTCACAGGGTTTTTTTTTTTTTGCTGCAACTCCCACACACTAATTTATTTGTAAGACATTCCAATGGCTGCTGAGAAAAAAACAATAAATTACAAAGCAGTCATTATTTTAATGACTTATTTAGGGAGTTACACAGTCAGAAATCATGTGTGACCCCCAGGGAGGAATTATTCCCAGTCCTCTGAGGGTGCCATCTCAAAACCCAAAGGGGACTGGAAGCTCACAGAGTCATCATGACTGGATTTCACCAACTCAGAATAAGAGAATAAGGATAAATGTGCCACAGAAGCTTCGTAAACTAAATAGATGCTACTAGATAAAAACCAGAAGCAATTTGCCCTGACTCAGAATGAAGGTCACTGGAGGTCTCTGGGACTGTTGATCTCTGCAACTGGAATGCTTCTCAATTTTCCTAATTGTTTTACAATTCCTTTAAATAGCCCATTTCACACCTTGCTTTGAAAGGAAATGTGCAGATATGGAGTCATAGAGTCACAGAATCATTAACTGAAAGCCCTCCAAGGTCATTAAATCCAAGCTTTGCCCAATGCCCACCTTGTCCCCCAGCCCAGAGCACTGAGTGCCACGGCCAGGCCTTCCTGGGACACCTCCAGGGCTGGGCACTCCAAACCTCCCTGGGCAGCCCCTGCCAAGGCCTCACCACCCTTTCCAGCAGGAAATTCCTCCTCCTGTCCAACCTGAGCCTCTCCTGGCACAGCTGGAGGCTGTTCCCTCTCCTCCTGTCCCTTGTTCCCTGGGAGCAGAGCCCGACCCCCTCCTGTCAGGTTATCCATCTTGGAGGAGTGAATTCAGGAGGCAGGGTGGAGCAGTCTCTTTGTGAAGCCCATCTACTCTGGCTCTATATCTGACTCTGACAGCTGAACAAACACAGGATGACAATTATTTCTTGTTTACTCTGTTGAGCACAAAGTCTCTGAGCGTGGCCTTGTCCCTGATCATCCTTGTGCCATCAGCAAGATGTGTCCCCTCCTTGCTTGATCTTCCCACAGACAGCTCCCAGCTCTACCACCTGATCTGCTCTTGAACTGTATCAAATAGCTCCCAATATCTTCCTTCCAATCAAATCCCTTTTTTCCCCCCCATCCTGACTCAACAGGAAAAGTGGAAGATGTTTCAAGCGACGTTAATAGAGCCCCATTTGGTACTTACATCCTATATTAAGGTATCAAACACAGTTTAACACTCCAAATATCTCCTGTCTGGCAGCCAGGAAATTATGCCATAATGTTAATGCACATGGCCTTATTAAATTTTGCCTCTGTAATAGACAATCTGTTCTAAGGCAAAGGGAAGAGCAATATATCACAGATATATCACAGATATTACACCCCAGCACTGCAAAGATAAAATTTCAAATATACACTTATGGGTCTACTATCTGAGGATCTTTATTTGGAATATCTTTATTAAATAACTTTATTTCTCTTGCAAATAAACGAAGAACTCAATAAACCATTACAGGCAGAGAGAGCAGGCACCTGGGGAAAGGGGACAGGAGGGGGAAAATCACGAGGAATAAATGCCATGTGCACAATCAGTGTAAAATCCCACGAAAATGGGGCAATCCTGCCTCCCTTCTGCCTGCAGCCACCTCTTCCCACTGCTCCACACACTTACCTGGGCCCAGTGGGGCAGATCAGTTCACTGACCTGATTGAAACTTAACTCTGGAGGGGGAAAAATTGCTTTCCACCAACTCCTGGAACACATCTGAGTGGGTATTTTAACCATCACAAGGAAATAAGGGACAGAGCCAAGGGAGTGGTGTAGAGGGGAAAGAATCCATCAGCTGGTTGTGAAACTCTGTTGCAAGGAAACACAGTCAGATTTAGGAAAGTCCTCAACTAAACCAGTGGAAACTTGAAATTTATGTTTTGCCAGTTTCAAGTAGTTTAATACAGCAAAAAAAAAAGCACCCGCATTTCCCAGAATTACTCTTTCAATTTTATTTTGACTTTCAAGGCAAAATATTTCTTTATTTGTGTGGAATTGAGGCCCTCCTTAGAAATCCACCTCAGAGAAACTTTACTGCTTTGCCACTTCTGCGTTTCCCAGAGCCCCTTAGGAGATGCAAACATTCGAAATTAGCCTGTGCCATCTCCAGGATAGTATTTCCATATTTATATTATCCATATTTATAGATATAAAACCTTATATTTTCTGAGACTCACATAGCAACCTGAGCAAGGCGAGTCCAACCATTCCCAAAAAGAGGGAGAAAAACAAATGGTTTGGACACCTGGGCAGGACTGAGCAGTTTCTAAACAGCTTTCACACCTGAAGTACAATTTGCTTTGCTCCCAATAAATCCAAATGAATTTGACACTTCTCTATAAAGCAAAAGAAAATTGTCCAGTTGGATATGGAGGTCAGTAAAGGAGTAAACTGGGGAAAAAACCTTCTTATTCCCTGTTTTCCTTGTCCCTCACCTCTGGGAGGTGCTCCTGGGAGCCTCCTGCTGAGCTCCAGCAGGTTGGGGTTGTCCTGTTTCTGCGCCCTTATTTCCTTTTCCCTCTGTTTTCCACTGTTCACATTTCAGCCTCCCTGAGTGGAAAACACCTGGCTGGATGTTCCCATCCTCTGGAGCACCCCAAGCTCGATGAAAGCACACCTAGATGAAAACATCCTCTATTTCCCAGGTTAATGATTTTCTTTCTTTCCCCCACCGCCCCAAAAACAAACCAACAACCACCATGAACGATGTGAACAAGTAGTTAAGGTCAAATAACACGTGGAGTCATCGTGTCAGTGCTACCAGAGGATCATGGAATGGTTTGGGTTGGAAGGAACCTCTAAAATGAACAAGTCCAATCTCCTGCAATGGGCAGGGTCACCTTCAAGGAGACCTGGTTGCTCGGAGCCAGCCCAAGTGACCTGGAATGTTGCATGTTCTTGTCCCTCTGCCCCGTGGTGAGTTTGCCTGGCTGTTCAAAGTTTACCTTCAGAACACGCTAATTTTGGCATCATTTGAAAAATAAACCTGGATAAATGTAGCCTTGCTACTGAATTTTCTTCTCCTGCCCTCCTTGGGCTGTTCCCAGGACCCACAAAAGTCAACAGAATTAAAGCTTCCCACTGAAGTCACTGGAGCTTTAGATCTTTCTGCTGTGGCTAATTAATCTTGTTCATTAGTTACTCCCCAGGTCCCATTCCCTCTTCCTCATCACTCCGTGCTGGTGCACATTATTCTTGTCTTTTAAACATTAATTGTTGCTGTGCTTGCCCTTCCTGTCATGTATTAAGATTAAAACCCTCCAGATATCCACCTTCCTTCTTTTGCCAGTGCTTCAGAGACCGGGGAGTGAGGATGTGGCAGGTGCAATACAGGCCAATTAAAAAGCAAATTTGTGCTAACTGATGGGTAATCTGCAGTGGAAATCACAGGTGACATTATGGGATGCCTGGGGAAAATTTTCATTAAACAAATTCTTCCACTGCTGGCACAGCTCTGACACCTCCACATGTTGTGGCTGTTGCAAGGAACTTTCCCAGACTTTCACCCTTGGATTTTATTGCTGTTGCTCACTGAATCTTGTATAGATCACTGACCTTCTTTTCTGAACCACAGGACAAAGGAAGTCGGGGTAAAGTTGGTTAAGAGCTTTTAATTTACTTCATTTCTTTAGCCATGAGAAGGACAAAAAAAACCCCAAACCCAAAATGATAGCAACAATAACAACAAACCCCCCAACAACAAGCCCACAACTCTTTTTTATGTCTACTTATTTAATAGATATTATTGTTAGAATTATTATTATTATTGTTATTATCATTTGCAAAGCTATGTCACCCTCAATTAGTATCAGCTCAGAATCAGAGTTCAAGGTCTATCACAACCCCTTCCTAGGAGAGAAAAAACAGTTTATTTGGAAAAAATCCCTGTTAAATTGGAACTCTGTGTGCCCAAATCAGGCAAAGGATGGGAGAGGAGGGCAGGGTGGATGTGGGAGAGTGTCCTCTGCTCCACCCATGGCAGTGCCAGGTGGGAAATGCTGCTCCTTTGGGTCTCTTTTGCAGATTATTTAAAAAATCCTATGGCTTCCCTCAGCAACACTGAGCCCAGACTGCTTCTATACCAGAAGACATTGACTGACAACAACCTATATATATATATATATATGTGTGTGTGTGTCTGTGTGTATTTATATGTGAGGGTGAAATTCATGCTTGCCGAATGGCAAAACAAGTGTGGCACCAGCTGAGCTTGGGACCTGCTCTGTTTTGCATTTCTGTGGTCTGGTATCTCAATAGATTAAAGATTTACCATATATTTTATAGGTATGGATGAGATTTCACGTATAATAAATGGTACATGATGTATAAATGTTATATACGAACATATAGCAGTGACTGAGTGGTGCAAGTGTCTTTTTTTCCTCTGAAAATACATTTGGAATGTTATCCCAGACTTGCACCACAGAAAAGCAAAATGCAATGGAATTGTGAGAGCCAAAATCCTCCTTGAGTGGCAATTTCCACTTCCCATTTGAAAACATTGATCCAAGGTTAAATTACGTTTTTCCCTCGCATTGTGTGGAACTCTTGAAAGATGTTTTCCCCTTTTGTTACTCTGGGGGAGCATAAAAAACATCAAATCTTGAACTGAATCCTTCCAAGGCTGTAAGGCTCTTTAAAAATGGTCCAGGAAACTTGTCCCATACCCGGGGTGGTGATTCTGGAGATCAGCTACTTCTTGTCCAGTGGAAACGCAGTGGCCCAAAGTTCCCTGCACTTTGGCAAGTAAAAGGATGAGGAGTAAAATGTTTATACCTGTTTAGGTGTTTGTAATCCCTTTCTGGGTAGAATGAATCCTTTCCTATGTTTCCTTTGCAGGTCCCCACCCTTCTGGAATGCACCTCTCAGCAGTTGGGATGTTTGGCTCCACGCACAGACATTCCTGCAGTGAGACGTTCCCTCGGCACAGCAGCTTTTCTAGGAGCTTTATAGAAGGTTACAAAAAAAGCCAGGAAAAGTCAAACTCTCCTAAGCTGGATTTCCAGATGAGGATCAGAGAGATTTGCCCAAATTCTTGTTTAGGTGATCTTTAGACCTGACAGCCCTGACATTTCCAAAGGCAAAGTTACCAAGGCAGCTCGTTTCCTTCTTGGCAGATGCAGACCTGGCTGTGCTGCAGGATTAAAAGGAGACAAACCAAGCAGATTTTGGCTCCCGGGGGATCTCCCTCCTGGATTGCTGCAGCCCAGCCCCGAGGGCTCCCAGCCCTGGAGGAGCTGGGCAGGAATTCCCAACTAAAGCATGTAGAGAGTCACAGAATCCCAGGACATGCTGAGTTGGAAGGGACACACATGAATCATCCAGTCCAACCCTCAGCCCTGCACAGGCCCATCCCCTGTGCCCCAGAGGATCATCCAAACCCTCCTGGAGCTCTGGCAGCCTTGGGGCTGTGCCCACTGCCCTGGGGAGCCTGGGCAGTGCCCAACCAGCCTCTGGGGGAAGAACCTTTCCCTGAGATCCAACCTGAGCCTGCCCTGACACAGCTCCAGCCATTCCCTGGGTGCTGTCCCTGGTCCCCCCAGAGCAGAGCTCAGTCCCTGCCCCTCCTCTGCCCCTGCCCAGGCAGTTGGAACTGCACTGAGGTCTCCCCTCAGTCTCCTCTGCTCCAGCTGAACACACCAAGTGCCCTCAGTGTCCTCACACGGCTTCAAATCAAGGCCCTTCCCCACCCTCGGTGCCTCCTTTGGACACTCTCCAATGGCTCAATCCCTTCCCCACATTGTGTCCCCCCCAAACTGCCCCAATGCTGAGGTGAGGTCACCCCAGGGCAGAGCAGAGTGGGACAATCCCCTCCCTGGCCCAGCCAGCAAAATATGAGGCATTAATGTATTTCTAAATCATATACTGTGGATTTTGCTATGTGGATGTAATTACAGAGTGCTTGTTTTCTGAACAGTGCTGATGATTTGGCACACTGAGGTGTGGAGCTGATGAAAATGAAGCACGTCTTCCCCAATACTCATGTGAAGTGTCCTACAGGTGTTACAGCTCCTGCATTCCAACATTCAGTGTAGGTACATATTTATTCACTGTGGTTATGAACGTGATCATCACTTTATATAACATATCTGCATGCAGGGCTGTGTTTTATGCTGGATTTAAAGGGTTCTGTTAAAAAGCCCTATCTGAGACAAAGATTTGTGCTATTTGTTTTGACACACTGTCTCTACGTAACAAGCAGCCCGTGCTGGTTTTACAGATATATTTTACATAATCACCTACTCCCATGACAGGGAAAGAAAAGCCTCAGAATTGTTGTACCTGTGTGTGTTCTATTGATGCATCCAATTTTAGTGGTGTTTTTTATTAAAGAAAGATTTTGGAACAAGGCAGCATCTCGACTACCAAATCGACTTTGACCCAAATTATAATTTTAAGATAAATCTGGAAAAACGCCCCTGCAGGTTTTAAGCAAAAACAATGTATTGAGTATCAGGATCTGATCTCTTTGTGCTTAAATTATCACACTTCATCATTTTTCCTCTCTTATTTTGTTCCCAGGGCATGGAGCAGCTTAGTATTTCTTTTCTATTCAAGCTCTAAGGCAGGAGGAAATAAATAAACAGCATCTTTTACAATCACAGGGTGTCAATACACATGCCAGATTAATAGCTCTGGAGAATGATGGTCTCTGATACAATCAGGGAGAAAGAATTGGGTCTGCAGGAAAAATAATAGTAACAAAATGTGTTATGTGCCTCTCTTCAATATTTCTCAAGTCCTCGTTTCACTGGATGGGGGGGGATGAACCTGGGAAGAGGATGGCAGGATTACCTTGATTTGAATAATCTGACATAAATTTAACAATGCTTAGCAGTCCTTTCCTCTAAAAATGCTTTGTAATTGCACATAAATGATGGTTTATATCAGGACAAACCTGGCGGGTTTTGGTTTTAATGTGTCTGCAGGAACAAAAGTTGTGCCTCTCAAAAACAATTTTAAATCAGAACAGAAATCCTTGAAACAGTTTGCCTGGAAAATCATGGGCTTGGGTTTTTAATTTCATTATCTCTATCACTTTGAGTGACCTTTTTAGGAGAGTTTTGCTCCTGAATAATAATTTATCTTTCTTTTAAATCCTGAGGAGGAGGCCACTGTTCCCATCATCCCATGATATCCCAGAGCATCCCAGAACTTGCTTGAATTTGGGGGCTCCTTGTTTTATTGCTCTTTCAGTGACAATCTGTCCTTTGTGAATAATGACATTGAATACCTGGGATAAAACTTTGGTATTACAAAAAAAAAAAAAAAAAAAAAATCAAAAAAAAAATCTTCTACAAGGAGGAGAAGAAAGAGGCAAAGGATTTAAATGAAGCCTGACAAACCAAGTTATTATACACTGTTAAAAAAACCCCTCTGGCTGCAAACCTCAGTGATAGGTAATTATATTTCTAAATGAGGCAATCATTGTTAAGCTATGAAGAATATAATTAATTTTCTAACATTCTGTAGTGTTGTAGTCAATACAGATAATAGACTTTTTGAGATATTAGCTGTCCAAACACAGTCAAGTAATTTAAAGGATCTCATTGTGCCTTCTCTTAACTGAAGTCAACAGTAATAAAGCCCTTCTCTGTCACTCAGATAAACTCAGGCAGTGCCTGAGTTTTGCTGAAATGAATTAACTGAGTTTAAAGAAGTGAGGGCAGCTCTAGTTCACAGAAATTCAACCACTTCCCAGCTTTATTTCATGAGTTTTTTGGTTAAAAGCACAGCACACTTTAGTTTTCTGTAGTCACACCGATCCAAGCTGATTTATGGGAGAGAGAAGAAAAAGAACCAAACAAACCAAAAATCTAAGGAATGATTACTCTTTCAGATTAGGAACTATCAGAGTCACTACCTTGTATCTTATAAGGGACAATAGAGAATTATCCAGAGGGAAATTCCTGAAGGGAATAGGAAATGTGTGGGCAAAAATTTAGAATTAGGACTTAGTCTTTAGGCCTCGGCGAGTAAATCTCTGAGATCCTAAACCAAAAGCTTCTGCTTTGTTTTATTTCTAAAATAAATGTATTTACATATATTTATATCTAAAGATAATCTTCTGCTTGTAAGGAGACCGAGTCTGGTTACAAGGGTTAGTCTTTATGATCACTAAAGGATATTGAGGAGATCAGAGCTCAAACCAGAGGCACCTCTTTAAAGCAGAGCGTAAATAGAAACCTCTGAAAGGAAAATATGCCTGGAGAGAGACCAAGAAATAGCAGATTGCTCTGTGTCCCTCTTCCCCACTCTGTATCTTATAGTTCAGAGATGATTATTCCCTCACTTTTTAACTCCACTGAAAAGTAGAGCTCTGTCCCACACCTGATTATTTTAGGGTGGACAACACGATGCTCAGGGAGAAAAAGAAAGGAAAAATAAAACCCTCTGTAGAAAAAGGTGGAAAAAACCCCAGCCTTTTAAATTTTCCTTCCTTTCTATGCTCCCTAAAGTTAATTTAGGCCCTGAGCACCCTGTTTCAGTGGAAGGTTTCCCTGTCAATGGCAGAGGACTGGAACTAGATGGTCTTTAAGGTCCTTTCCAAGCCAAACCACTCTGTGATTCTTTGATTTTAGGAATTTGGGTGGGTACAAAAATCAGCTCAGTACTACAGAAAATGTGCACAGGTAAGTTTTGTGCCTGCCATTCCTACACTACCACATCCACCTGTTTAAAAACAGCAGACTGATGCAAACCAATCAAACACTTATTGATCAGAACTTGTGGAAAGGATCTGAAACCACGACTGTATTTCCGTGACATTTTTTAAGCTCTGGAATGACAGCAACTGGAATGGCAGAACATTAAAGGCCAACAGGCCCTTTGGGGCAGTATTTTGGCTCAGGTTTCTCCTGAGGAAGGCAGGGACCACCAAAGCCCAGCCTCCTGTTGAAATTCAAAGCAGGGATCAATGTTATTTCTGCTGCCCTTCACGCTGTATGTCCATCCTGACTGATGTCATGGGAAAAACAGAAGGTGCTTTCCAAGCTGATGGGAGAAATGCTGTGGAAATGGCTCTGCATTTAATTATCAGTGTGAAGGGAGACTGTGAACACAGAAAATATTGCCCAGCTCATTCCAGGACACAGAACTCATCTGCAGAAATGATACAATTATTTCACCTCTTGACTGCACAGAATATTTTAGTTGTAACAGGAATCCTAACATACACATGTTCCTTGTGTATTCCTCAAAGGAATACTGAAATTAGGCCTTGCAGACTGCACTGCAGTCACTGGAATTATATTAAAATAGGACTTCATTTATTTAATTATTGCTTCCCTGGCTAAATTGTACTTGAAAAAGGCTTGTGATTTTATATTTATAACAACTTGTTATATCCTCGTTGTGGGAAAGTCTTTATCCCACATAACCTTTCTCTTCTTCTTTCTCTTCTGCTTCTTTCCTTCTGGAGGATGGAAAAGAAGGGAAAAATAAAATAAGAAAAGCTCCCTGTGTGTTAAATTCAAACAATATTTCACAAACAGAGTGAACTGGGCAGATAAAGCCGAGAGGGAGAAGATTTTGAGAGTTTTTCTGTCCCAGTGCCTGCCCATAACCATTAGTTACAATAAAATTTGAAAAACCTGGTGGCACAATTATGCTAAAATTAAAATGTTAAGCACAGGGTTTTGTGTCTTTTGGCTTTAGCAGTTGATCTGTGCCAGCTCCAGTCCAGGCTGGGCTGGACCCAGCACCTCTCAGAGCTCTTGTCCTGTGCAGCCCCTCGGGACAGGGGGCTCCTCAACTCAGGCCTTTCCTCCTCTTTCTTCACCTTATTAATAATCCTTTCACTTCTCCAACCCTTCCCAGCTCTTCCTTAATTTATAAATAACCACTTGTGACGGGTACCCCACAATTTGGATGTTTCCACCACCACCTTCTGCTTCTTCTTCCATGTAAATTCGTCTCTCCCTTCCGTAAAATCTTTGCTTTCCCCCTGATTGGTACAACTGCTGAGTGGAAAAGCTGAATGCAATTTAATAGAGCAAACAGATTAATAGAGAGAAAAAACAAGAGACATTAAATAATAGTCTCAGCAATTAGATGAGGAAAGGAATTAAATAGCTTAATTGGAGGGCCTGGGCATTATTCACTGCAGGGCTTAATTGGAATTAATACGTAGTGTACACACATTTATAAATGTCATAAATGGGTGGCTCTTTAACAAGGAATATTGAAGTAACAGGAAAAAGGATTAATTCTTATATTTTCACTAAAAGTGCTTATTTAAGGTCTGGCAAACTGCTGTTTTAATGAGGCTGTTTAAATGTAGAAATAGAGTGTTGGGAACGAGACAAGGTTCAGCTGTTGAAGAGCTCTCAGAGTTCCAAGTGAAATGAATGTGGTTGTTTATTCTTCTTTTTTGCTGTTATTTTCCCATCATCTGGCCCAGCCTTCTGGTGCAATGGCCATTTTAACTACAGGAGTGGAACTGGAACAGTGGGCACTGTCAGGGTTGTTCACAAGCTGTTGGAATCACTTCAGTGCAGCATTTTTCAAGGGGTACGTTGGCCAGGACTGTGCAAATTGCAAGGTCATTGTGTCGTATTTTTCCTGCTTTCCAGAAAAAAAAAAAAAATAGGTTGTTACTCTTTGGCTCAGTTTCAGAAGTTCCAAAGCAAAACCTCAAGGTTTATGAGAAAACTGGGTTTGGGCCTCAGCAAAGTGGATATTTATGCATTGTCAGGAGCTGAGAGGATCATTTAATAACAAAAATATTGATGGCAGATCCTGGGGTTGCCCAGTTCAAATGTATTTATTTTTGGATGGAACTCCAGCATCAATCCCTCTAACAAAGACTAAGGTTGCTAATCCTGGGCCACAACAGCCAGAGGAATATTCTTTGTCTCCCTTATGAGAAAAACAGGGAAAAGAAAGAGTAATATCATGGAACTGTCCTTCAAATTCCATCCTCTGTCCTGGGGACCTCTTGGGTCAGTGCTTTGCTGGGAGTCTGTGCAATTACCTAATGAAGTGTTTTCTAATTTAACCTTTTTGGGCAAACTCTGTTGCTGTGGAACTGGCTGTGCAGTGCAGAAGGGATTTTTGGGTGTTTTTCTCGTGTTCTGGTGAATAATCCCCCACAAAACACGTTCCCTGATGATAAAATATTGGCTGACTTGCTGTCGAAAAGAAAATAAGCTACTTGGTAAATAAAGGAGGGATTTATTTTCTCCCTGTGTTACCTGTTCATTAAAAAAAAAAATGGAAAAAATAGCCAAAGGCAGGAACATAATCCCTTGTTTTATCATTCTGCACAGAAATATCTGCTTTGAGGACAAAGCAGCAGGATCAGCTTAGAACTGGAAAATTGGAGGCAGAGAAAAACAGAGTTTACTAAATAATAGTAGAATTAACAAGTGATAGCAAAGAAACAAACCCAGAACTGAATGTTGCTCATTGATTAAAAGCTCCAACACAATTTAATGACCTTATTATATCAGTATTTTCACTAATGAAAAGTGTTTAATCACTCATGAATATATTCCAGGTTTTTAACAGCATTTTCCCAATAAATGTGTTGAACTGATATTTCACAGCAGAACAAAGGACATAATTTAAATCTCTACACATGATTAGTAATGTATACGTTATATTATTATATTTTTATATAATTACAAATATTATTTATATATAAAAAAGATATAAAATTATATAATAATATATATTGATGACCTTCTTTGTCCATGCCATGCATCTCAACCCCATGAATGCAGATGTTGAGATATCAACCCCTTGAAAATAAAACCAAAATAACGAATTAACATTATAAATGAGTTTGGGAATAATGCCTTAATATACCAGAAGTCACTGTTGTGAATGAATTCTTGTTATTCGTTTTTATTTCCCATGTATTTATCCACTCAAAGTGTGGTCAGACTTTTCTGCTCTGCAGTGAACCACAAGGGGCTGATGTAGAAAACAAAGGGGCTGATGTAGAAAACACTGTGGCTTTGAAGAAAATCTTAAATTATGAGCTCAAATTTACTTGAAATTTGAAGTACCTTAGGTTTATGGAGGCAGATTACAGGAGCTTTTTCCCTTGAAAATCCAATAATTATATACTTGTAATTGGATAAGATTGTCATCACCTACCACTGGGTCACTGATTGCAGGAACAGCTCAAATCTTCTTTAATGCCCTTTAAATGGGAAAACCTCCATGAACACAAGAAACCAGAGTTATCAGAACTCTTGTCAGATTTTATGAGGCTTTGTGAGATTCTAGATTTTCTGTTTTGCCTGTAAACCACTGACTTATTGTGAGAAATGACATGTTTTGTAACCAAATAACTCACGTCGTCGTGGTGGAAAGAAGGGAAAGTTGTTAAGTGTGTTCAGGTAAAATAAGTGATTAAATACAGATTTTTTTACAGGGAATTAATGTGACTTATATTTACAAAAGTGATGGGGAAACTACCTGTTTTTTCCCTGTTTTCAAGCTTTGGCAATGAAACAAAGAAATGTGGAAATGTGTGAAGCAGTTTTACCAAACATGTGGCTGTGCTGCCACATGGAACTAAAATTGGGGCTTTCTACCCTGTGTCCACGGTGGAAAAACCACATTTTTATAAGACCTGTTTTTATAAGACCTCAGCTGTGTCTAAAATATAACAACAGAACAACCTGCTTTTATGAATTAAAATATTCAGGCCAAAGCTATTCAAGCACTGAGATGTTTCCAATGGCTTTTTTGTCTTCGTGGGTTTTTTAATGGACATTTTACAGCAGGAAATGTCAAGGCCTGGTGAAATCAAGTTAAAAATCAAGGAGCACTCCTTGGACAACACTCTGAGGGACAGGGTGGGATCGTTGGGGTGTCTGTGCAGGGCCAGGGGTTGGACTGGATGGTCCTTGTGGGTCCCTCCCAGCTCAGGATATTCTGTGATTTACCAGCTACAGTAACAAATAAATTAAGAGTGAGTAAAAAAAAATATATATACATATATATATATACATATATATATATATAAAAATATATAATAAGTAAATTAAGAATGAGTAAAAATATATATATACATATATATATAAAAATATATAAGTAAATTAAGAATGAGTAAAAATATATATATACATATATATACATATATATATAAATATATAATAAGTAAATTAAGAGTGAGTAAAAAAATATATACACATATATATATAAATATATAATAAGTAAATTAAGAGTGAGTAAAAAAATATATATATACATACATATACACATATATATATACATTTATTTGTATAAATATATAATAAGTAAATTAAGAGTGAGTAAAAATATATACATACATATACACATATATATATACATTTATTTGTATAAATATATAATAAGTAAATTAAGAGTAAAAATATATATACACATATATATACATATATATATAAAAATATATAAAAAGTAAATTAAGAGTGAGTAAAAAAATATATATACATACATATACACACATATATATATACACATATATATAAATATATATATATGTGTATATATATACTGTGCATGGCTTCTACAGACCCAGTTTATTTATGGACAACTCTCTCTTTGGATGTTCTGCACACCCCTAAAGATGTGTACAAATGCACAAAGGATGTCTCCAATAAAAACAGCACAATAACTTTAGATTCTGTTAAAAAGGAAGGCACAAACTGCTTTAAGAGCCAGGCTTTCTTTTACAGCCGGGAGAATATTTCTGGGCAAAATGCAAAATTCCATTCTTAGCTTCCTTTGCACCCAAAAGGAGTGGGAAGACTTCTTTAATTCTCAAACTTCTGTAATTCTTTTTTGTTCCTTTGCTCCTGCTCAGGCATTGCATAAATCCTTTTGAAAATCCATTTAATCACAGTGTGCAGGAAGAAGGTGGTGTATTTTTTGCACTTTATACCAATTTAAGAAGAGCCAGCTATGCCAGCCTTATTGTTATCCTTTTTGGAACACTTAGGAGTAGATTAAGGCAGGTAATTTGTCCCAGTAAAGCAGTATAAGTTTTTGTACTCCAGCAGCATTTTATATTAAAACAAAATAAAAAAAAAATTCCTTTTTATATGTTCTGGTGTATAAAAAAATTCCCTCTCCCCATCCTTCAACCTTCCTGGCAAATTCCAGACAATTCCCAGTGTCTCCCTAGAGGAGCAGTTGTCCCACAGTTGTGTTTGCTGCTCTTGGAGCTCCAGGGGTGGGATGGCACAGGGGGTGCCAAGCGCAGGGTGTGCCAAGCACAGGGTGGCAGATTTCATCTCCACACACACAGAATTTCACAATTTCAAATCTCTTCCAGCTCTCTCAGCTGTGTTGACATATTTTTACCTACTCTGCTGCAAACACTTCTGTGGTGTAGCCACACAAAGCCCATCTTGTGGATGGTGTCTCTCTCCTCTTCCCAAATATTTTGTCACACGTTCCTTCTGGCACCTCTAAAAATTTTGCTTACAAGGGAAAGAAGATGAGAGACGAGGTGAACACCTGGGTTTTATTGACAATATTTATATAAAACTGGTGCTTTTAGTAAAAGATT
Organism: Pipra filicauda; assembly: GCF_003945595.2. Taxonomy (NCBI): domain Eukaryota; kingdom Metazoa; phylum Chordata; class Aves; order Passeriformes; family Pipridae; genus Pipra; species Pipra filicauda. The sequence goes on along the minus strand of NW_024104380.1, from coordinate 989,672 downwards.
TTAAATTTTCAAACCTTTATTCTTTATATGGCATAAAAGAATGCAGGAATTTTTGGCAACAGGAGCTTTTGGAGACAAATTCAATGAAAAAATTATTTAAAAAAAACCAGTTCATTGCAGAACACCAACCACTGTGAGATTTGTGTTGGGGATTTTAGTGTCCTTGTTTCCACAGGTTTTGCTCCCATCACTTAAAAAAATTAGAAAAATGCTCTAATTTTTGTTTTCTTTTCCAGTGGTGGTAAAATTTGTGAGCTACTGATGCAGAGATACCAAAAAGGAACACATCCCCTTGGTATTTTTTGTAGATATTATTCTTTAAAAAATGACATTTCAGTGTCACTCTTCAGTGGCATTCTCTGCCATCTTAGAGGATGAACTATGGCTCAATACTCTTCACATAAAGGATAAAATAATTGATATATTCACTCTCTAAAAAACATTTTGTCTGTGAGACTCTGATGTGAATGGAAGGAAGAGAAATTAAGGGGGAGGGAGGATTTCTCCTTAGTGAGGATAATTTAAAGAATTAGTGATTAATTATTATATTACAATTATAATATAGTATTATTATGTAATGATATTACATATTATATATTAGTGTATATAACTAATAATTATTTATTTAAAGAATTACTAATTCTATGAAATAATTATTAATAGAATTACCATGTGCATGGCCACTCCACCTCCTAATGTGCTCATCTTTCTAGGAAAGTTCTTCAGAGGGAAAAATAGGATTGATGGGGAGTTTGGGAGGGATGAAGCACCTGGAATTTAGTGCTTAAATGCTTTTAAGAAATCATGGACTGTGTTAATGTTACCTGTGCTTATCCCACATACAAAAATACAAGAATAGACCAAAGCACTTGAGAATATAGCAGAAAAAACAGTGTGATGGCCTCTTTTTTATGCTTGTCTTTCCTTGAACTTGAGTGGTTTTGGGATGATTTTGATTAATTTTTATTCATGTGTCTAATTATTCTGTGTTCAATTATCATTTTCACGGGAATGGGGACCAGGGAAACCACAATATTGTTTCCCAGTGAATATAATGATAAGTATAAGAAATTAATAATGAAAACATGAGGGTTTGAGCTTTAGCTGAAGTTTATTCATGCTTAAAGGATTGGAACCTGTCAGAGTGTTCTCGGTGTTGTTTCTGGAGTGGGAAGGTGGTTTTGGCACAGTGGGAAATACCAGGAATGTCACATGAACCTGAATTAAACTCTGTGTTTGACAGAACTGTCACTCTTAACAACTTAAAAAAATCATTTCCTTAGCTATTGATCACACAATATTTTTCAAATAATAATGTTTCTTAAGCACAGCTTTTGTGCCCATGAATTTTGCTTATCTGCAGGTACATGTTATTGCCACCTCAGGCCAAGAGAATCAGTCTTGGCCTGAAAATATTTGTGGACAATTTCCTTTGTACCCTTTTTTTTTTTTTTTTTTGGAAATCATTAAGAAACAGATTTTCAGTTGGTCATTCCATAAATTCCCATGGAGTTTTTTTCCTCACCAACTTTTTAGGTGGGATTTATTCCACAACTACTGCAAGTGTCAGTAAAATAGTGAAGAGACAGGAGGAAAGGGGGACATCTGGAAATGAGGGAAGGGCCTCACCTGTGCTCTGTCTTATCCATCATTAAAGAAAACAACAACAGCAAAAAGAAATAAAATGTAATAAAACGATTTTATGACTCCTTTTTTGGTGGTATTGGAGTAGGCAACAGTAAGTCTGAGGATGCCCTACCACTCCCCAGCAAAAATTGTATGCTAAGAATCAGAATTTTGTCTTCTAAAAGTCTCAGGAAACACTTCAGGGAAGTATAAAACTGGCTAAAACCTTCAGTTCTGTTCCATCTGTGCTCCAGGGGAGGGATGGCCATGGTGGCTCTGGCTGAGGGAGCTCAGGGTCAGAACTTGCCTTGCCATGGGAGTCCCAGAGATCTCCATGGGTGAACTGAACCATCCCAACCCACTTTATTAGACACAGAACTGTGTTTAGTCAAGGGAGCAAAAGCTTCTGAAAAACCCTCTGAGAAGGGCTCCCATCCATCCCTGGGCTGGGGAAGGGTCGTTTGAGGGTAGAAGCAAATTGTTAAAACACAGTCAGCATTAAATCACAGAATAACCAGAGAATCCTGGAATGGTTTGGGTGGGAAGGGACCTTAGAGCTCATCCAGTGCCACCCCCTGCCATGGGCAGGGACACCTTCCACTAGCCCAGGTGGCTCCAAGCCCCGTCCAACCTGGCCTTGGACACTTCCAGGGATCCAGGGGCAGCCACAGCTTCTCTGGGCAACCTGTGCCAGGGCCTCCCCACCCTCACAGGGAACAATTCCTTCCCAATATCCCATCTAAACCTACTTTCTTTCAGTCGGAAGCCATTCCCTGTGTCCTGTCCCTCCATCCCTTGTCCATAGTCTCTCTCCATCTTTCCTGTAGCTCCTTCAGGTCCTGCAAGGCCACAATCAGGTCACCCCAAAGCTTCTCCTCTCCAGGCTGAACAATCCCAGTTCTCTCCCCTTCCCTCCCAGCAGAGCTGCTCCATCCTCTGCTCATCTTGGGGCCTCCCCTGGACTCTCTCCAGCAGCTCCATGTCCTTCCTGTGCTGGGCCCTCCAGAGCTGGAGGCAGAATAAATAATTAAAGAATAATAATTAGCTGACATAAAAGAAAAAGAGACCAGTTGCATCCCAGACTGTTCCACGTACAGTAAAATACAGTAGCAAACACATCTGTTAACTCAGAATTTTTATAGTCATTGCTATGAGTTTTAAAGAGACTGATTCACCAGCAACTCATTAGGCAAAGATTGAGTTTATCCAGTCTCCTGAAACACTCTCATTAAAAATGCCAGATGTGTAGCTTTAACATGCTTTAGACTTAGACTCCAATCCAAACATGTCAACAGCTTTCAAGGTGTTAGTGCAGATCAAGGGAGAAGAGCTTTTCACTTCAGCTTTTCCCTTCTGTTCTGCTAATAGGGTTAACACGTGTTTTCCAAGGACAGGGAGCAGGATCCTGCTGCAGACAGTTGCTTAGAAGAGTAAAAGACAGATTGAAGTTGGCAGGATATTAAATAAAGTTTGGCACTTTGAGGTTCCTAATCAAGCTTAGAGAAAGTTTACAAAATATTTATGAACTTACCTTTCCTTTGGATAGGTTTGGGTTTTTTCTGCTGTTCCAAATGTAGAACTAGTTACTGAAATTGTTCCAAAGGCTCTGACCTCTCTCATCAAGGCATGACTTTGCTGTGGTTGTTATGTAAGAGCTCTGAAACATATCAAAAAGGAGAAAAAGCAGCAGACTTTCTCTTTTTTTTTTTATGATCTTCCAACAGTCTGACAAGACACAGCTTAACAGCAGCTTATTCTGTCTAATTGGGATGCAGAGTGGACAAAGTGATAGATATTTTAAATCTGAAAGTAAGAGAAGTTAGAGACATTACAGGAAGGAGAAAACAGGACAAGGACAGTTTGAGGAGACATTCTATCATCAAATTTTCTCATTGGAAAAACATTTTAGACACTTTATTCTTTTTTTTTTCCCCCTCATACACATCAAGGGTACTCAGACAAGCAGAAATAATGGCCTCTGGCTAATGATTGAAAGGGAATGTCACAGAATGGGAACCCAGACACGTGTGGCTTGTAATGAATCTCCCTCTTCTCCCTTCTGTTCTACTCCCTCCAGGGAAAATGGCAACACTGGGTGTGTATTTCTCTGGAAACAGAGAAATATTAAAGGTTGGAAGGGATCTCCAGAGGTCACCTGCTCCAATCTCTCAGGAAGAATAAGTGCAGATCACTCAAGGCCTTTTCCAGGCATGATTTGTCTGTCTCCCAGTATGGAAATTCCACATCATCTCTGGAGATCTGTGCCAATATTAGATCACCCACATGCAACTATTTTTCCTCATATCTGACAGAATTTTCCTGTTGCCCTTACTCATCCCATTTCCCTCCACTTTGGCCAGAAGGATTTTATGGAAGACTCAATCAATAATCTTAATGAAAAAAAGCTCAACAGCACCTCCTGCCCTTCCCTCATCTGCTTAGACGCTTTTTTCACCTCAGGAAGTGATTAAGTCAGGTTTGGGTTGCCCTTGGAAGACCCTGATGGACTTTCCTGGTCTCAAACTGTTCTGTATGTGCCTGGATCCTTAAGATGAGGAAGCTTGAGAAGGCTCTGTTCCATAACTTTACCCTGGAATGAGGTGGAGCTGCCAGGATTGTGCTTTCCCCAGTCTTCCTTGCCCTTCCTCCAGGTCTGTGGGACATGTGACTTTCTCCAGTCAGTTTTCTGCCTGTCCTATGACCTAAAAAGTGATGGAGATGGTGGAGAGCAGCTTTCCAATATCAGCAATGGAGTGTCTCAATCTTTCCCATGTCTCTCCCCACTGGTGGCCTGGGCTCCTTTTCCCAGTCTCCCACTGGGTCCTGCCAAAAAGGTCTCCTAAAATCCAGAGCTGTGAATCTGCTGGGTCACTTTTCTCAGATTTTAAAGCTGCCCCAGGTGTTGGTTCTGCAGCCACAGCCTCGGCCTCCTCATCCTTGACCTGCTCTTCCCTGCTTGGAACAACTCCAGAGAAGCATCTCCCACTATTGTCTTGTTGATCCCTCTAAAAATGTCCTGGATTGACCAGGAAACTATCAGATAAACATGAGCTACTGCAGGAAAGAGCTCAAATGGAAGCAGAAAACTGGTTTGGAAGTTTACTGACCAGTTCATCAACTAGATAGAAAAATAGTCAGATAGGTAGATAGGTAGAAGATAAATTAAAGTATGATGGACCACTGCTCTTTGACACTCTGTTTTCATTGTCTTCATGGGAACCCATTTGGGTTACAGAGAGGAATATCTGACTGTTCCCTGTAAAAGAGACACTTCTGAGAAATAATGTCCAATTCTACCATAAACCAACCTTATCTCAGTATTTCCTATACAATATGTGTTAATTATTATGCAGATAATGAGCTGACCCACCTCTTTCTTTGAATGTGACACCCTTCAAATGGTGGCCATTCATCTTGTGGCCTGCAGAGACAAAACAAGCTTTAAAAACATGTTGGTTTTATAGTCAGTGTAGTCAGTGCCTCCTGGATATGTCATGTTTTGTCCTTGGTGAGAGGGGCTGTTCTGTTCCCCTGTTCCTTCTAAATGACTCTGATATCCCTGCAATTTTCATTAAAGATGATTAGTAGAGGAGTGTATGTCAACAAGATTGACCAGGGACGATCTCGATTCAACTTAAGCTGCAGAGAGAGTCAGTAATGCAAATATTTAGAGAGGACAAAGGCAGATCAATTGAATTATGAGTTTCATTGCTCTTGGTTTAGTGATTAAAATGACCTAGAGAAGAACTGCCCTTAACAGGGGGAGGGGGAAGGGCCCACATCCCACGTCAGGAATTGATTTGTGGCTCTCACAGGCGTTTTCTGGATGTGTAAGGGGAGAAGAGGAGAGACCTCAAAGGCACCTGTGCTTTAACAGGATTTGAAAAGACATGAGGAATCCGACTCTCCTCCTTTTTTCCCCTGGATCAGAAGGGATGTTTAACCAGCAGCTGTATTTGTTTTGCAAGATGCAATTGGATTTAGCCTAATCCCTGAGCCAGGGAGGGAGAGCCTGGGTTTGGGAGCTGCTCTGGAGGGAGGACCTGCCTGAATTCAGAGCACTTGGCAGAGCTTTCAGCACCCCCAGGAGCCCCAAACCCCTGCACCACTTGTACTGTTTATTCTCTACCAATGTGCTCTGCTAGATTTGGCAATTGCTGAGCCAAGAAGCCGGGCCCGAATTGTGATTTACAGCCCCGTAATGTTGCTCTCCATTTGCTTTCAATCAGCAAGGAAATCTACCCCAAACATGCTTATTTATATACGAGGGAGAAACTTATTTACATCTGCCTTGGAACTGGGAATATGTTGGGGCTGAACACGGGGAAATGAAATGCGAAATGCAAAATTCACTCCAATGTTTTCTCCCAGCAATTCGTGCCTAAGCACATGGAGGAGCCTGTGGTGCAGCTTAATAGGTTGGTGGGAATTAGCACACGGTGCAAAAAGGGCCCTGTGCTTTCAGAAATGAACAGCCTTGAACTGGGTTTTAGCGAACTAAATTTTTAAATAAACGGGGCGTTTGCGCTTTGTTTCACTGCTCTGAATATTTTATCAGTGTGAGGAGGAGAGTGCTCGGTCTTTGCAGGGGCAGGAAGAAGGAGGGCTCAGCTCACACTCTGAATTTCTCATCTTGGTTGTACAAGTGCTTCCCACTTTTTCCGTGGGGTAGGGATGACCATGGATGTTCCAGAAAGTGCTCAGCACTTCTAAGGTTGTTTTGGACTTTTCCCTTTGGAGGAGAAAGCAACTGTTTCAAAGTTCAAAAGCTTGAGTAAAAAAAAAATATTTGAAAGAAAAGAAAAGAAAGAAAAAAGAAAAGAAAGAAAAAAGAAAAAAAAGAAAAGGAAAGGGAAAGGAAAAGGAAAGGAAAAAGGGAAAGGGAAAGGGAAAGGGAAAGGGAAAGGGAAAGGGAAAGGGAAAGGGAAAGGGAAAGGGAAAGGGAAAGGGAAAGGGAAAGGGAAGGGGAACGGGCAAGGGGAAGGGGAAAGGGAAGGGGAAAGGGACAGGTTTGAGAAGGTTTTGGGCCTTGGGAAGGTTTGGGAAGGGAAGGTTTGGGAAGGAAGGTTTGGGAAAGGAAGGTTTGGGAAAGAAGGTTTGGGAAGGAAGGTTTGGGAAGGTTTGGGAAGGGAAGGTTTGGGGAGGAAGGTTTGGGAAGGTTTGGGAAGGGAAGGTTTGGGGAGGAAGGTTTGGGAAGGTTTGGGCCTTCAGATCTTTTGTAAGAATCTGCAAACACATTTCCAGTTCTCCATGAAGAATTTCCTGAGTCTATGAGTCAAAGTCTGTACATTTACCAGATGAATCTTGTTCAGGTTTATCCTGATTTCAAATATGCTTTTTACACAGTGAGGAGAACTCTTTAGTATAATATGGAACTTTTATTCCATACTGGCTGCTCTAATTCCCCCTGATAAATGTGACTTTGCTTTCCCAACCCTGCGTGGGGCCTTTTGCAGCGTTTGGATCTTGTTAACATTTTTAATAGAGTGTCACATCATCAAATTATAGACTTCAGGGGATAAATTAAGGTAAAATATTGAGTGAAGGGATCACTGGGGTGTCATTGGAATTTTAAAAAAAAAAACTTTTAAGGACCAATCAGCTGGTTCTGTCTCCACAGGGAGTTATCACTGTGGATGTGACGCTCCTGGAGTTTTCACAAATTTGTCTTTGAGTGCTTTGAGTTTACCCAAAATTCATCAGCTGGGATGAAAAACAATCCCTAAGCGTAAGAACAGCTTTGGAAGGAGGAGAGGAGGAGAGAAGGAAGGCAGAGCAGGTGTTTTTCCTCCTGTGAGTCCTTATTATTCTGTATTATTCTGTATTATACTTACTTGATGGTGTCACAGGTTTGAAAAGAGATGCTGGTTTCTCCCCCCACACACCCTGGGGAGCTGGGGCTTTGTTTTGTTTCTTCTGAAGGTTTTTGATTGCACCATTTGTTGTTTACTCATATTTTGTCAATAAAAAGCTGTTCTTTTCCACACTTCCACCTGAAGTTTCTTAATTTTCTAAGTTGTCATCTTGTTAAACTGAGACAATGGGTATTTTCTTCTGCCAAAACTACCACAAGAAGCGTGTACCGAGTAAGAATAAATCATTACAATATGATCTATCATTCAGACTTCAGACACAGTGGGATTTAAATGCATGAAGTGTTCAAAAAACAGGCAGACCTGTCACTTCCTGCTATGGATTCGTGGCCATGTGGGTGTTTGGTCAAAGGTTGGATTTGATCTTGGAGCTCTTTTCCAACATTAATGATTCTATGAAAAGCTAAATGTTTTCAAAAATCTGTCATCCTTACCTTTAAAAGTTTGAGCAAGTCTCCCATTTCTAATATTTCAGTTTAAATTTTCAATGTTCAACGTAAGTGGATAATAAATCCCTAAACATCAGGTTTTTGCAGCAAGGCTGAACAATTTCCAAATCAGCTTCATAAAAACTGCCCTCTCCTTTAACAAAGAGGTGGTAAATTCACTCCACACACTCCATGAGCTACAAAACAGAAATATCTTAATCATAACTTCAAAAATTGTAATTAGACTCCCAAATAAGGGACACATGATCAACCTTGCACTGCCAAGCTCTGACCACCTCTTTTTTGGGGAAGAAATCCACTGAAATTTGAACTGAGCTGAGGAGTGACCCTCCCACTCATTTGTATTATTTTTTATTAACCTCCATTCCCAAGAAGTGCAATGATAAGTGCCAACAGCATCAGGGGTGAATTTTTGACCTGCCCTTGGGTTTCTGAGTTGCGCTATCAAGAAAATCTCATCCCTTCTGCCAACTTAGATGGGTTTTGTGCCACCCTGGTATTTTTGGGTGGCATTTGTCCTTTTGTGTCTGAAAGGATGATGTGGAATCAAGGGGAGATGCCAAGGAAACAAAAGGAAGGTGCTTTTTAAATGCAGAACTCCAGACATGGTTCACATCCTGCCTGCTCCAGACCCTGCTGGGCAGGGATTGTTTTCTCAGAGAATAACTGAATGCCTGTTCAGAGACTTCCTCCTGCTCTGAGCTGGAGGAACAGGTAACTAATGACAGAGCACAAAGCAAGATCTTAAAGATCTAAAATCCAAGTTGGGAAGGCAGCCCTGACCCAGATCCCGGGATTTCTGCATGGCACAAGATGATCTTTAGGGGTACAAACTGATCATCCCTCTGTCTCTAAATCAGGATCATAGTTGTGACCAATGAGACAATCTACCATGACCTCAAAACAGGTGTAATAGAGCAAGAAAAAATAACTGATATTTGTGGATTAATTCTGCCCAAAGAAAGGGTTAATGGAATTACCTGATTATCAGTGCCATATTTATATATATTTTTAAAAAAGCTTATTAAAATGGGGTGCCTTTATTTGCCATATAAATTCCAAGTTGTTGAAGTGGGGAGTGGGAGGAACACGACAGAACTGTACCATTAAGCATATGAGTAGGTGAAATGATGTGCATAAAATTCTTATTTAATCAGTGTATGTACAAACTGTTGACATCGTGGTGGTATTTTGCAGAGTGTTTTCACAGCCAGGCTGACTGTAATTTTCTTTGGATTCTCTGCAGGTTTTTGGTTTTCCCCTTGCATCGGATCCGTGTTTCAGCTACATTTTGGAATATCTCAGTGTGGCAGTGTGACCTTATCTCCTGCAGCAGCACAGTAATGTGAATAACTGTGGTAATTGTAGGGCCGGTGACAAAGAGAGGCTGGTGCAGAGCAGGGATTAGGAAGCATCAAGCACTACTGGAGAGGAAGAATAACACTATTGTTGTGTTAGCAATGCTTCCCAGCCCTGAGCCAGCTGCCACACCGGGGGTGGGAAGCACAGTTGGCTCAGGAGCTGAGGAAGAGGCAGGAGCTGGGAGAAATAACTGCTACACTCTACTGTAACCACCCTCTGCTAAAGCAGAGGAGATTCTGAGGAGAACTGAAATCCTGCATAGATCTTGGAGCAGAATCCACAACTTTCCTCCCACTGGGAGGCAATTTCTTTCCAAGATATAAGTTGTGCTCTCCCTGTCAGTGCCTCAAATGCCTAAAACATCTCTGGCATCCTCAGATAACAAACATCTTCCTGTGAGCTCTTCCAGCATCACCAACATCTGGGCCTCATCTATCAGGGAATATGGGAGAGATTCTGCTTTGCATCCTTGATAACAAAGGAACATCTACTGCAAATGATGGGGTAAGAAAGAACAAACTACTTACACCTGCTCCCAGCAACAGTGACACACAGGGAAACAGAGGCTCTCCTTAGGAAAGTGTTTATGTGCTTATAGACAAAGGTACAGAGAGATGTACGTATGCAGATGTCATGGAATCATGGAATGGTTTGGGTTGGAAGGGATCTTAAAGTCCATCCAGTGCCACCCCCTGCCATGGGCAGGGACACCTTCCACTAGCCCAGGTTGCTCCAAGCCCCGTCCAACCTGGCCTTGGACACTTCCAGGGATCCAGGGGCAGCCACAGCTTCTCTGGGTAACCTGTGCCAGGGCCTCCCCACCCTCCCAGCCAGGAATTCCTTCCCAATATCTCATCTAACCCTGCCCTCTGGCAGTGGGAAGCCATTCCCTGTGTCCTGTCCCTCCATCCCTTGTCCATAGTCTCTCTCCATCTTTCCTGTAGCCCCTTCAGGCCCTGGAAAGCCACAATCAGGTCACCCCAAAGCTTCTCCTCTCCAGGCTGAACAATCCCAGCTCTCTCCCCTTTCCTCCCAGCAGAGCTGCTCCATCCTCTGCTCATCTTGGTGCCTCCTCTGGACTCTCTCCAGCAGCTCCATGTCCTTGCTGGGCTGTTCCCCAGGGCTGGAGCAGCTCTGCAGGGGGGTCTCAGCTGAGGGGCAGAGGGGCAGAATCCCCCCCTGCCCTGCTGCCCACGCTGGGGGATCAGCCCAGGGCACGGGGGGGTCTGGGCTGGGCCGTGTCCAGCCTCTGCCCCACCAGCAGTAACTCAGAGGTTGTCTTAGGAAGCAATTCATGGAAATGATTAGTGGTTTTCGAACAGAGATCACAGAATCACAGAATCCCTGGGGTTGGAAAAGCCCTCCCAGCCCATGGATCCCCCCTGTGCCCGATGCCCACCTTGTCCCCCAGCCCAGAGCACTGAGTGCCACGGCCAGGCCTTCCTGGGACACCTCCAGGGCTGGGCACTCCAAACCTCCCTGGGCAGCCCCTGCCAAGGCCTCACCACCCTTTCCAGGAGGAAATTCCTCCTCCTGTCCAACCTGAGCCTCCCCTGGCACAGCTGGAGGCCGTTCCCTCTCCTCCTGTCCCTTGTTCCCTGGGAGCAGAGCCCGACCCCCCCCGGCTCCCCCCTCCTGTCAGGGGGTTGCAGAGTCAGAAGGTCCCCCCTGAGCCTCCTTTTCTCCAGGCTGAGCCCCCCCAGCTCCCTCAGCTGCTCCTGCTGCTCCAGCCCCTTTTCCCAGCTCCCTTCCCTTCCCTGCACATGCACGAGATGTACAACAAAGGGAATTAAAGCAAGAAAAACACAATCACCAAAAATTACGCTTAACAAAATATTTAGACAACAATTAAGTCATTAACAAAAATTAAGTCATTATGTCAGAATTAAAAAAAAAAAATAAAAACAAAACCAAAAAAGTCCAAAGGAAAGCAAATGAAAAGTTATCTTTTAAATAGGCATTAAAATGCTAATGTTTCATGCTTATAACGAAGTTCTAATAAGAGTGGGAGATGAGAGTGATTGGAACCGATAATAAACCAGTTCCCATTTTAGCTGTCATTTTAACAACATAATTTGGTGGTTCTGTCAGCGTGTTGGAGCTCTGCTGATCCCAAAGTATTTCATTTCCTTCCTGAGTGGCTGCCTGTGTGAGGCAATATTGTTCCAGAGTGAAGTGCCTTCGCCTCCGTGAAAGAGCTTGAGTTGATCTTTAATCTTTTCTCCAAATGAATTCTTCAAAATTATTTTAAAATGAGCTTTTAGTGCCGCTGAAAGGTGGGAGAGGTATTTATTTCCATTTTTTCCCTCTTTTTTCCTCTCAGAGTCAGGACATGAGGTGATATCTCATTATAAAGGACAATTTTCTAGATGAAAAAAATGTCCCCCATTATATCCCAGACTGCAGCAGCGCAAATTTTCCCATATTAACTATTACAACCCACGTTATTAATATCTCAGAACCTCACATCTCTAACGTGTCATATGAGCCAAAGAACTTTGTAAGTGACTTTTGAGATCCCAGACCCATCTTCTTCTGCTCTGTCATGTTCACCTTTAAATTTCATCTGCCTTTTTATTCCTTCTCCCTTCTAATTGCCACTGCTTTCAGCCTAATACTTCAGCAAAGACTCTTGTCCACAAAAAATATGATCTGAAATTTCCATGTGGCTTCAAAGAGGCAACAGAAGAAGCCCAGCGAGCTTCAGGCTATAAATAGTTTGATTTTAAGTGGTAAATACTGTATTCCATATTGGTACTCTCTTATTTGTCTGCTCAGGACAGCACAAAACACGTGAAACATCCCCTCCCACACATGAAATCCTTCTTTATTTACAGTAGAACTTTCACTGAAGTGTGATGCTAAATCTTTTCATAAAGGGTAATCCAAGGCCAAGGCGATATAATGGGACTAATGGATTTCACCAGGATCCCAGTTGGATGGGACTGAAATCCTCTCCTTTCCTGACCATTCCCTATGACTGTCACACCACCCACCTACTGCAGTTTTCCATTTTTGTTTTTTTTTGCAGTAAACAGCATTTCTCATGTAAGGGTCGTTTATCCATATTCAAATAACAAAGGGGAGGAATGGAATTTCTAATAGGTGGAATTTTCTAATAGGGAACACGGAAAAGAAAGGAGCTAAGTCGTAGAATCATGGAATGGGTTGGGTTGGAAGGACCTGAAAGCCCATCCAGTTCCATCATGGGCAGGGACACCTTCCACTGGCCCTGTCCAACATGGCCTTGGACACTTCCAGGGATCCAGGAGCAGCCACAGTTTCTCTGGGCAACCTGTGCCAGGGCCTCCCCACCCTCCCAGCCAACAATTCCTTCCCAATATCCCATCTAAACCTACTTTCTTTCGGTTGGAAGCCATTCCCCCTTGTCCTGTCCCTCCAGCTCTTGTAAAGAGTCTCTCTCCATGTTTCTTGTAGCCCCTTCAGTCACTGCAAGGCCACAGTTAGGTCCTCCCAGGCCCTTCTCTTCTCCAGCCCAAATAAATCCAATTTTTTCAGCCTTTCCTCATGTTCTGCTCTGCATTCCATGGATCCAACCCCAGCCCCTGAAGTGGCAGCAGAGCAGAGCACATCGAGGAGAGAAATCCAGACTGGAAAAACCTCTCACCCAGTGCTGCCTCTGAGAACCTTAACAAGCTCAGGAGAGGAGTCACACACCCAGTTTCATTTCTAAATGTCATTTCTATCCCATCAGCTCCCAGCCGAGGACTCCAGGAGCTGAGAACCTCTTCAGAAGTGCCCAGGCAGGAACCTGCTGACCCTGGGAGAAAGGATGTGCTTTGCTACCAGCTTAACAAGGATCCCACGGACAGCAGAGAATTCCAGGCTTTTATTGCACCCTCCAGGAGCTGCTGCTCCTCAGGGGCTGTGTCTGCAGGAATAATGTCTGTGGAATATGTGGGCTCACAGATGGAGCTCACACAGAAACAGGGACAAAGGCTACAAGTGGATTTTGTCCAAGTTAAATGGCTGATTTTTTACAGTTCTTGTGTTGGCAGAACCTGCAAAGTTTCCTGTTCCACTGGAAGACTTTGATCTTCTGATTGTGCTGTCGAGAGGCACTAAAATGAGCACCCCTTAGTGCTGAGGAAGCCTGGTTTTCTTCACTTTTTGCCCAGGTGGGTTCTGTGGCACCCAGGGCTTTACAAAGGCCTCTAAAAATGAATTCACTGTTTCTTCTCGCTTATGGAAATCTGTCTCTTTTTCTGTGCAGATTCACTCCTTCATATGGATAGAAAAATGAATATTCATAATATGTATAATTTATATTTATACAATTTATATAATTTATAAACTTATATTATTATACTAGTATATAATATTATATTATAATTTTATTATATATCATACTATGCCATATTACATAATTTTATGTTATATAATATATAATATAACAATATATTATATAATAAAATGCATATTACATATAATATATATTGTATATATTATAGTATATTTTATATTATATATTATATATAATATAAAAATATATTTTATATTATTATTATATAGTATATTATATTTATATATTATATTATATATTATATTTTATTAGAAATAATATATAGTATATCATATACTATATACTATTATATATATAATATATATAATATATAATATATATCATATATAATATATATTATATATATTATATGATATATATAATATATAATATATATAATATATATGATATATATAATAGTATATAGTATATAATATACTATATACTATATATACAATAGATACTCTATATACTATATATATAAAATATATACTATATACTATATATAATGTATATAGTATATATATAAAATATATAGTATATAATGTGTTATATATAATTAAAAATAATTAATTTGAATGACGAAATAAATAAAATTTACTGAAAATAAATTATATTAAAACTATATTGTAATTTATAATTTATGAGATTTCAAAATAAATGCATATTTATATAAATATATGGAAATTAATATATATATTATATATGAAATAAATATAAAAATATAAAGAAATATATTTATATTTAAATATATAAATATATTTGTACTGTATGTGTGTATATATATATTCATTATTCATATATATATATATAAAGGAATAATTGTCCTTGGAGTATTCAACTCCTTCCAAAGGATGAGTAGGACACAGCTGCAGGAAAAGAAAACTCCTAAAATGTCTGTACTGTGCCTTCTCTTGCATCAATCCCTGTTTCTCGGCTGGGCTTCTCAAAAGGACACAACAATTTTGACCCAAGTCCACCTTGCACACAAAAAAAAAGAAAGAGAGACTGAATATTTCCAGGCCCAAACCACTAAAATATTCTCATTAAATTAATTTCTGATTAAATGTCTGTCTAATTTGGCCCAAAGAAGCTGCATCATCTTTGAAAACATATTAAAAGGGAAAAAAAAGGAGAAATTTAATTCAATAAATGCACATGTCCCAAATGATACCAAAAATGATATTGTATTTAATTCTATTCTGCTCTGTGATTCTCAGCCATTACATAAGCTGTTTATTAATTTCTACATAGATATTTCAGGTATTTATTTAGAAACTGTTAAACTACATCTACCCCAGGTCAGTTTGAATTAGCAAATGTAAAGTTGTTAATAACAAACTTAAATGTGCAACATGGAAAACTGAGATACTTGTTTGCTACTTTCAATTTATTGATTTAAAATGGAAATAAATTTCTAAATTGGAACTTGCTCCCCTGGAAAACACATCTTTTCTAAAAGGTGTTGAGAGAAAATGCTGAATTCTACATAAAACTTCTATAATTCAGATATATATTCTTAGAATTATTATAAAGCTCAAAAGGTAATAAAAAAATATTGAATTTTTTTATTGTAATGTACCAGCTGTGCTTTCTCATTACAATTCTTACAAAGCAAATAAAAGTCAAAAAAAATGAAATATTTTGAATCCTGTGAGTCATTTCAACTTCATCAGAGACAGAAAATGCAGAGGCTGTTTCTGAGAGATGGGTTAAACCCCCCATCATTTGATAAATTCGATCCCAGCCTGGTTTTAGGGCTTTTTCAGGGCCTTCAGGTGCCTTTCAGCCCCTGATAAGCTCCAGCCACACCATTTAAACTCCATTTTCAAGTCAAATTCCCCGTTCATCGTCTCCCTTTTTCTCCCAGAGCTCTGCCTTGATGTGTTCCTTCAGTAATTCCATGAAAAGGCAGCCAGCCTTGCCTAATTTAATTTTCCCCTCTAAGTCCAGGCCACTGGCTGTGTCTTGTGCTGTTATTTCTCATTTTTTTCCTTTTTATCTACACATTTCCCTCAGCAGTTGTATTTTCAGAGCTCCTAAATACTCCTCTCTCTGTCCATGGAAAGCACCCTCTGGAAAACTCTCTGTCAGGGCACTTTGGGTGTAAAAATTTCCTTGCCTGGGTAATTTGGGGGACATTTTAAGCTCATTTTAGCATTATCCAGCCAAATACTTAAGTATGTGATTAAAAAGTAAAGCACACATTTAATGCAGTTTCATGTGGAAGCTTTGGGGGATTTATGGACACTTTGTAAACATGGATGCAAGAAATCCTCGCAGAGGATGCTGACTAAGCTTAAAATTTAAAAATCCTGATAGTCCATCAGCTACGGGACTTTAGGGGTTGTGCTTTAGAGCTGCAACTAATTAATTATCTGACTGCTGCAGTGGGGCAGGATAGTCAGGAAATACTTTGATTTAAGCTTATGGAATGAATAGCCCTGTGAGGGAAGCGAAATTTAGATTGTTGTTCAAACAAAGGAAGATTTAAAAACAAAACAAAACAAAAAAGAACAAAACAAAAAACAACCCAAACAAGTAACAAGACAACATATTTAGTATGAGAAAGATGTTCTACTTCTGAATACCAACAATTAACCATAGATGGAAGGTTATCTTAAAAGAAAATGTGTTCCTTCCAATTTTTACTTCACTGGCTGAGTTCCAGACTGAATCACTTAACTGGATCTTCAAATTTATTGTGCTTTATGATGAGGTAGCTCATAACTGCAATAAAACTCCCAGAACTGGTAGTTCCATGGAATTTCAGAGAATTTTATTAGAATTATAGAGTGGTTTTAGTTGGAAGGACCTTAAAGCTCATCCTGCCATGGGCAGGGACACCTTCCACCAGCCCAGGTTGCTCCAAGCCCCGTCCAACCTGGCCTTGGACACTTCCAGGGATCCAGGGGCAGCCACAGCTTCTCTGGGCAACCTGTGCCAGTGATGCCCTGTGGAGAAAAAAGGGAGATGGAATCCTTGTCCTTCTCATCAGAGAGATCAATTAATTAATTTTAATTAAGGCCGGGGATGGTGCTCCTCCCCTCTGCTCTGCACTGGTGTGGCCACGTCTGGAGCCCTGGACCCAGTTGTGGGTTCCCAGCATTTACTGGAGCAAGAGCAGTGAGAATAATGAAGATACTGAAGCAATTGTTGTATGAGGGAAGGCTGAGGGATCCATCTGGGAATGTTCAGCCAGGACAAGAGGAGGCTCGGGGGGGATCTGATCAACTTGTATCAATATTTCGTGGGGAGGGCAGTGAAGGAGGTGGTGCCAGAGGTACCCAGGGACAGGACAGCAGGTAATGGGAACAAATTAAAAAAAAAACAAAGTTAGTCTGAACATAAGGAAACACTTTTTTTTACCTTGAGGGTGATCAAAGACAATTTTCAGCCCCAAATTTCAGGCACAAGGACAATCAGGGAGGAGAACTGAGATTCATTTCTCTCACTTCCACAGAGTAAATGTTCTGTGGGGTCACAGGGGGCTGCACTTTAAAGTCTGGCTTAAGTTGCACTAAATATTTTGAAAAATGTGAAATTAAATCCAAGTTCCCTCATCTCTTCATGATATTGCAAAAATGCTGTAATGTGTTTTTAAACTACTGGGACACTACTCCCTGAGGCTTTCAATTCCACTTGGAATCACATAAAAAGAGATGATAAAGGATATTTTCAAAAAATCACATGAAACTTGTTTGCTTGAGAAAAGATAAAATGTATTACAGCTACTTCTCATTTGAATGTGTTGTGTTTGTTTTCGTTCCTCCTCCATAAAACCTTTTTATTTTCTTCTTTTATTTCAGCGGAAGGATAGACAAATATTTTTCAATAGGCTACAATAAACAACACAAAAAGCTGAGGTGCATTGCTTTGCTAGCCTGAAGTATAAATATATTTCCAATGTAGCACTGGCAAAACAGAGGGAATAGAGGTCTCCAAGCTCTTCCTAAGCCTGAAGGTCAATAATAGGGAGAGAAAACTTGATAATAAATGTGGACAAGGACCTCAAAAAGTTTCAGGTACAAGGAATTGCAAAGGACAGCAGCACAGAGTTTAGGAATCTGACTCTTTTCACTTGAACTCTGTAGGGTTTCCAGCACACAGTTTAGGAATTTGACCCTTTTCACTTGAACTTTGTAGGGTTTCCAGCACGCAGTTTAGGAATTTGACCCTTTTAACTTGAACTTTGTAGGATTTCCAGGCTATTTATAGACAGAGAGGGATGGGGAGTCTTTGCCAACCCAAAAATGACAGCAGGGATGTGTGAGCTGTGTCTGGAAAATTAGACTGCTCCTCCAACATATTTTTAGAGGCATTTGGGGCTTTTTAGCACACATAATAAGATATGTAAAAAGATAAAAGCAAACAGAAATTAGTGGGTTGATCTTTGCTGTGCAGTCCCACTACAGCAGACACTTAACCCCTCCCCAGGTATCAAATAGGAAGAAGTAAAATATGCTGTTTGTATTTATAACACTATTACACCTCAAGGACATCAGCCCCTCATTTGAATTATTTAGTGTTGAAAAGTACTCCTTACCAGTGATTTTATGATTTTACTGATGATAACTGCTCTTCCTCTTTAATTTTATATAGTTTTAACTCCGCATCTTCTTCTTCAACCATTTGATCATGGATAGGGACCAGCGACTGAAAAGGTGAAACCTCAGGAGTTTGCTTTTGGATTCTCCAGTGGCCACAGAGACAGAAAAAAAGGTGAGTTCCTGCAGAGGCTTTATATTCTCCACTTGTTCTCCAGTTCCAACAGAGATTAAGTTACAGCTGGGCTTGGGAAATTAAAGCTCCAAGAGCTCAGTTTATTACTTGATTTCATACTTCCCACCCACTGACTTCGACGGAGAGCTTATGCTGGGAACGTTGTCCTGAAACCTTTGGGAAATAAGCTTAAAGAAGCGAAATTGTTCCATTTTGTTCAATTCAATTTTGTCTCATTGCCAGAGACTGGAAGAGGCTGATTATGGCTGGTGGTTCCCAGTGGCGCAAAGCCTGGTGGTGTCTCTCAGAGTTCAGCCAACGGGAGGGTTTTAATCAAGGTTGAGGTTTGGGAACCTAAAACTGGCTGTTCTGCAGGCCCAAAAGAAGAGAGAAGGAGGACAATAAGAGTAAGCACTTTATGTGGCCTTTTTGTTGAATATAATGGAGTTTGCTGTTCCCATCCTGGTCAGGATCAGGGCTGGGAGCTTAAAGATCACCCAAGTCACTCCCTGACTGGATTCCCCAAGTCCCCCGCTGTTTTGGTGAGAAAAAAAGAGTTTATCTTTCCTTACAGCAGGATCCAGAACCCTGAAACCATCTGCAAATGAGATTTAGGAAGGGGCTTAGGCTGGGATGCTGTTGGATTGTCCTGGTGTGATGATGCAACTTGTGTTCGACCTTCTGCAAATCTTTTTGCCTGAATTGTGATGCAATTGGGAATTGTGGTTACTGCCAAGGCCTTCCTGAACAACATTTTAATGTGGATCACCAGGGTGGGAAAAGATTTGCTTTTATTGACTGACGTTTTACATTTAACTCTCTGTATTCCACTGCCCAAGAACTTTATATCCACATTATAATAGCAGCTAAAAGTTCATGTCTAGGAGTTTCACCATCTGCCACGAGACTTAAAGGAAAACACTGTGTCTTTAAATGAATTCTCTTTGAATCTCTAATCTTTCTTAAAGACCCAGGAGAGGCAAAATTGTATAATGAGATTATCCTGATTCACCCATGGTGCCTATTTCCATAATATCAATTAGCAGTATGTTAGGTGAAAAAGAGGTCAGAAGAGCTGATTTTATGCCAATGTCTCTTATTGTGTTCTTTGGAAGGCTCAGGTTAAAATGCAACATTTAGGCACTGGCCAAGCCCAAACAAAAATCTGCTTCTTCATCCTTTGGGTTTTGAGGAAGGATAAAACAAGCCTAATTCAAATCTAAATTCTAAATCCTAAGTTTTGGGGTTGAATCAGGGTAATATTCCTCTGCTAAACCACAACAAACCCGGCTGTTCTTCATGGAAAGCAGTTTTATGTGGGTGCAAGAATCTCCATAATAAATGGGACTCTGCAGTGCTAAACTGCCAAACCCTAATCCACCTGAATTATATTCTATTATCCCATAATAGAAAAGGACATAAAGCATTAACCACCACAACTTGGAGTCCAAACCTAAATTCGAACCTTATATCGTCAATAAAATAAAATGTAGGGTAAAGTTGCATCTTAAAACAATACCAGCCAGCCCTATAACCCTCAATCTGGAATTTTAGTCACTTTGCTACAGTAGAAAAAACCCTATTTTGGCTCCTGATATATATAAACTCATTCCCTGTCACCAAAGCTCTTGCAGAAGGTTGCAATAAAGCTTCACTTTTTGATTTCCCTTAATGTTGATCAAATTTTAGAGGCATCATTACCCTCTCCCCTAATTCTCTTCCTACCATCATGAATTCATAAGCAGAGAGGAACAAACCTGGCTACAGAACCTTTATTTGGTATCAGAGCCCAGATCAGTGCACTTTTACTACAACTTTTCCCTAAATCCGTGCTTGGATTTCCCCAAACACTGAAGGCTTTGCAGAATCCTTGCCCATAAAAAAATGTAGAGCCCCAAAACCTTGTCACTACACTAAAAATAAGCTTTGGCTTTCATCCAATCCCTTCACAATTCCCTTGGTCACGCAGCATCCAAGGGTATAAATTGATTCTCCTGCATTTAAGTTCTCTGATCTTCCCAGTGTCACTAAATGGTGATATCTGGAAAAGAAATGGAAGAAACAATTTAGATATCAAGTGAGATAAGGTGATTTTCTAACTGAAGAGCCCAGCAATGAACAACCACAGCACCACGACCTGGCCTTGCTTTCAGCCTGAGATTATGAAACTTGTGACAAGGCTTGGAGCCCAGGAATGTTTTCCTAATTTCAGAGCATCCAGCCACGATCAGGAGGTGAAATTAAAGCTGTAATTGCAGCTCCCTGGGCAGCACCTACAGCAAAATGCAACTGGAGGCAGTGGCTCCCTGTGATAACTTCTTATCTCTTGGTGTCTGATAAGGGCAATCTAACAGAAAATGTGTTCTTTGCATCTTCTTCCCTCAAAGCTTAACCCTGAGCAGAGGCCTGACCAGGCTGGGATTACACCCAGCTGGCTGATACAACAAAACTGGAGAGATGAGAGAAATCTTTGATAAAGCAGCTTTTTTTTGTGTCCCTGCACACTAAGTCCTGTATTAACCTCAGAAATTCAAGCCCCTTTTGACAAATTCTCCCCCCAAAATCCCACGCACAGAGCACAGCTGGCTCCTCACTCACACTTTTTAACTGCACTCCACTGGTTTTATCTCCTGTGACATAACCTGAAAATCAAAATGTTGAGTTAATTGTTCTTCTGTGCTCCAGAAAAAAAAGATGCAGAAGAACATCTTTGTTAAGAAAAATAATTTAAGAAAGGGCGAATCTGTCCAAAACTTCTGTGATTGAGCATAAAATACTCCAAATTTCTTCCAGAAATACGTAAAGATATACATTACCTCAGAAATGGATGAAATGCACTCCTGACTCTGCTGTCAGTACATTCCCTGGAAATAAAGTTCAAGAAGAGCCTGGAATTCCCAGTTAGGTCTTGCTTGAATCTCAGCTCTGAAAGGCCCAGCAGATAAGCTTAGTAGCCACTTTCCTTTTACAAAGATTTTCTCTGTTCCCAGAGGAAAAAATAATTCAGGCAGCAACTGTAATCTGTTCTGCAGAGTGGAATCAATAATGGGCAGGAAACAAAATAATAAATAACACTGTCCTGCTGCACGGGAAGAAATGGAAGTAAGATTCCTGGTGCAAATGAGGAATGACACAAACAAGGGAGAGAACAAAAAAAGCCATGCCATGTAAGTCCATTTGCAAGAAAATGGTTTTTTCTTGCAATCTGAGAGAACAAAACCATGAACAAAGTACCTTTGTGGCACAGCATGTGTTTTGTGCAGTATAGAAATACAAATATTCAGTAAGGCAGTTTTTATTCCAGTTTTAGAACTAGGGCAGGCTGCAGTGTTATTCATTTGACTGATACAAATTGTCTCATTAGCAGTCAAATGGTAAAATTCAGAGCTGTGGTACCAGAGCCGGGATGAAAAGAGTGATTTGACCTTAGAAAGTGCAGGATTTTATAAGTTTGACCCCTATGGACACTTCTTCTCCCACAGAAGCTTCAGCAGTGCAAGGTGAAAGGAGCGGAATTCAAGCTCCCTGGGGCAGGGCTGAGGTGGGGAGAGATCCCCGCTCCAAGCTTTTCACTTCCCATCCCTCCCCCTTCTCTATTTCTGGTATTAGATGGTGAATATAATAACAATTATATTATATTATTATATATTGTATATTATATTATATTATATATTATATATAATTATATATAATATTATATATTATATCTAAATATAAATAATTCATATTATTACGTATAAATGACATATTATATAAATATGTATAAAAGCATGTTATATTATATATTATAACAAATGATAGCATTTTTAAGAATAAATTCACGCTGATAACACTATAATAGTGCCAATTACACTCACTTCCCCTGCAAACTGCCTGGAGATTTATAAGAGTTAAGCATGAGGAAAACTAGAAGGTGCTATTCAGAGCAATAAAGCATTTCAATTTTAAATTCAGAAGTCTTGCAATTAGGATTCATTATTTCTTACATCTCAGCTCATTAAGGTCGTACATTTTTACACTTTATGCTCTGAGAGTCGTCAACCCACGGAGGCAGCAAATTTGAACAGATTTGTCCCCTCTCTTTTTGAATTATTTTTTAAAGGAGTCACCAGCAGAAGCACTGGTGGCCAAGGGCATGTCTGGTTAGGTTGTACCAGCACAGATTTAGGTGCATTCCCAAAACTCTTGCTGGACCAGAGCAAAATGGTGAGACCTTGACAGGCTCAGGCTCCAAAGGTGGTACAAGATCAGACTTTAACCATCAGAAGCTGTGAGTGACATCTGAACGCTGGTTTTGGGAGGTTATAGCTCAGTATTGCAGTATTCATCCCATATTTAATATTTTTCCATAAATAAAAACCAGATACAACATATCAGAGTAAGGGTTTTAGCAGACTAGATGTGGCCACTCAACGTAAACCAATATTTCCCATTATTACTCTGCTCTGTTTGGATAACAATTTATTATTTTTTTTCCCCCAGCACACACCATGAGCCAAAATGAATCCATTCTTCTGATTAAGTTTATGAAGAGAACGAAAATTTTCACAGAATTGACATTCCAAGATTCACAACTCCAAGCTAATGACATTTTTCTTTCTAGATGTAGCTGCACCTTTCTTGGCTCTCAGCAGATAAAATGATCTCTTGGTTAGTTAGAAATATAACTGAAGATTTTCCCAGAGTCTGGAGCTCATGCTCATTAAAAATATTAGTTCTTCCTACTAATTTAAACCATCCCCCTTGTCCTGCCACCAAATGTTGTTGTAAAAAGTCCCTCTCCATACTGGAAAAGGAGACATTTGCATCCCCAAGAATAGAACTGCCTCTTCCAGTCATTTTATTAGAGGTTTGATGGACTGAAAAGGTTTCTGTATGTATGAAACACTCCATTGAAAATGGGAACTAGTGTGGAATTAGGGATGGAAGGGGGAGGAAATGGTGGGAAGAAGTTTTCACTACAAATACACCAAACACATATTTCACAGAAGTTTATCCTGTGAATAAAATAACTAAAAATCCCCCAAAACATGAAGAGCTTTTGCCCATGAAACTTCTTCCAGTTTGTAACCCCTGCAAAAGTGTCTTTTGAAACAAAAAGACAGAATGGCTCCTTGAGACATTGTCCTGAGACCCATCCAAGTGTGGGAGACTCTGGGAATTATCCTTTCATGACTTCTGTCATGGTTTATTTTCTATCCCTGCCTAGAGAAAAATCCCAACGCCCCTTGCAGATGGAAGTTGCACACAAGGGTGGATTTTCAGCAGGAAACCATGAACCTCCAGCTGATTTTGGCATGTGCTTCATCTCTGGGGGACCTTTGGGCATCACAAAGCTCACCCCACCTCAGATCTTCTGGACTGGCCACCACAGCTTAGTCCTTACAATTTTTCTGCAGGATTCTGAAGACCAAAGGCTTGATTTTGGTGATTTCTCTCAGTTTGATCTCAGGCACAACTGGCAGAAGCAGAGAGGGCTTTGAGGGTGTCGTGGTTTGAGACCCCGAAAAATCCAATTCCCATTGGAGATGATAACACAAATCTAAATTCATCCAATGAACTGTATTCATTTGGAATCCATCAGCTGAACCGAGAGCTATGACAATTTATTACTTGCTCAAAATTAATTAAACTTCAGGGAAGGAGAAAAGACCAGCAAATTGCATGTTATTGACAAAATTAAAATGCATATTTTGTTCTCTTATTTCATTTTTTGTTTTGCTAGAAAGAAAGAAAGAAAGAAAGAAAAAAAAAGGGGCTTTTTGACTGAGCAGTTAAACTAATTAAAAGTAATAAACTCCACTATCTGGAGTTGAAGGTGTTAATTTAGGTCATAAACTTGTAAACTTTAAACCACTTTCTAGAAAAAGTAGTAACATAAAAAAATACACCAACAGTTCACAGACAAAGGAATATTTGGAAGACAGACTGTTTCTTCTTACTGGTCAATTTAACCACAAGGAGCAAGGTGAGTTCATTTAAATAAAGAGAAACACTGGGAAATGGAGGGAAAATGGGAAAATTCAGCACCAGCTCATGGGTTATGGCACAAATTCTTCATCATACAAAGCAGGATTTGCATCTTGGATCAACACAGGGGTTAAAAACCCACCATGGGCAGCATTTAGAGAACAAAAGCATCCTGTCCTCCTCCATTTCTCACCTCTCAGTGGATTATTTTCTATATTTAAAAACTGAATTATGGCAAAAATCTAAGTCAAGTTTATATTTTGCCGTGATTTTCTCTCTTTTAAAACAGCTCAGGAAATGCATTTTGAAAACAGGCTACAATCCTGCAATTCAAACTGAAGACTGCTTAGGCCAGCCCAAATCTCCCACTCCAATTCTCCCTCTTTGCTGGTGGCAAAATTCCCTGGAGAAGCTCATGAGTCAAGGAAAAAACAGGGAGAACACTCGGTATGGGCAAAACAGGCTCGACCTGGGGGGGTCAATTGAATTTATTGCCAAGGATTAACAGAGTAGGATAGTGAGGAATAAAAATAAAACAAAAACCAGCTTCCCCCCACTCCTCCTTTCTTCCCAGGACTGAGCAAAAGCTTCTTTGCTGGGCAGTGCCCCAGCACTGACCAGGCTGCCCAGGGAGGGGCTGGAGTCTCCTCCCTGGGGATATTCCAGACCCCTCTGGACACAGTCCTGTGCCCTGTGCTCTGGGATGGCCCTGCTGGAGCAGGGACGTGGGACCAGACGAGCCCCTGTGGGTCCTTCCAGCCTGACCCATCCTGAGATTCTGGGATTTACTCTCAACTGTTCTCCCTCCTCCCCTGAGGAGGACAAGGAGTGGGGAAAGAGGGTTGTGCTCAGACTATAACACTCCATCTCTGCTGCTTCTTCCCCTGCATCACTATGAAGTCCTTCCCCTGGGATACAGTCCTTCAGGAGCAGAGTTCTCCAGTGTGCCCCCTCCCCAGCCAAGGATCCCATCGCAAAACCTGCTCCTGTGGGGGTTCCCCTCCATGGGACACAGGTCCTGCCAGGACCCTGCTCCTGTACAGGTTCTACACAGGCTGCAGCTTCCTTCAGGACACATCCCTCTGCTCCGTGGGCTCCTCCCCGGGCTGCAGGGGCACAGCTGCCTCCCCGTGGGGCTGCAGGGGAACCTCCACTCCAGCTCCTGGAGCACCTCCTGCCCCTCCTTCTGCCCCACCTCGGGGGTCTGCAGGGTTGCTTCTGCCCCATTTCCTCTCTCACGGCTGTTGCAAGGTGGGTTTTGCCCTTTGTCACGTTTGTTATCCCAGGGGTGCCACCAGTGTCACCGAGATGGGCTTGGCTTTGGACTTTGGGGATGGCTGGAACCAGCTGTGTCTGTCGTGGGGCAGCCACAGGGACCACCCCTGCAGCCCCCCAAAGCTCCACACCACCCCCCTAAACAGTGTCACACGTGCCATCAGCGTCACAGCACGTCCTGGTCTCCCTGGGCTGCCAGGGGACAGTCTGTGCCACCACTTCCTGGGATTTTATCCTCAAGTCTCGAGCTACTTCCCGTTTTTTAATTGAAACCTGGCCTTGTTGCTCGCATAAAAGAATCCAGACATCATTTGGGTTTAAAATGTACTTCTGTCCCTCAGGGCAGCAGATGAAAGCTGGAAAATGTGAATCTTAACAGATCAAACAGCAGAAGTAAATTAAAATGAAATAAGTTGCTACTTTCAGAGCACATCACCATAAAGCAAAGCTCACAATTAATGGCTGTTTTCCATTAGCCCTAAAGCCTCCAGCAGTCAAGACAAAGCCCCACAGCCCAAGGTCTGCAGTGTTATGGTGATGACAAACTTCAGTAGTTTCACACTTATGGGATATTTCTGGACAACACTGCAATTTTATTTTAGGAGCAGTGAAGGACTGGTGTAAAAACAGCTATGGCAAACCCACAAACTCCTGAAAACACTCCCCAAGGCCTATTGCATTGGTTTTGATTCTTAATTTATAATTAAGCAATCAGGAATACAGGATTTCATTATCTTGTGCTAATTCTACTTTTACAAAATGTTAATCTTTAGATCAGGCATTGCAGGGGATAAAGCAAAGGCATAAAGCAAAGCATGGTGAGACATTTTAAATATATTTGGAGTCTACCCTGTTACCCAGCTTTATTTTCAAAGGAATACCATACTAAAAATGCACCTTAAAGCCCATCCAGTCCCTCCCCTGCCATGGGCAGGGACACCTTCCACCAGCCCAGGTTGCTCCAAGCCCTGTCCAACCTGGCCTTGGACACTCCCAGGGGTCCAGGGGCAGCCACAGCTTCTCAGGGCAACAATTTCTACCCATGCAGACTGAATTTAAAAGGTATTTTCTTTTCATATTTTTATTTGGTTTTGTTTCCTGTGACTGTACAACTTTTCTAAGAGGCAAAAGGGAGATAAATATAATCCTCCATGACCCCTGCAGCTGGAATTTGAGAGTTATGTGAATAAGCAAGGCACTATCACTCCAACATCACAAGAGAGAATAGCTGAAAGCTCTGATTAATGGATGAAGGGATGTGTGGCCATGGAGCTTCCTCAAAACCCTCTGCTGCAGGTTTACCCATTTATCCATGTTTGGTGTCCTTTGCCCTAAATAAAGGTGATGTCCAAAAAAATTTAAGAGAAGAAAAGAGGATTGTTATAATGGCAAATACTTATATGTGGTTTTTGATTAACATCATCTTAATGACCAGCCAGAAAGAACTCTTGAGAAAAACATTGTAGAAAATCGTGGGTAGGTGATTCCTTCTGAGGTATCCAGAGTGGCCTCAGGGCTGTACCAGCTCCAGTGCTGGAATTAAGATTTTTCTACAATTCAGAAATTTCTCCCGTTTTTCTATTTTTAATAATTGAAGAGTTCAAGAATTATTTATTTAGTGAATACTCAATATTTTAAAATATAATCCTGCCAGGAGAATTTTGTGTGGAGGTTGCTATTGCCTCGAGCCCACAACTTCTTTGATAAGAGAAACTTAGGATGCATCAGCACCATAAGGCATCTATGACATATATAACAGCCCAAACTCTGGACTCCAAAATTCCTTTCCATCACCCAGATTAATGTCCATTTGAGAAGAAATAAAGGCTTTAAAAAATAAATAAATAAATAAAAAAACCCAAACCAAAACCCAAACAAAATATCAATTTTAAATGTAACAAAACTTCTAAATTTTCATTTTGCTACTTTGGCATTTTTCTCACATCGTCAAAACTTAGCAGAGCAGAAAAGCAGGAGTTACCTGAAGATTTGATAACAAAGAAATTCCTGTTCAGTAGGAATTCTGAGAGCAACAGGACTTTTTTTGAGGAAAGGTGTGGGGAAAAGTCCCGTGCCTTCTACATGGTCTTTATTTCCATATATTTTAATAGGAACAAAAGAAAAGAATATATCTTGGAAGTGAGATAAAAAACTTGGAAGGACAATGCCTAAGGTATGAAAGGAGGTAAATCTACATTTATCCGCATGAGATTTCTGCCATAATTCTATTTTCTCCTGGTTTATCACCCCCACACACCTCCACAACTGGCACAAATTGTTATCATTGACACCAGTTGATGGTGGCATTTACTAAAATCATGTCAAACCTTGCACATCACCTTTTCTGGTGGCTAAATTTCATTTTATCATGAAGAAATGATAAAGCTCTTTTGCCTGGAGGAAAGGAGAGAGGTTCAAGGTGAGGTTCACCAGTAGGAGGCATTGGGACCAAAGGGAAATGGTGAGAAGAGTCAAATTTATTCAAATTTTGCTGGAAAGAGCCAAGAGCCTCCTGGGCTTGCAAAGGGCAAGATGGATAATACTAGAAATACTTGAAATTATAAAAAATAATTAAAATAAAAATTGGAAAATACATCCAAGAAAACACTTGCTGAAAGGTTTAGTGATTGAGTTGGTTGCTTTTGTGTGGGCAGGATTAGACCCAGAATATGGAGAGGCACCTCTGCACAATAAACACCTTTGTTTCTTGACGAAAAAGATTCCAAAATTCTGCAGTTTGAAAAATCAGCAGTTTGAAAAATATGACTGTTTAAAATCCCCGGATATTCTTAATGTTATATTACACCAGTAATTCCAGCTCATGGCTCCAATTTTGCCTTTTAGAAGTTTAACCCAATTATCTTTGAATTTCCCCCTTTTCTGAGTGCAAGTCTAGACTTGAAATAATTCTCAGCTCCTTAAGATTCCCCAAAATATGTTTTATCTCCTGAGGGTTGTAATGCACTTTTATTCTTAAGTACTGGAGTTTGATCAGAGGTTGATTGAGCTATAAAGTCCAGAAGGTATTTTCTGGGAGTGAATTAATTTGGATTATCATCTCATACCCCAGAACTGAGTAGGACAGTCAGAGCTTTGAAAATTTTCCTTAAAGAACACTTTGGGTTTTATTGATATTTGCTCACCTTCCTACAAGTCTATTTAATGTGGTTTATTTTTTTAATGTAGAGGGGAAAAAAGGCATTAAATTGAAAAAGCAATCCAGGGAAAGGAAGATTTAGAAAATTTTTGCAATTCATCACAGACTAATGTGTTACCACCATTGTAGGAGTAATAAATACACTAAATTCATGGAATTGCTGCTGCTCATGCATTCCAGCTTTGTGAGTCCTCCTCCTAGGATCCCAGAGAGGGAATTTGGGCTATGGAAGCAAGAGGGAGAAGTAGGGTTCAAATCAAACAGGTAAGACATTCCTATATTTTTAATAATCACTGAAAATTATGTATGAAACTATCTTTTGAAGGCTTCTCCGGTGCCCTGGGCTTAAATCAAAGTGGCTGGCACTTCTGCCCTACCAACAGAGATCTCCATAACTAATTAAATCTGATAAAATAAGTAACCTAATTAAATAGAAACATATTTATAGCCTTTAAGAGTCAAATTATTTATATTTATATAGATTAATCCTAATGTAAATATAGATTAAATATATTTAGTCAGTGTTTTAAATAGACATCCTTGCTGGAAAATATCAAGATATTAATACTATTTTTGCTTTGTCTGGACTAAAGATCTTTTCTGTTGGAGGAACAACCACGGACATTTGGAGAATTTTCTACTGCCTTTAATTTGGGACCTTTGGAGTTGTCCCCAGGTGTGAGACAGGTACCTCAAGCACAGGGTGATGAGCACAGGAACCACGAGGAGTCAAAGGATAATTATGCAGCACATTCCCAGAAACACCTGAGCTGTGGATTTAACTCTGTGTCCTCTAATTACAACGAGGAATGAGCTTTCTGAGCCCTCAAACAAGCATGAAAAACATCAGAATTAGCTATAAGTGGAAAGATGATCCAGTCTGGAGGGTGAGTATCACAGGTCTAACCAGCACCTGCCACAGTATCAAGATATTAATCCATCTTTCCCTTTGTCTGGACTAAAGATCTTTTTGGTGGGAGAAATAACCACATTCAGGCAATTTTCTACTGCTCTGAACACAGGCACCTTTAATTTGGGATCTTTGACCTCTCATGGCTCCTGTCTCATCCCCCTGAGCAGGGGGTACCTGTCTCATACCTTGGAGAACCCCAAAGAATTATGCAACACGTTCCCAGAAACAGCTGAGCTGTGGATTTAACTGTTTGTCCCGGGATTATAAGGAGTAATGAGGTTTTCTGAGCTCTCAAACAAGCATGAAAACCATCAGCAAGAGGGAATGTGATGCAGTCAGGAGGGTGAATGCCACGGGTCCAACCAGCATCTACCACAGGCCCTCTGACACAAAGGAGCAGAGCAACAAAGCCCTGGGGTGTCACCTGCAGTGCCATGGCCAGTGCTGGCCTCTCCAGCTCAGGAGAGACTTGGACACGTCAAATCAATGGCAGTGGTGCTCCAGGAGGATTTTCAGAGGGCTGGAAACCACAACGTGCAAGCAGAGGCTGAGGGGTGGATTTGTTCTGGCTGGAGAAGGGGAGACCACGTTGCCATCCACAGGGAACGTGGAGCCAGACTCTTCTCAGAGGGGCAAGGCAGTGGAAAACCAGGCCATGGGCCAAGCTGGAACATGGGAAAAGTTGTCACCATGGGGATGGTCAAGCTGCAGGTGCCCAGAGACCCTGGGGAGATACCCAACAGTCAACTGGACAACCAGACGGCCCCTGGAGGTCCTTCCAACTTACTGTCTTATCTTCTGATCTCTCTGTTAAAAGGGAATGTCTGCAGTGCCTTTGCAGGACTTATATTCCATTTTCTCCCTCTGTGTTTTAAGCTTTGAACTCGTGGAAACAAGTCCTATTTAAAGATTCCAGCTCTGTCTCAGGTGCTGGGAGTATCCCCGGGATGGATGGAGGAATCAGATCTTTCCTCTGCCTCTGGAACGGCTGCCTTGGGCAGGAATGCAGAGCAGGAAAGGGAGAATGGGAAAGACAGATTGAATATCTTCATGTTCATTATTTTTGGGATTGATCTGGAATATGAGTTCAAATTTTATTAGCATGGCATTTGACACTTCATAACTGCACTTATTCCTTGGAGCTCATATTGCTTCTAATTTTCCTCAAATGCTCTCATAGTTCTGCACAGCCCCTGCTTTATATCTCAGCTCCTCACTCGGAAGGAAAAGAGAGAGAAGGATTTTTAAAAGCCAAATTTTAAATGCCAAAAAAAAATTAACATACAAATGGGAGCAGATGTTGTTTTCATAAAGGTTCACAGCACACACACCAAAAAGTCAATACTGCACATTGCAGAGTTTAATCTCTCCTCTCTGTCTTCTTCCTCTCATTTTATTTTTGGAAATAATTTGAAATACACCCTTGGTTTCAGGATAGATGGCCATCACCTTGGGAGTCTATTATTTTTATTTCTTTCAACGTATTTACTCCCAAAGAACCAACCCAATGTCCACCTGGGCATGTCCTAATCCAGAATCACATAACAGCTCATTTCTATGGAATGCAACTAATTCCCACTTTAACTCTGGATGCCAATATTTGAGTTACAGGCTGTTGGTACAACTGGCTTTGTCTGCACTCTGAATTTCTGACCACCACCTGACTGTGAAGTCCTGAGGAACCTCCATATATTTCCTACATTTTTAATTGTGAAAGAAATCTTCAGTTAAGCCTCATCATAAAAATACAACCTCTGACTAAAAACCCCACTGCAGTTGTGTTCCAATTAATTACATGATTAGGATAAAGTACTTCCAGAACACTCAATAATTATTTAAAATTCAGACCGAGATCTCAAATTTGGAGGAAAAAAAAAGAGATTTATCCTGGATGTCGGGAAGAAATCCTTCCCTATGAGAGTGTTGAGGCCCTGGCACAGGTTGCCCAGAGAAGCTGTGGCTGCCCCTGGATCCCTGGAAGTGTCCAAGACCAGGTTGGACGGGGCTTGGAGCAACCTGGGCTAGTGAAAAGTGTCCCTGCACGTGGCAGAGGGTGGGACTGGGTGAGCTTTAGGGTCCCTTCCCACCCAAAAAACTCTGTTCCATGCTTAATTAACAGCCAGTTGATTGCAGTCCTGATGTCCTGGACACCATTAATCCAAAATAAAAAGAGAGCTTCAAGACTAACCCCAAACTCTGCTCTTGCAAACCCCACAGTTGTGCTGGCTGGCAGCTTCTCACAGCCCTTGTAACCTGCAACATCCCTCCCTGTCCTCCCTGTGTCTTAGCTACTTCATGCATATTAATTATATCATATACCTACACATTCTACAGGTTTTTGCTAAGTATTTAATATATGGGTTTTCTTACAGCTAAAGCTGAAAGGGTTATCTCTACAACCAGTCATAATTCATGCATTCTTGGACGAACAGGTGCCTAAAGATTTAAAGTTCTACTATATTTTATTCTTAGGATAGTAAGGAGGTTTTAGGTCTCTGGACCTTGTGAGGGTCTGTTTTATTTCTTTATGGGGGTGTAATTAAGTTTTGCAATCCGTTTGTTTTATTTTGATGTGATCACCCGTTTGTTTCACGAATCACAATTATTTATATATCACAGCAGGATGTAAGAATGAGTGTCTGTTGTGAGGGAAGAGACTCACAAGAGCTGGAGGTAAGAAAACCCTTTTCCCTGAATGCTCCCACGAGAGAAAGACTGTTTACCTATTAAAAGGGCTTCTCCTGGATTGAATTATGGGAGGGGCCCAGAGGGATGATAGAAGCGTGTAATATTGTATATATATAGTTGCTTTTAGCTTCTGCAGTATTTATTTGTATAGGAATAAATGTATGTATTTTCCCTTCCCCCCACAGAGGTGTGCTTACCTGAAAGTTTCTCTTTGGTGTTGAGGTAAAATTGTGGGAGAGGTGGGGGAAGCCTGGAGATTGGATTTTTGTGGGGGTCAAACCACCACACCTGTCCAAGGGAATCACACTGGTGATGCAGGAACATGGACAATCACATCCAGCATTCTTCTCTCCTGAAAAACCAACTGTGAAGCTTCCAAGAGAGGTACCAGCTGACTCAATATGGCTGTGGCCCCCAATTTTACCCTAAACTGGAGTATCCTTCCTTTGCCAATAAACAAAGTGGAGAATGCATCGCTTGTATTCTCTTAATGATGGATGATTGGATTTTCCAGCCTCTGCTGACACGACATCCCTACAAACAAGACTCACATCTCCATAGGATTTCCTGTGAAAATCAACAGATAAATTATTAAACGTTTTTGCATAGTGGAAGTTAATAAAAACAAATCAGGAAGCATTCCTGAGCATGGAACTGGAGCAGGATTTGGGGATTTAATCATCCTGAGCAGAAAAGAAACAGAGGGAAAAGAGAACAGAGAAAGAGCTGAAAGTTAAGTAAAATGCACAACCTTCTGGTGTTTGCAAATTATATATTGACCTGGGGCAAATTTCCAGTTTCATCCACCAGGATGTTCTGTAAACACAGACTTACAGAGGGCTTGTTCTTTTAAAATCATATAGAAAGACTCCTTATTTTTGCCAGCTAAACAGTTTAAACAGGTGGAATTCTGTTCTACCAACCTCATTTGTAATCTCTCACCAAGGTATCTAGGAATTGCTGGGTTTGTGTTTCCTCCAGAAAATGAAGCAGTTTCTAAACTCCTCATGTAAATGAAGGTGGCTTTGGAACCCATAAAAACACAGTTGCATGTGACAGTCACCCCATAGCTCTAAGGCAGATCATATTCCCAGTTATAAGACATTAATTGTTTTTTCTCTATCACTTTGGACACTCCAGATTTCTGAACGTTCCCCGTGACATTTCCTAAAGATCACGCATCACTCCAACTCTTCTACCACCAATCCCTTCAAAACCATTAGAAATCCTCAAATAGGAATTAAACTCCAGGGATACACTTCCCAAGATACAGTGTTCATTAGGGTTCTTGGTGTTATTAAGACTCCTCTCATAAATCTGATTCCTTGGAGTAAGTAAAGAAACAGAATCTAAATTTCCTTGTTTGCCACCCCAAAGAGGCTCTTCCATAATGGCAAATGTCCACAGAACTACCCAGGAACAATAAATGTAAATTCATAGAAGTTGTGGTTTAATTTCTGAGGAAACAATTCCAACAGAAGGAAAAGTATTGTTATTATCATTGTTCCAGGGATGAGGAGAGACAGGAACTCAAACCACATGAGTCTCATCACCTTGCCCTCCTTCCAGGGTGGGGGGTTGGACCGAGATGATCTTTAAGGTCCTTCCAGCCCAAACCATTCAGGGATTCTATGAAATAAGCCCAGAACTCTTTCTGATCACCCAGAACACTGAACACAGAGGAATCCCACATTCACCCCAAATGAAATGGTCTTGACTTGCTCCACTTTTGATGGAGTAGAGAGTTCACGTTCTTGGCACCCATTTCTGCTCATGGATGGAGCCACAGCCCAGTCCTTTGCTTTGCCTCTCTTTTGCTGTTCTAATTTGCACCCTGAGAACTGGGGATTGCTAAAACAAACTCAAGTCATTCCTGACACAGCCCTGAAGTCTTTTTGTAAGATAATTCCAAGCACAGAATCCCAGGACAGGTCAGGCTGGGAGGGCCCACAGTGACTCATCTGGTCCCACCTCCCTGCTCCAGCAGGGCCATCCCAGAGCACGTAGCACAGAATATCCCTGGAATATTCTAGAATATCTCCAGTGAAGAGACTCCAGCCCCTCCCTGGGTGGCCTGGTCAGTGCTGGGTCCACCTGTCCAGGTGGCACTTCCTGGGCATCAGTTCCTGCCCGTTCCTGCTGTGCCATTGCTGCCCCCCCCCCAGCAGAGCCTGGGCCATCCTCTGCCCAAGAACTGCTCTGCCTGTGCCACAGAACTGAGACTGAACAGCTGAGACCTTTAGACATCCTAAATGACCAGGAAGTCCATCTGCTGAACCACTGGGACGTGTCAAAATGAATGCAAATAAATAACCCCCAGGGTTATCAGCTTTGTGCAAAATCTGAAACCCTCGAATCCTGCATGAATATGAAAGGACACAGAAGTGCTGATGCTTTCATCTCACCCTTTTCCCATGTTTTTCTCTGGATATGGAGTCCAAGCCCTGAACTCTACGTGCATCCTACAGGTATTAAGCCCAGGAAGCCTGCAGGGATCTTTTCCTTTGCTGTTGCCAATTACCTGCCTTGAACAGGGATGAATATTTAAAATTCTTAGAGCTTTCCACTGAATGAGCTGGGGAAATCAAATCTGTGTTTTAAGGAATATTTATTAGTCCTGTTTAATAGAGGTTAAGATTATTTTTGTTCTAATTTGGCTGAGCTGAAGAGTGTAATAATACTGATAATATCTGTAGATAGAGGGTGTCTGTAGTGCTTCAAACAACACTCACTTATTTAGAGATTAAGGAAGGGGTTGGATTCCACCCAGACTAATTAATGATAATCTACAAAATCATTCAAAGGCTTTACTCTGGCTTGAAAAAATGCTGGTTCTAATTCCTTTCAAACTCAAACCAGGCAGCCAAGAGGAGTTGAACACCCTGAGAATGGTGGAATTGCTAAAACCAGAGCAAACAAAAAGCCTGAACACAGTTTATTTGTCTTAATGTGTTTACTTTTTCAGGTGGAACAGGATGAGATGGTGATGCAGAGCGGAGCCAAGTTAGCAAGACAGACTTCAGCCACCACCAATAAACAATAGAAATAGGAATAAAATTAAATAAAGAAAACCAAATTGTACTTGACATGCTAAAAACCAAGAAGGCCTCAGGAGTGTATTATTTGAATGTAGTATTTCAGAAAGCTGAAAAGTAACAGGAACAAACACCCAACTGTGAGAAATCTCTGCCTGATGTACATATTTAATTCTATGGGTATAGGATTCCAAGTATGTGCAGAGAAATATATTCAGAGAGACGTAGAGGCTTAACCACATTAGTTTTATCTCTCTGGGAGCATGTTTAGTATGAAATTTCTAATTTTACTGATCTGAGTAAACCAGCAAATTTACACCAGGTAGTTACTGTGGTTTAGATTTTATTGGGGCAAATTTGGTATCACAAGCAGAAGCAGCACATTGAGCACATCTGTGATCATAAGAAACCTGAAGTGTTGCCTGGCAGTCAGACAAGAAGTGCAGCAGATGGAAGATAATCCATGGAAAACGGTTGGTTTTTGGGAAGGGGCGATCCCAGGAGTGGGATTGGGCAGAGAGACAACACATCCCTGCCCTACGTGTGGCCCTTCCTGGGACTCCACAGCCTGGAAATGCTGTAATTCAATATTCTGACCTGTCTTCTGCTTAGAAAAGAAAGCTAAAAAAATCTCTGCCACGGCTTTAGAAGGAAGGCAGGCAATATTTTGGGGAAATTAAAATTTTCCTGAAGTTGGCTCCCCTCTAATTGTGTTGTAATTGCTCTGGGCCAGCTTTAAACAAGAGGCTGTTCCAGAGGGAGGAGGCACCTGAGAGATGGATAATAGGAGAAAATGTCCCTGAAAATTAATAAAAGAAGTGGAGGAGGATGGATGTCAGTGTCTCAAAAATGCTGCCATGTAAAAATACAATAAAAAGGGAATTATTACCTTGGGAGTGACTAAAAACAATATAAGATTCTTTAAATATATAAAGGGAAAGAGATAAAGGGCTGAAAACTGAAATAATTAGCCCACTAAGGGATTAGGGAAAAGCTTAATAGGAAGTGAACAGGATATAGTGGGAAAATTAAATGAGTTTTGCACTTCTTAGTATTCAGGAGGGAAATCTGAGGAGAAAGAGTATAAATAAAAGGAACCATGTTTTCTAAATACAGAATAGGACAAGGTAAATAATAACATCATTGCCGGAGACTTGGACAAGTTAAAAATCACTAAAATCAGATAAGAAAAAGTGTTTTCCCTTCAAAAAATTAAATGGAGAGGAAGAGGACATAAGTAAAAATTCTGGAGATTCTTTGGAGAGAAGGAATGTACAGAAAAAACTGCCCCAAATGCAGTGAAATAGTAAAGGAGTGACTTATCCAGACCCACAAATTCAGCTGTGACGATCCCCAAGGGAGAAATGCAACATGAACATGTTAAATGGACATATTTTATCAGTTAGTGGTTGTCTCTCAGAGGTGGATTATTTAAAGTCTTCTTTACCAACTATGCTCCCCATAACAGTATAATTATTGAAAAATTACATATATTTACTCACTAGGAAAAAAAAAAAGAAACACTCAAAAGACAACCAAGAGAAGAAAATCAGAGAGAAGAAAATTAAAGACAAGGAATAATTCTGTTTTTGTTAATTACAAATCTGAACATCAGAAGTTCAAAACAGCCCATTCAGACTTTTGCAGCAGTTTTGGTTGTAATTACGTGTAATTATTAAACTGGAGAGAGAAGAAATAATCCCCAAATTATCCTCTTTTGTATTATTAGTCTTGAAGTCTAAAGCAATTATTGGGTATTATTGATAAATAACAACATTAAAAGGATAATAATGCATAATTCCTACACAGAATCCCTTTTATAGAGAATGAAATGAGTATTCTGTCAAAAGAAAAAGAAGAAAAATGAAGGAACTTGTCCACAGTCACCCCAGAGGTTGTGCTGGTTCCAGTCTAGATCTTCAACCACAGGGATAATTAATCTTCAGGAGAAGATCTATAATCAAACTCTGATAATTAATCCAACAATGGGATTTATTTACTCTTTCAATGCCACTGTGGTCAAAAACTTGCTTTTCCTTTTAATTAATATATTCATAACCTTTATGAAGTTGCATCTATTTATTCAAATGGCCTTGAATACATAATTTACCATGACAGGAGCTGCAATTTTTGCCCTAAAATTGGTGGTATAAACTGTTGCCTGAAAACATCAGGTGGTGCCTGTGGAAATCCAGACCACACCAGTGCTTTATAACAATATTTCCTATATAAAAGCCATAAATGGTTTTAAAAATCCAAGGTTATGATTCAATTTAGTCAGTGCAGTGTTTAACTGATGTGGTTTTTCTATTAAATGACCCCATTTTTGGTAGTTGCACGACTGGAGTGGAACAATGGTTAGAAATATGTACATTCTGGTGATTACAACAACAAAGAACCCCGGCAGCAAATGCAGAAATGCTCCAGGTTTCAGCATCTAAAGTTAGATCCCACTCTCCTTAGTTCCTAAACATGACATTTCAGCTATGAAGTGCAATGATTTTTAAAAAAGAACCCTTTTCCATCAGTTTGGTAGATCCCTGCCTGCCTCAGACTGGAGGAGTTATCTCAGGAGACCCCCTGCTTCCTCAAAAAGAGCTGGCATCACCAACTGCTCATTTCATTTACTTGATGAGGCAGCAAGAAATGCATCTTTAGAAAATCCAACTGGAAACAAAGCTTCCCTTCCCAAACCTTCCCAAACCTTCCCAAATCTTCTCTTCCCAAACCTTCCCAAACCTTCCCTTCCCAAACCTTCCCAAACCTTCCCTTCCCAAACCTTCCCAAACCTTCCCAAACCTTCCCTTCCCAAACCTTCCCAAACCTTCTCAAACCTTCCCTTCCCTTTCCCCTTCCTCTTCCTCTTCCCCTTCTCCTTCCCCTTCCCCTTCCCCTTCCTTTTCCCCTTCCCCATTTCCCTTCCCTTCAATATGGATTTGTTTGGATATAAGGATAGGAAGGTCAGAGCACTGACCTGCTGCTTCCCTTCTCCTGGTTCTGGCTTTCCTGGAGACAAGTCCAGGTAACCCTCCTAGAACTGGCTTCCAAACCCCCAAAAGTCTGAAGAGCAGGAAGTTCTTTAGTCCCCATTATTTGTCCTGTTGCTGCTGCATTTTGGCAACCCAAGCGTGCAGTTCTCACTTTCAGCCAGCACAAATTAATGACCTTTGCTCAAAATATTTTATGAATCCTTTCAGCCAATTAATTTTTATTCTTTCCATACCTGTGGACATTATGGAGTGGTTCTCAGGTAATTAATTTTAATGGCACAGTGCATAAATGGCAAGTCCACCTTCTGACAGGGGAGATTTGGCACTTTGTTCCCGTTCCTGCAGAAACCTGGAAAATATGTTCTCACACTGCAGGAGCACAGGCTGCCATGAGATTATTAGGGATAATATATCCTACTGATTTCATGGCTACACCTGGGGGGGGTGACCCACTTCTTTGGAGGAGTAGTCACAAATGGGAAGCAAAAAAGTCGTGTCTCTCCTGTGGGTTTTCTTCTCCAAGTGCAGTTTAACAGCCAACCTGGTACATTAGGGGATGAATCACACCCCAGGATTCCTCTTTCCCTGGGCACCATGCAGCAAACATTCCTGCTCCTCTTGGTGCTCCAGATCACAGCAACAGGCAGATTGGCAAGGATGAAAGAATCTGGGAAGGGAAAGCAGATCTTCTCTTTGTGTGAGCAGGGACAGCACCCAGGGAATGGCTGGAGCTGTGCCAGGGCAGGGTCAGGTTGGATCTCAGGGAAAGGTTCTTCCCCCAGAGGGTGGTTGGGCACTGCCCAGGCTCCCCAGGGCGGTGGGCACAGCCCCAAGGCTGCCAGAGCTCATGGTGGGATTTGGAAGTGTCCTGTGCAGGGCCAGGAGTTGGACTGGATGATCCTTGTGGTTCCCTGCCCACCCAGGACATTCTGGGATTCAGTGATTCCGTAGTTGTTTCTTATCAAGAAAACAGAAGTTGTTTCTTTCATGAAAAATGGCAACTGAAGCAGTTTCTTGTGAGATGAGAAGCCCGGACTGCTGATGAAAAAATATCTAAATAGGTCATTTAGATATAGCTGTCAGGAGATGCTGCCAGCCTGGCACAGGAAGGGGTGTGAAACCTGGGCACTGCCACACCCTGGAGCATCAAAGTTCTCAGGGGGAGTCCAAGGTTGGGGTGAGAAGGAATTTAAAACTAATCCTTTGAAATGTTGTGATTTAGGTGCTTCTCACTTTTTTTTTTCCCTTTCTTACATCACATTTTCACTAATCTTAACTCTGTTTCCCATTAACTTTAGGATTTGAGGCTCTGCCCATGGGCTCGCTCGTGTCTCCTCTCCAGTCGGACAAGGGCCTTCCATACGAGACAGTCTTCTTTGCCTCTCAGCAGATATTGCAGTGGAAGAGAATCCCACTATTCCACAGACACTGAAATGCTGATCCACTTTAATCAATGCCCTGATTTCTGTCCCTCCACAATGTCCTGAAGCAGATTCCTGCAGCTCCTCCAAGTAGAAGGAAGCAAACTTCTCTCTTGAAAGGGCCCTAGGTAGGAAGGGAGGGAAGGTGGTGACGTTATACTTTTACCAGGGAGGGAAAGACTCACAGAATCTTTGAAGTTGGAAATGACCTCCAAGGTCATGGAGTCCAACCTTTGTCCAAACATCACCTTACCAACTAAACCATATCCCCAAGTGCCACCTCTACTTGTCTTTTGAACACTTCTAAGGATGGTGACTCCACCACTGCCCTGGGCAGCTGTGCCAGTGCTTGACCACTCAGTGAAGATGTTTTTCCCAATATCCAACCTGAGCCTCCCCTGGCACAGCCTGAGGCCGTTTCTGTCGTGTTATACAGAATATCTGTGCAGTCTCCAACATACACACGGAGAGTGAAATTCCTGTGTGTTATTGGCAGTACAGTGTGAGACTGCTCAGGGTAAAGGTTCTAAGGATGGTCCTGAGGAATCAGGCAAAGTGACCCAACCACCCAGAGAATGACAGAATCATCAAGGTTGGGAAAGATCTCCAGGATCATCAAGTCCAACCTTTGACTGAGCTCCACCCCGTCAGCTGAACCACTCACTGCACGAAGGGCCACATCTGCTCATTTTTTGAGCACTTCCCGGGGTGGGGACTCCAAGACCTCCCTGGGCAGCCCCTGCCAAGGCCTGACCACCCTTTCCAGCAGGAAATTCCTCCTGCTGTCCAACCTGAGCCTCCCCTGGCACAGCTGGAGGCCGTTCCCTCTCCTCCTGTCCCTTGTTCCCTGGGAGCAGAGCCCGACCCCCCCCGGCTCCCCCCTCCTGTCAGGAGGTTGCAGAGCCAGAAGGTCCCCCCTGAGCCTCCTTTTCTCCAGGCTGAGCCCCCCCAGCTCCCTCAGCTCCTCATAGGAATTATTCCAAGCAAGGCACTCTATGAGCAGGGAGCCCATGGACAGAGCTGTGGACAGCACCAGGTACCCCCCCAAACCCTGAATTCCAAATGCCTGAGCAACCTGGAATTCCTGCATCAAGCCCCAAACCATTAAATCTCTTTTAGGCACAGTATATCTTCCTGAGCTTTTCTTCCCAAACCCCATTACTTAAAAGCTGCTTATGCCCTGAAGGGTGAAACTTTATTTTCCTTTCCAGGACACGTGTTTGTTTATTTATTGAGGTAGAGAAAATGAGTCTCTGTTTAGTCTTTGCTATGATGACTCCTGGATCACCATAATTATCCAATTGATTTTGAAATTCCTCAGAGCTCTTGGCTTTGCTCATAACTTGCAGTTTTGAAGGGAGCACTAAGTTATAATGAGCAGCATGTGTCTTTATGTTTTTCATATAACATTTCCTAATAATTCCTGAGAAAGGGCCTGTTTCCCTCTCTGCTCTGTCCTTGAGGAGAAGGTTAAGTAGATAACCCACTGGTTTGAAGCACTTTTTGCTGGTTCCTGGGGGAAATGAACACCTGCTGCTGCCAAATTTATCTCCTTGGCCATCTCCTGGTGAAGCTGGTACACGTTGTCATGTTCAAGCAGTCACACTGGATTTAAGAAGCTGTGCATTAATCCTGGCTTTAACTAATGTACCACAGGCTTCTGATCATTTTCCTTGCTCCTTTTC
Organism: Pipra filicauda; assembly: GCF_003945595.2. NCBI lineage: Eukaryota > Metazoa > Chordata > Aves > Passeriformes > Pipridae > Pipra > Pipra filicauda. The sequence continues at coordinate 948,203 of NW_024104380.1, read as the reverse complement.
CACGTTTCTCCACAAAAATACTGTGACTTAATCTCCTCCTCCTCTTCCATCCTTCATTTATCGGGTGTGAGATGTTCACTTTATATTAGTTCTTTTCCCAATACACTAGAAAATATCCTGGCATTATTTTCCCACATTGGTCGATGAATTTTAAATTCTGAGTTTAAATCCACCAGTTTTATTACATGTAACAAACTTAATGAAAACCAAACTTTATGGAGAGCAAAAAGGCTTCATGGGGGTGCATTTTGAAGGTGCATTTTGTTCATTTACATAGAAATGACAATAAGAAGATACACACTGTCAGCAAAAATTAAGCTGTAAAAGAGAACAAGTTATTTCTTGTTTTGAAGGAACTCTGGCATTTTCTTCTCTCCCGGGATCAATTTTTAGTGCTGGGATTTCAATGACATCTAAACTATTTTCTATGAGACAACTCTAAAGAAAGAAACCTGAGCTGAAAAATGAAGGGTTTTCAGTACTGATGTCATTTTGTATTTTAATAGACAAATAAATAAGTGCAAATGTAGAATAAATATTAAGGAGATATATTAAATTTGGATCTTGGCTAAGGAATATTCAGGAAAACCGCCTTGCACTTCAAATACTATTTGACATGTAAAAAATGACACAGAATTAAACTGCAGAAATGCCCTATGAGGGATCTCATTATACTGGAACTGGGGTTTCCCAAACTCAGGGATGGCCAGTTTGCAAACTGAGCTGTACTGTTGTGTCTCCAGAGTTTACAGAATATTCTTTGGGTTTGATTTGCTGAACATTTGTGTTCTGCTTCCCGGATCAAGCTGGATTATATGTTTATTTAGGCATATATATTTATTATATGTTTATCCTATGTGTTCAGTTCTGCAGAAATGCACAGAATTAAAGCCTCAGAATAATGGATAATAAAGAAACAGGATCAGATTCAGCCACTTCATCTGCACAGAACCATGTCAGTGTTCACCCTCTGCCTTTCTTCTATGTCATTTCTAATTTGATAAGATAATAATAATAATTATATTAGTTTATAATGATTACTGGAAGTTCTTCCATGGACAACCACGTGGTAAAAGCAGGGAGGAGCTCAACAGCCTGCATTTAACCTAAAAAACTCTAATATTTTGTGCAGCAATTCCTTGTAATTCCCTGCATTTTTTTTCCATAGTCATCATTTTAATAAGTGAAACTTTTGAGTTCATGCAACTGCCTGAGTTAATTTAATTTATGTATGCAAATATGCAAAGGGAGAGTTCCTGAAGGCCAACACTTGTCTGATGAGGCTTATCTTCCTTTCTTCCCTCTCAGTAATGGAGAGGATTAATCAGCCTCATCACTTTCTTGATTGCTGTAACTTAGTTTTTTCCCTGAGTTAGTCTCTGCACTGACCAGAGCTGGAGCCCAGGCCCTGCAGGATATTTAAAATTACTGAATATCCCACGTACTGTGTGAATTAAAGCCTCTTTTTCCCATGTTTCCATGTTACGTTGATGCCTGTCCATGGACACGAAGAGTAATTAAGGAATAATAAATGAGTAAAAATCACATGATAGCATTCTACTTCAAATGTCTGACTGAAACTACAGCAAACATAGAGAATCATGAAATCATTAAGGTTGGAAAAGACCTCCAGGATCATCGAGTCCCACCATTCCCCCAGCACTGCCAGGGAGACTTCTCTGGGTCAGCAAAACACAGGGCCTTGGAGAGCACCAGGCATCCAAGATTTCCAATTATTTCAGTGCTGGGAAGGCACCAACAGGGCCCACAATGGGAAAATTATTTCTCCACAGATGTTTTTATAGGTGAACAGTGTGAAGTAAATCCAATCTCAGCAGCACAGGCTGAAAGCCTCAAATAAAGAAACATCCTCTTTCCCTTTCCCAAGCCCTTCCCAAATTGTATCCCTGCAAATGAGACCACACTGGAGATTTTAAAGTCTTTCCTAAAGTATGAGGGAATAATAAATCTAGAACTTCTATCTGGGGGCACTTTGGGACTTTAACAATGTCTTTTTGACCCAAATCAATATAAATCTTTAAAACTTCCAAGGTATAAAAAGCATGGCTAAATGCTGATACGGAATTTTCAGTATATGATCTCTACATCTGCACTGATTTGAAACTTACATTTTATAAGGAACTTTTCTCATTTAATATGAATGTACTCCTTCTCAGAGAACAGTCTGGGTGCAGCTGGATCCAAACCCAGTCTAGGCTTGATCAGTGGTTTATGTTTAAAGGATTATACAGGTGTAACTGAGCCTTTAAACAACTTTGTCCCCCAGGATAAAGGATGGAAAGCCAAATCTATTTATATAAATAAAATTAAATATTTACTTAGATTGATGATGAGAATGATACTGATTAAACTAAAAGATCTTAATCAGAATTATTTACTGCACAGTACAGGGGGCTCTAAATATGAGTATAATGCACTTTTTATTGAAGCAATGATATTAAAGCCAGAAAAATCATTGTCAAGCAGAGATTCATGTTACTCACTGACTAAAAATGTGCCTTTCCATAAGGGAAAATAGGGAAATCCTGGGTGTTCTTATATTGATTTTTAAACTTCCCCATCGATCCTGAATTTTTGTTTGTTTCCTTTTCTGGGAATTTTTGCACCCATTACTAATGGAAACTCGATCAGGTGCTTCTTCTAAAGACTTTTTACAGTAATTCATCTGTCAAGTGTGGAAGACAAGTGAGAAAGGAAATTGCTTATATTTTATGAAAGATTTCTTATTTTAGAAGGGGAAAAATACAGTTATGAGTCACCTTAAGTGCAGACTATTATCTTTCATGGACAGTGGGCAGCAGTTTTTCAGCCTTTCCCATCATGTCTCTCCCTAAAACGTTCCAGGAGGCTCCAGCAGGGGCAAATTAAGCGCACTGGGTTTCACAAAAATGGGAAGCTCTCATGTTAATAACCTTTTGTGTCCTTTGCAAACTCTTTCCACTGGTAGACTGGAATCTGATCTGCACAACAACAGGGCACCGACAGCCTCAGCAGGAGGGCTGAAGAGTCAAAAGGACCATTCCAGGTCCAGAGAGGAGCACACTGTGCTGAAGGAGGTGTTATCCACATATCACCGGTGTCTGATCCATAACTTTGCTGTTGGATAGTTGGAAAGTCATTTTTTCAGCCTGTGAGTCTGAGACATTTCATACACGTTATACCCAGTATGAGAAAAATGCACTTTTATGTTGCCTCCCCATTTAATGCTTTGATGTTTGTTTAGCGAGTTGAAAGAATGAGGAAAAACAGAAAAACAAAAGACCTTATAAATCTTTGGAAATCCCTGAGTTTGTGCTTTTTTTTCCCTTTTGCTACAAAGGAAAACATTCATAATGGAACTGTTAAAAAAGGCCTTTAAAGCTTTATGGTTTTGACTGGGTTGAATAAAACAAAGCCACTGAATATCTCTTAACAGGATGCAAAGGAGGAAGCAGTTTTGTGTCAGCTGAAGATAAACTATTTATTTAAAAGCTTAAAAGGAAATAAACCAGCCTGAAACCCATGGAAGCACTTCAATGTGAAACAAAGAAGTGCAGAATTAGTCTCATACTGGGAGCAAGTCCCCAGGAGCTGCTGATGGTCCACACTCCATGTGAAACCAGGCGTCTGTGCAAGGCCAGGTGTGGATTTTTTTTGCTTCAGGTTGGCAAAAAAAAGATGTTTGCCCTTAAGCTCTGTATGCATGAGTAGGACTGGAGGAAATACATCCCCAAAATGGCTAATTGGAAAGGAATGCAGATGTTTTATTGAGTTGCAAATGCTGGCATTGCTGCTCAGAGGAGACCCTGACAGCATTTTGTTCTTTTGTGACTACAAAGCAGTGATGGAGGAGCAGGCACTGACAGTGCTCCTGGAAATAAAGGAGATTCTGTGCACAAAATAATTCCACTGCCAATTCCAACATTTCAACCTCAAGCTGGAATTTACATGACAATGTAGAGCGAGAAACCCTTCAGAGCAGAGAAATAAGTGCCCCCACCTGCCCACACACAGCCTTTGCTGTACCTGCCGAGATACATTCTCTAGTCTGATCCCACTTTATGGCTCGTTGTGGCTCCCTGGAACTGCTCAGATATTCCTTTAGACTGGAAAACAAAGCAGGACAACTTTAATATCACACAATCACAGAATCATAAAATGGCCTGGGTTGGAAGGGACCTTAAAGCTCATCCAGTTCCACCCCCTGCCATGGGCAGGGACACCTTCCACTAGCCCAGGTTGCTCCAAGCCCTGTCCAACCTGGCCTTGGACACTTCCAGGGGTGGGGCAGCCACAGCTCTATATGTAGGGCCTGCTTCTGTTCCTGGTGAGTGCTTGAATTTTTAGTTAGAGGGGAAGAAAATTTTGGAAGAGTGTATTAAGTTGCATGGAAAATACCTGTACAGGAGGGAATCACAGAATCAGAAAGGTTGGAAAGGAGCTCCAAGGTCAAGTCCCCGCCTTTGACCAAATACCACCATTCCCACTAAACCACTGAAACATTCTCCAGCTACTGAACCAATTACATGCGTGGATTAATGTTTGATGGGGATTGACATAGGTGGGGACATGTGTGGCATTCATTTTGGTTGAACTTGGGGATCTTGAAGGTCTTTTCCAGCCTTAGTGATTCTCTGAGTCTGTGATTCAGAAACGTTGATGGATGAAGGTTTTGCCTCCAGATTCCCTGACAGATTGGCTCTCCCCAGCCCTGCAGCACTGGCACAGAGCCATCTTAAGAGCATAAACACACCCTAAAGCCTCTGGTGGGTGAGATGGCTCATTTCACAGACAGACACTTTGATCCCAAGCCATGTTTGCACGGCTGGGTGGTTTGGAAGTGCAGCAGGTTCAGTACTGATCACACAACTGCAGCCTGTTTTCCTGCAGCTAAAAAAACAACAAAAAGACTAAATAAAACACTCTGGTGTCCTGCAAGACAAAGGACACACTGGCTTCACCTGCACTGTAGCTGCAGCTCCATAGGCACTTCGGGAGCCCATTCCCAAACAAAAGCAGCCCGATGTTGATCTGCCCCAGATGCAGAATGTGATTGATGCCCATTCAACTCGGTGCAAGCAACTTATTTGCTAATTAGTTCCTCCTTTCAGCACTTTTGAGCACATATTGGAGGTGACATGCTCCTTGGGAACCAGTTCCCATGGATTGGCTTTAATTATTCATCACTGTTACTCACAGAGGTGGAGAAGAGAACGCCATGAAAAGCTCCTTCTATCTAAGAGTGAATGCTGAGTCTGCTTTAATTTCCATTTGCTGGGAAATGAATATATTCTTCTATTTGATTTAATTAATAATACATGGGAAACACAGAGATAAACCCCAGGCCCCACAAACATGACAAGGGAACTTTGTCATATAGAATCCCAGAATGGTTTGGGTTGGAAGGGACCTCAAAGCTCATCCAGTGCCACCCCTGCCATGGGCAGGGACACCTTCCACTAGTCCAGGTTGCTCCAACCTGGCCTTGGACACTTCCAGGGATCCAGGGACAGACACAGCTTCTCTGGGAAAAGCAGCAGTAAACACAGTCAGTGCCCAACAGAAAGTGGAAATCCAAGAGTCGTTTGTCTTTGCCACATCCCGGTTCCCAGAGTGGAAGGATCAGATCAAATCGACACCGTCATCCGTCATGTGGGCACTGGAAAAAAATAACATGGGCAGATGATAATGAGACAGAAAGTCAGAGAGATTATCACACATGGGCTGTGTCAGGAGGACAAGGTGAACAGAGGTGGCTCAAAGCCAAAAATTTACAGGAGTGATTTTGATGAAAGACCAGTCGTGGCACAAAATTGGAATGAGACGACAGAACAGATTGATGAGACAGAACTTTCCTGGGCAAAATGTGAGCTTCTAAGAGCCCCCTGATGGGAGAGATCCAGGGGACAGTTGCCTTTTGCAAGGTAAACTGAAAGAGGGGAACAGCCAAAATTTGTCCATTATTTAACAAGAAACCAAAATTCATATTTTTGGATTCGGAAATTTGAAATGATTTCTTAACTTCTATTTAATTGTGTGATTACTTCTTAATCATCAGAAAGTAATTCTGTTTGCCCACCCAGGTATAAACATGATTTTGCCACTTTTAGAGAGTGCAAAATTACATGTAAAGTATTAATAAAACCCTAAAAGGCTGACAAATAATTTTAATTGTGTCTTTCTTAGAAGAGAATAACTGAGCAGATTTCTTTCCTGTTTTGCTGGTTTCGTTATCTGAGTATTTGGCATCTTATTTTCAAAGGAGCTTGAATGCAAAATTAGCATCTGCACTGTGAGTTGCCTTGAGTTTATTGAAAATTCTCATTTATTCCAATCTTGTGACAACTGGTGATGACTATCAAATATCCCACTTGTCAAGTTATCTATTAATTTCAATTGCTTGGAGAAATGCCTTTCTCCAACTATGGTAAAAAATTTAGCTGAATACATACCTGAAAAATAAATATTATGATTAAATAGAGGCTTTTTGGGGTAATGATTAAACACAGGATTGTTCTGAGGTGACAATGGCCTCATATCTCCTGCCATCAGTAAAACATGGTATATAAAAGAAAAAATACTGGTCAAATAGAGGAAAAAGTTTATAAACTATGAGTGATTTTAATAATAAAGTACCTGTTTAGTACCTGTTTACCTGTATTAATTAGAAATAAATACTTGCAAAGCAATAACACTTTCCTACCTTTCCTGTCAAATGTGTGAGGGTAAGAACACTATGGGACACTAATTATTCTAAAATACTTGTAACACAAAATAAAGCCATTAGAGTAGAATCTTATTTAATAGAAATAGAAGGATTTGCATAAATCAGTTTATTTCCCCAAACAACGTGTCCTGCTGTTTTTAAGTGGGAAATTTAACCTTCCATTATATTGAAGATGAAGGAATAAAGTCAAAGGAAAAACCAGGTATGAATGAAGCATAAAAATCTATGTTAAATGTTTGTGGGGGAAAATGTGTTTGGCTGATGTTATGAGGTGACATTTATAAATGACAGTATTTGATGATGGCATTCTGCCAGACCAAATCTGATTTACTGATTAAAAACCAATATAATTGATCATTTATCTAAATGGTGAATTTTTTTTTTACAATTAGATTAATGTATAATATTCATCCACAGCAAACTCCAGCAGGGATCAAATTCCTGTGATATCAGAGATCCATTTGACCAACTCAAATGCCTTGTGAAATATTCAGTTACTGAATTACAACCTATTATGAATTCATCTATGAGCAACTCTTCCATTCAGACCCACATTCCAAATGCAGATCTGTAGGGAATTGTTCTGCTCTTGCGAATATTTTAGGAAAATAATCATTCAAAATCCATGTGTTGTCCTCTGGAGGTTGTAATCCAAGCACAGGGCAAAAATCTGATAGGACAAGGAGAAATGGCCTCAAGCTGTGCCAGGGGAGGTTCAGTTTGGATTTTAGGAAAGATTTCTTCACTGAAAGAGTGGTCAAGGACAGGAACAGGCTGCCCAGGGCAGTGGTGGAGTCACCATCCCTGGAGTCACCATCCCTGGAGATGTGGGACCTGTGGTATGGTTTAGTGGGTACAGTGGGATCCAGAAAGCTGGACTTGATCCTGGAGGTCTTTTCCAACCATAATGATTAGTAGATTTTATACTGAATTTTCTAAAGAAAACATGCAACCCCCCCCCCAAAAAAACCCCAAAGCCAAATGTGGCATTTGAGTTCTGAGACACTCGTGGTGTTGATACATCCCAGTTGGACCTCTGGGAGACAGAAAAGGAGGGAGGAGCAAACACAACATGGAAGAAATGAGAAGGAGAATTAAGTTGCTGTGCTTCTCCACCAGAATAGGTTTAGAATAATGAGCACTCAAATATTTTTGAGGGTGGTGAGGCCCTGGCAGGTGTTGCCCAGAGAATCCCAGGACGTGCTGAGTTGGAAGGAACCCACCAGGATCATCCAGTCCAACCCTCAGCCCCGCACAGGCCCATTCCCAAGAGTCACCCCCTGTGCCCCAGAGGATCATCCAAACCCTCCTGGAGCTCTGGCAGCCTTGGGGCCGTGCCCACTGCCCTGGGGAGCCTGGGCAGTGCCAACCACCCTCTGGGTCACCTGCAAACTTGCTCAGTGTCCCTCCCAGTGCTGTGTCCAAGTCATTGATGGAGATGTTGGAGAGCACAGGGCCCAAGGTGAAGCCCTGTGGAGCCCCACTAGTGACAGGTCACAATCTGATGTCACCCCAGTCACTGTCACCCTCTGTGAGACAATTGCTCACCCGTCCCATGACATGTTTATCCAGCTGTGGGATGGACAGTGTGTCCAGAAGGATCTGGAGAGAGATGGGATCAAAAGCTGTGGCTGCTCCTGGATCCCTGGAAGTGTCCAAGGCCAGGTTGGACGGGGCTTGGAGCAACCTGGGCTGGTGGAAGGTGTCCCTGCCCATGGCAGGGGGTGGCACTGGATGAGCTTTGAGGTCCCTTCCAACCCAGGCCATTGTGGGATTCTGTGATTTTTACAGCATCATCAGATGGACTGTTCCCTACCAGCAGTTTTACAGCTGAAAAACTAAAATATTTGAAGGCAAACAGTAGCTCCAGGAGCTGCCTACACCAAAACCTTAAATCTGCAGCAGAAAATGAACTTATTATTCGTGAATTGAAGGATTAGAGCCCGTCCTGGCTTTGGGCACATGTTCATTTTGTAGTGTAACATGTTTAAAAGTTTATAACCCTCCCAGCTTGATTTTTTTTTTTTCAGAGCCCCAATTAAAGGGCTGTGATATTCTGGTGGTTTGATCCAGAAAATAGATAGTGTCTGCTGCTGACAGCCAGCAAATGATCCACCAGATGCTTGGAGCTGCAGCTCCAGAGCCCAGCCATGGTTTTAAAGTGAAGAATTAAAATCTCTCCCCTTCAGCAGCAAAGAAATGCCTCATTAGTGCCATAAAGGAAGAAGTGAAGGCACATCTATGCTATAAATAGGACTCTACATCTCTCATTAGCTCCAGTCATTAATAGCCTTAGGAAGGACTGAGTTTCCAGACTGATGGATATGGGGTTTATGGCCACAGAATGTGGGCATGGGGTTGTTTGCAAATGTTCTCCCTGTTTTTCAGCTTCCCCTCTACTCCCTGCCAAAAGCCAAAAAGGCTTTTTGAAAAAAGTGAATTTATTCCTGACTTTAAAAAAAAATGGGAGAGTCTTGAACGGAACAAAATCAGCAGTTCCCGTGGTTATATTTTCCTTCACTTAGGAAAACTTGCACAACACTTCCCTTCTGCTTGTTTGTCCCCAGATAGCCTAATTTTCAAGATTTCCTCTCCCAAATCTTAAGCTAAAATTGCCTCGACAAATACAAAGCCTGAAGATTAATATCTTCTAAAAATAAAGTCTTATTTCACACTGAAATTGCCATCTTTGGGTCCCTCACAGATCTATCCTTGAGAGAATTGTGGTGGGTCAGAGAATACCCTGAGCTGGAAGGGAACCCCCCAAGGATCATCAGCTTTATTTTAATGCCAGCACTTCCACATTTTTTAATATCCTACGTCAGGACACTCCTTGTCAAGGACAATTACAACAATAAATCCTACTTGCTTATTTAATTGGGGGTAATAACTTTTAATACATCCTAGTTGAAAAGTAATATTCTGAGTTTATTTGCCAGAATGCTGTTTAAGTTCTCCCCAAGTGGGTATTTTTATGTATGACACGAACATCTCATCTACAAAAAAGGTGGATCTACTACAACTTAGCATCTTATAAAAAGTATAATGAGCTGTTCTGTTTCCTGCAGAAAACCTTGTTTTCCCAAGTTAGGCAGTTCCTTGAAAGTTTTTTTATAGGAATTAAAAGTCTCAAACATGTTTTTAAAAGCTTTTCACAGCAAATTTTTCCTTTTACTGTGAATTCGAATGTGGAATTAGCAAGGAAACAATGTATTTTTTTTTTATTTCCAAGCATCCAGCCCCAGTTAAACATTATAAATAAAGTCTATTGCATTCCAGGCTGACTAAATCAGGAAGGAAATAAATATTGTTGTGGAAATCTTGAATAAGAAGTTTATATTACACCACCAACATGCTTTTCTGTGGGAGCAATCGTCTCACTTAACCTTGTGAACCTAAAGTGTAATGTGTATTTTTGCTGTTAATTATAATAATCCAGAGATTTTGGGGATATTTTTTTGTTTATGAAGTCACTCATGAGGCAAAAGGTCACAAAATATGTGACCTCCTGCAAGCTCCTTGGGCAAAGTTGAGTTCAAGCATTTTAAAGGTTAGAATCTGATTTATGTATCAACAGAGATATTTTAGGAATGTGTCCATCAGGATGGGCTGGGTGCCATTAAAAACTCAGATCCCAGGAGAAAAGGCTTCAAGCAGTGGATGTCCATGTTCTGTGCTGAATTTATTATATTCAAAGGGCTTTTTCAGTTTCATTCATTCTGATCCAAATTCAAAGTATTAATATTAATTTGGGTCTTACTTGAAGTCAGGGGGAGTTTGGCCTGGCTGAGATAATTAAGGACATGAGAGATTACGTGGATCAAACCCCTGAGAGGACAAATCCCCTACTTGGCTCTTCCTGAACCAGCATTCTGTGGTTTGGCCCAAGTTGTCTTTTATTTTTAATGTCAAAGCCCAGGTTCAAGTCTAGAGAAATCCAGAAAGATGAAGGCAGGGACTGAAGGGTTTTCCACAGGACTTCAGCTTGTGGGACAGGGAGATGTTAGAAGATGTTATTTTATTTAATTGCCTTACCTTCTACACTGACTAACAGGTGATTTCCTAGCCAGACCTTTCGTTTCCATGGGTTTTGCTGTTCCACAGGGCCTGAAGAACCAGCCCCAAACACTTCCAATGCCTCCTCTGAAAATCTTCCTCTTATTTTGTGAGAATGGAAAATTTCTAACGTTGGAGTTGAAAAGATTTCTTGACTCCTCACTTCTTGACTATGATGGAAAAGGCATCTACAGTTCTCAAGAGACACAATTAGTTGAACAAAGCACCAAATGTTGCTGTAAAAAAAAAACCCTGAATAATTACAACCAATATTGTCATGAGGGAGGTTTGGAGTGCCCAGCCCTGGAGGTGTCCCAGGAAGGAAGTATTAACATTTTAGTAGTTAATTATTGCCCTCTCAAAGTTAGTAAAACACCAAACTATGTGAAAATTTACAGAGTTCTTTGTTCACAGGTTTTTTTTTTTCTACTATATCAACATCTTTACCACAGCAAGCCAGTGAATATAAAGAAATATTTCATAAACTGCTTAATCTTTTATGTTTATCAGCAAATATTAAAACCTACATATTATTACCTATAATTACCAATTTCTGTCACTGTAAATTCATTGATTCAGAAGCACCTCCATAGGTTTTCAACAGGGTATTGAATAGAAAGTGGGCCATGGACTTTTTCTGGTTTATTTTTCTTTCTTATTCAACCACTTTATGCATGATTTTAATCCCAGTTTCCCAGGCTATCAGAGTTAAAACAAATAAGGTAAGTCAACTGCAAAAGCTGGGAATCTAAATGCACTACAATCCAAACCCCTTTGTACCAAACCCACTCCAGAATGCAGGAAGTAAAAGATGTCTCGTGAACCAGTGAAGTAAAACTTCAACATGTGTGCCAGAAGAGGTGCCTGCTGAGCCAGGGACTGAGGAAAGCCAAACAAAACCATCCTCCAGATTAAGACAGAGTCAAATAAATCCATCACAGAGCCTCCTGCTGTGCCTGCAGGGCTGTACCTGGAAGAGCAGCTGAACTGAAAGCAGAGGCAGCTCTGGCTTATTCTCTGCCAAGGAGCAGTAGGTGTGAATGTCAGAACAAATTCAGTGGGGAGTGCTCCTTCCCTGAGAGAGTTTCGTCATTCCAAGCCGAATGTTTCACTCAAAAGCAGGGGAAGGACTTCCTGCAGCAGAAGTCCTGCTTTTCTGGGGTTTAGTTCCGTCACTTAGTCCTGTTTCTTTTTCCAGAAATTCCACAACTTCATTAAACCCTGCATGAAAAGCCTCCTCTCTTTCTTGATTTCCAAGCTGCTATTTTCTGGTCTTCTTTGATGTCCCCTAGCCCTGGTGAAGGGGCTCAGCTGAGAGGTGATCCAGAGAGCTGTTCCCAAGAATTCATGGACCTTGGGATGGATGACTCTTCTGGAACAGCCCTGGGAAGGGCCTGGACAAGGGGCTTGTTCCTCAGGGGTCCTTGTTTTGGAGCCCCACCTCCGCTGGGCATCCCTGAGCTGCTCTGGGCTGGTGCACATGGATCAGCCTCTGATGGACTGATGGTCCCTGGATGGGCCACTGGCCCCTGGGCCAGGCTCAGCAGCAACCCTTAAGCTGGGATTTGGGCTCCTCCTTCTGCCACCCTCTCTTGGACCTCCTTGGTGGGAGTGCAGAGGAGTCTTCTCCCCGGAGCTCCTTTCCAGGTCCCTTCCAACCGAAACCATTCCACGACTCTGTGTTCATAGAGCTCCCAGTTCTGTCTTGAGGAAGAGATCAGGAATCCAGGCACGGCATTCCCAAAGTGTTGGGTTCACCTTGGATTTGTTAAGCAGCCTAATGATGTTTTGATCCTCACTCCTCTACTAATTATTCTCAATATTCCTGTCATTTTTTCTGACAAGGCTTAAGCACAGAGCTTATACTTTGTCATGGAATTATCTTGTTAATAAACAAGATCTCATTCCACAATATAAACAGGAAAATTTCAGTCCTTCATTAGGATTAATCAAGTTCAACTCTTTCTCTCAATGTGCTTTACTTTACTTTTACTTACAGTGAATTCCACCTGCAGCTTCATCATCCTGTCATTCATTCCCAGCAATTCCTCCTGTAATCCTTGACCCTGCTTTTTCCTGCTCCCAGCACCTCCATGTAATCTGGAAATTCTGTTGTGTACGAAACAAACTTCAACCTTGTTGCTTAAATTGCCAAACTCCGCAAAACTGGGATGCAAATCATGCACAGGAGGGTTGAACAAGGAAGAAAAAAATAAATCAGAAAGTTTAACAGGCAAAATATGAAGGGCCAAGTTGGGCTTCAGAGAGATTAGGGAGCAATTCTACATAGATACTAAATGTTTCCTGCTTTCCTGTTTTTCCAAGAGAACAGAAATTCTGTTTAAAAATTGAACATAATGTAACTATCTGATATTTAATAATCTTTTATTCACTCTATAAGGCAAGCAGTAATATTTCATACCAGTTTTATGAACTAACAAGCACACGGGAGAGTGTAAAAAAAAATGGGATTTGATAACAAGTTGTACTGACAGGCCCTAAAATAACAATTAGTCATGGAGAACCATTTCCAATCAGTTTATAATGGCACGAGTCAGCCCCAGGTTTGGTGTGTACTTCTTTCACACAAACATATTTTACCCACTGATGGGTAACAGAAGATAGAAAAGCAATTCCAGTTTGCATGTCACAAATATATAGAGTTAGAGAAACGTGCTGGGGCAGAAAAAGACAAAGAAAACAAATGCATGAGCATATTAAAATAAATTTGTTTCTAAGGCCACAGTGACTGTTTTCTCAGTTTTCGTTGAAATTGTATTTATATGTTTTTATTAAATGGTAATCCCTTGGATGTGACAATATCTGGAGCTGCAATCTAGTAATGGGAAATTAAAATGTGCAGTTTCAGCTACAGGGGCTTATCTTCAATAATGGAACTACCCAAGCAAAACTTGCCTTTCTTGAGAGCTTCTCCAGCAGATGAGCTCTGGTCAGAATGGAAACCTACTGAAGGAAGAAACTTTTTGCCTGTTAATCATCACTTTTTTTTTTTTTTTATATATTTATGCCCCACCTTCAAGTCTCATTGCATTTCTAGAGGTGCTTTTTCCCCTCTGGTCACCATGAAAGACAATGAATATATAACACATTTTATACTTGACAATATTTTATGCAACCTTTTTCGTGCTCTTTTCTTGATTATTAAACAACTACATGGATTATACACAGATTCAAGAAAACCAGTTTTAATCTGACTGTTGGTTTAAGACAATGTTTTCATGTGCTTAAATAAACAGGACCATTAAATAAAACTTTCTGCTTGAAGGTGGTGACTTGGTCACTGTCACAGTGTGTTTGGAATAAAGTCTGACTGAGATTTCGGAAGGAATAATGATTTCCTGGTAAATTAGGAGGGAAAATTTCTCCTGTTACATCTATTTAGCAGGAAAAACTATTAACTCAATGCACTAATGTTTGAAGGGCTGGAGAATCAGAGTAATACTGAGAAACACTGGAATGCAAATGGCATATTTTCCCCTGGTTTTTTTTTTTTAATTAAAAAAAAAGAGTGTTTTAATAAACAACATTGATGTTGAGTGAAATTCTCAGGGCTGATAAACTCCTGCAGTGTTGCCTTCAAGGTCCCTGTTGTTCATGGTGGGCACTGGAGTCAAACTCAGCTCCCGCTTCCCTCAAATCTGTAGGAAATGGGAACAGAAGCATGGACACCCAGTCCCACCCATACACATGTTAAACCTCAGGTTATGCCCATTCCCAAAGAAGTAGTCCCAGGTCAAAGAAAAATCCTTCATGTGCCGTTTGCTGGTGTTTTTTTTCTCAGAGAAATGGCATTTATTTGCATGAGCTTCATTTACTGTCGATGGAAATCTGGTACCAGCACTTGAGGCTAAACAGTGATCTGGAGCTTGCAATAAAACTTGGAGTAAAATCGTGTAATTAAAGCTAAACTGAGAACATGAAACAAACATATGCATGTGTCTCAGTGCATGTGATTAGACACCACGTCCATGGTTACCTCATAAACATATGAGCTCCCCAAATGACATAGAAATGACACAGAAATGAAATAGAAATCCTGTCTCGCTGAATGGGGGAGAGAATTAAATCTTCATAGCTGGATTTACTCGAGAAGCATCGAAATCAATCTCTTTAAAAGACATTTTAAGGACATAAACAAGTGTTGTATATACCCACAGCAAAATTAAATGTAAAAATGTATTGCCTCTGAGGCAGAACAAAACAGTTCCTTGCAGTGAACAATATTGCAGAGTCGCAGCATGGGCTTGGAATTCTATTTCACTGAAGAAGCTCTGAAAAAGAAAAACACATTAATAATAAGCTTCTGCCTGTGATAATGGAAGTTTTGAAATCCTTGATTTTAGAGTAAGTGAGGAAAACCTTTATGGTGTTTTTCTTCCTTTTCCTTTATTTTTTTTTTATTTCACTTTGTAGACAGCAACAACAACAAAAAAAAAGATACAGGTTTGCTTATCAGGAAATGTTTCTCTCTTCCTCTCTTCTACTTTTCCTCATCCAACCCCTTCTGCTGCACCAGGAAATATTCACTGAATCGAAGAGAGAGAGGAGCAGCAAATTCTTTTTAATATGATTCCCATATGGACAATCGGAGTCTGTGTCAGATGAAAGCATCATAAACAATGTAACAGCACAGAACTACAGCAGATTTCCATAAAATTAATTATTAAAATTTATTTTCCAACCTCGGCAACTCCCTGGTTTTATTCTGTGTTTCTGGGATTCTTTATTTACCACCAGCATGGATGGCTTGAGTAAAGTATTTATTTTACTCATTTTCTAGTGGTAGTTTTTCTGGTGTGCAAGACAATGAAGAAGAGGGATTAGAAGGCACAGAAGAGGAGCTAAATGCACAGAATCATCCTGGAACTTCACCCTGTGACAGATTATCTTTGTCTGTGCAGCAGATGTCCTATATTGACTTTAATATCTTGCCCACAGCATGGATGCAGTGCTGTGCATTCTGGGGTCCCCATAGGAATATTCCATTTTCCATAATTTCTGCATTTTTAAAAATCTTGGAAGAGTCTCTTTCAAGAATATAAAAAAATGGATGTTCTTGAAAATATCCATTTCTCCACCACATCACTTTTTTCCTTTTTTGTTTTTTTTTTTGAGTCACTGTAAGTCCTTTATGAAGTGTCTTGTTCCCTCTTCCTCCACCAACGAAAACTTGACTATTGGTCCTTATGGAGCCTTCTAGGGTGGACCCAACAAGGAGAATAATAATTATGGTTTGACTAAGCTTTTTTTCCTCCCCCAAAAATACAAATTTTCAAGGTCCTAATTTCCACTGGCATTTTTTTTGTTCATTTATTTGTTTGTACATTTTTTTTTTTTTTAACAAGTTCTCTTTTCCACAGTTTGAGTCTTATTTTTTCCAACTTGGTCAGATTAAAAGCTTTTAATCTGCACACACTCCTCCTGCTTGCTGTACACATTTCCCTCAGGAATGCTAATATCTGCCAGTGGGAAATAACTGCTGAACAGCAGCTTCCTTTGTGCTGAGCTAATTTAGGAAGGTACTCACCTTGCCCTCCACTGTGTTAAACCAACTGGTGGTTGGAGGTTTTGACCTTTTCTTTCTAAATATAAAAATAAAAATGTCAATGCAGCTGTAGGGAACCGATTAGAAAATTGCCCTTCCTGGGAGACAAGAGAGAATGACAAAAAGACCAAGTAGAGAAGATGCATATTAATTGTCCCTTTTCTTCCTCTGCCCATTAATAGCTGGGTAAGAGAGAATTATCCACTGGTTGCATCGGCCTGCTGGTGTTTAGCCCTCACATGGAAGGATAAAGTCAAAGTCTTATATAAGATGATCTCAGAGCATTGGGCATTGTATAAATTATTAAATCTAATCGTGTCCCTGAAAATCTGAGAGCACTGAGGCACTTTGGCTTGATGCCCTGCTTTAGTTTGCTTTGGAAGTGGTGGAAAATCGGGCTGAGTTAGAGCTGGGAGATGGCAACACAAGGCTGGAAAAAGCTGTTGTGGCAAAGACTAAACAGACAAGGAATGGACAGGAATTTTTGTTGGAGAATAGTGTGGGAAAACCAATAGAACTGTGGGTTTGAGGAGAGATTGCAGAGTGCCCCAACCCAGCAGAAATCCCAAGTCGTTGCCCCTGATTATTCTGTCTCAGGAGAGGTGAAATCTGGACCACAAAGAACAAGCAGGGAAGGAATGATTTTCTGGGCTCAACCTCAGAGATCACAGAAAAAACCCAGAGATTTTCAACATTTACACTAAGATGAGCATTAATAATCTGTACATTTGCACCTTTTCTGTGTCCCATTTTCATTGCTGGGTTGTACAGGCAGACTCCTCGTGTTGGTGAGACTTTGACTTCAGCCAAATCCCAAATTAGAATGAATTTTACACAATATATTCGAGGTTCATCTTTTCATTACCATTTTTTCCCCCTAAATATAGAAGATTCACGTCTTTAGAGTTGTGTTTTTAGTTAGTGAATCCATTTGCTGCTTGGTGAAATCCTGGCTGAAGGTTTTTGGAGTCCAAGATGAACGAATTGCACTCCAGAAGAACAAGATGTGATTTCTGATCATGTGTGAAGGGTTTGTTTGCCCCATGAAAATCCTGCCATGCTTCATCCATGCTCTGTTTTTAAGGACCAGAAGGCCCCAGTGTTTTCCACAAGACAAAGAACCCTTCATCACTTGGATTCCTCATTTCTTTATGTGCTTTTCCTTGGACATCTGTAAAACAAGCAGGAGGCAGGAACCCCACAACATTTAATAATAAACTATTTGTGTCCTAGAACATGTTGTGTCAGAAACTACTGTACAAACTTTCTGCTGCCTCCTCACAAGTGTTTTGCTCCAGGAGTTTGTGTGGAAGTTCAGCTGTTTCCAGGGTTTTTTTTTTTAGCTTGCATTCATTGCCACTATAACAAAAACTTCCACAGTTCATTACCCCTGTGTGATAAATTCAGGCAGAGAGTTCATTTGTCTAGGCAGGAATATCTGAAATACATGAACCAAGGACCAGCTTGACTGGAGTTCATGAGACAAGGTCTGTACACACCAGCAAACACTCAATATTAAAAAAAAAAGAAAAGAAATATTTTATATTTACAAATCATTTAAAAAGGCTGCAGATTTGACAGCACATCAATAGATCACACCCATGCATGGCTGAGCTGGACAGGTATAGATTTTCCAGTTCAATACTTTGTCGTCCAACATGAGAAGTATTTTAAACACATTACAAGGTTTCTTCAATAAACCTGAAGCCATTCTCTGCATCAGCTTAAAAATTGAGCTGTTGTTTCCTTAAATTTATTAAAATCAAGCCTTGTTCCAAAGTTCTTTGGTTCACTTAGACTCTCAATATTCCTTCTGTGTAAAAGCCACAAGTTGTGTCCTGGACTCTCACTGTTTGCAGGAACCTCTGCCACTGCCAATATGAATAAAACTCCCCCCCCAAAAGATCATCCTTTCTCATTCTGTGTGGATTATGGTGTTTCTTCACCACTTCTTCAACCAAATCTTGCCCCACCCTTGTTCAAATTCAAGATTCAAAAAAAAAACTTGCTCCTTGCTCTTAGATTAGGAGTGAGGTTGTAGGATCCCAACAACACACTGGAAAATGATTATTGTGTGGGCAAGAATGTCCTTCAGGGTTGTATCTATTTAATCTCATGGTTATTCACAGATTGAGGCCATCCTGGAGACCAACCAAGGGGCTTAATCCACCCAAGAAAGGCAAGAATTGGTCCTTTCAGTTTTCCAAGTAGTCTCCAAATCCTAATAGACTGAAAGTTCCAGATAAATCCCTTCTATTCTCTCCAAGAGTAAAGAATATCCTGCTGAGGAGAGGCTGTCTGGGCAAGAAAATAAGGGAGATTTATTTCTGTATGTGCTGGGAAAGAAATATATACAAGATAAATCCTCAAGCGAATCTGAGATAGGGATACCCCTCCAGACAGGGAATTCTCCCATCTGCTGTGCCTGGCCAGGTAGATGTAAATCATCATTCCCTGGATTATTAAATGGTTTATTAAAGTATTTCTTAGCAGAGGCATGAGATAAAAAAAGGTTGAATTGGTGTGTAGCTTGTGTTGGTATTTCGTGAAGAGGTGTTATTTTATACATTTATTTTAATTTTCACTTTAGTTGTGGTAGAGGGATAAAAAAAAAGGTAGATATTAGTCCAAACTGTATTTTAAAATATCAACTATGTCCCACTCATATTTGCTCTTCCTACATTTCCTCCTTGCTGCCAGCTAACATCCTGAAGAATAAATTCAGAAGTGCAGCTCCTCCAATTATAATGTGCTATGGACAGGGGATTAATTAGACTGTTGATAAAAGACCTATTTGAAACCCACTGAGTTCTTAAAATTATTGCTCTTACGGACCTCAGTGGACTTCAAAAAAACTCTGATTTGCTGTCTGGGGAAAAAAGCCCTCCCTGGCATATCTGGTTTCTATGATTAGGGCAGGGAGGAGCAGTGCTTTCTGGGGTGAGCTTTTCCTTGGAGAGAGAAAATCAGAGAATGGTTTGGGTTGGAAGGGATCTTAAAGTTCATCCAGTGCCACCCCCTGCCATGGGCAGGGACACCTTCCAGCAGCCCAGGTTGCTCCAAGCCCCGTCCAACCTGGCCTTGGACACTTCCAGGGATCCAGGGGCAGCCACAGCTTCTCTGGGCAACCTGTGCCAGGGCCTCCCCACCCTCACAGCCAGGAATTCCTTCCCACTATCCCATCTCTCCCTGCCCTCTGGCAGTGGGAAGCCATTCCCTGTGTCCTGTCTCTCCATCCCTTGTCCCCAGTCCCTCTCCAGCTCTCCTGGAGCCCCTTTAGGCCCTGCAAGGGGCTCTCAGGTCCCTCTGGAGCCTTCTCCTCTCCAGGTGAACCCCCCCAGCTTTCCCAGCCTGGCTCCAGCCCTGGGATCAACTCTGTGTCCTGCTCTGGACTCACTCCAACAAGTCAACATCTCCAAAAGCTTGGGCTGGAAAACCTGGTCTCAGATTCAGCTCTCAACTCCTTGCACCCAGCTCCATCCCAGCAGGAATTCCTGCAGGAATTTGAGTCTCCTGCAGGATTTCTCTGTGCCAGGGATGCTGCGGTGATTTGGAGTGACAGGGCTGCAGGACTTTGTTAGTTTGGATGGTTGTCCCAGCTGTTGCTGAGCCAACTGGCAGAGTCCTTTTCCTGCCTGGACAAAAGACTAAGCCAGGGATTTGTATTAATTTCATTTTTTGAGCTGTTGATATAATAACCAGCCAAAGACTCCAACAATAAGGAGAAACTGGATTTCATCCATATGGCTTTCACTCCACACCCGTTACTTCAGGTGGGAGCATTAACAGGAACTTCACCAAACACAAATACCAACCTTCCTTAATCTAAAACCTTAATAAACATAATTTTTCAAAGGCTGACAATTCCTTAATTTGTGTCTTCATAGGCCCTGTGAATAAAACCGTGTCAGTGTGCCCTCAAAAATACAGGCTAATTTAAATAGCAGG
This sequence comes from Pipra filicauda, assembly GCF_003945595.2. Lineage (NCBI taxonomy): Eukaryota > Metazoa > Chordata > Aves > Passeriformes > Pipridae > Pipra > Pipra filicauda. Next base: position 927,906 of record NW_024104380.1, on the reverse strand, counting down.
TCTGCAGAGATTGCCAATCCCAGGCGTGCAATATAATTTTATTAAAATACTGCTTTTTAGGCAGCAGACTAATATTCCTTAACCTCCAGGTTCATTAAGTTATGATCTTTTGATAGAGCTCCCCATTAAAATTCCAAAGAGGCAGTGAAAAAGTGAAGGAAGGTGTGAAGAGCTGTGAGTGGCACAAATCAGCATTTTGGAGTCACAGGATTCAAAACAGAGTATCCAGGGAGGATTTTTATAAAAAAGCAGAATTTTACAGTGAGCAATAGAACGGAAATTTTATTTTATTGATGTTGTTTGTCCAAATTTTAGGCTGATGTTTTTCTTTTTGGGGGTTGTGAGTATCACGAGCCAAATGGATGAGATGAAGTGACTGCACCAGACACGAGATGAGCTTCTGCTTGTTAACAGGAGACCTCCCAGCAGGATTGTGAGCTGTGCCATCCAAGGGTTGTGGTTCAGGCAGTGCCAGCTCCTGCATTATTCAGAGCTGGTGCCCTCCTCTAACTGCTGCCTCTCTCTATTCAGTGGAGTCCATCAAAAACTGGGTTACAAAGGGGAGCTGATTCCGGAGACAATTCCCAGTCTTTCAGTCTGCCACAGCAATTTCAGTGTCATCCCAGCTGGCAGAGAAGGGAGGGTTTGATAAGGAATGGTGAGAAAACAGCTGGACAGGGCCAAAAGTGATGAGTGAATTCAGGCTCATGTTCAGAGTGAGGTTTCCCTGTCTCTGCAGCTCCAGGCACATTTTTATCCTAATTGATTTCAGACCCCGTTATTTGGAGGATGGGTGGGTATGAACATCGGAGGGGATACACCAACAGTCACTGCAAGGATGGGTAAGGGAAGAAAAGGGATGGGATTCTGCCCCTCTACCCTCTAAGCTGAGACCCCCCTGCAGAGCTGCTCCAACCCTGGGGAACAGCACAGCAAGGACATGGAGCTGCTGGAGAGAGGCCAGAGGAGGCACCAAGATGAGCAGAGGGTGGAGCAGCTCTGCTGGGAGGAAAGGGGAGAGAGCTGGGATTGTTCAACCTGGAGAGGAGAAACCTTGGGGTGACCTGATTGTGGCTTTCCAGGGCCTGAAGGGGCTACAGGAAAGATGGAGAGAGACTATGGACAAGGGATGGAGGGACAGGACAAGGGGAATGGCTTCAAACTGCCAGAGGGCAGGTTTAGGTGGGATATTGGGAAGGAATTGTTGGCTGGGAGGGTGGGGAGGCCCTGGCACAGGTTGCCCAGAGAAGCTGTGGCTGCCCCTGGATCCCTGGAAGTGTCCAAGGCCAGGTTGGACGGGGCTTGGAGCAACCTGGGCTGGTGGAAGGTGTCCCTGCCCATGGCAGGGGTGGGACTGGATGTTCTTCAAGATCCCTTCCAACCCCAACCATTCCATGATTAATTCTATGATTCATTCCGTGATTCAATGAAATCTTGATCACTGTGGAAATTATTGGGGTTATTGCAGCCCTTTAAGGGGTCAAAAGGGCAGCAGTGAAAGCAAAGCCCTTTCCCTGTGCATTGATGCATCGGGTGAGTGGGAGCCAGGGATGGCTCGGAAATATATGTGCATTTTTACTGGAATGTGCTGGGTTTATAGCAGGATTTTGGAAGTCTAATGAGCAAAGCTATGGCTGTCAGATGATCAATAAAAGATGAGAAAGATTTTGGGATTAGCATCAGAAAACTCTTAAAAGGCAGCAGGAGAGAAAGGGAAAATATAACTTTCATATGATTGTAAAATGGACAAATACACAGAGGAGCCATTGCTCAGCTGTTGCTTTGCCTGCACTTCCTTCATGCTTTCTCTCTGCATTGTTTCCCCCCTGCTCTGAACATTCCACATGAAATGAGTTCCCATTTCCTCACCAGTACAATTCCTTGTCCTGCCTTGGTGCAGGTGTTGGGTAATTCCATGTAACTGAGCAATACTTGCCATGAAATAATTGTCAAAAAAACCCCAAACCACCACAGAGGAGAAGAGGAAAAGAACAATCTGACTGGTAAGAAACTCCACCAAGCTCCTAGAAAAGGTTCTGATTCTAAGAGGGCATTGAAAGCTGTGAAAGACATCCAGTGTTTAAGGTTTGAAGGTACCACTTCACTCTCCACTTAGCAGAGAAAACTGCTACTGCTCTGCTGTAAAAAGGGCTCAGAAATCAGAACAAATTTGCTAAATAAAGCCAACTATTTGAATTTATTCTGAGTGTGTTCTGGTTGTGGTTGGCCACACTGCAGTGCAGCAGGTTGAAGACACAGATTTCAACCCGTGAGGAATAATAAATGATTAATGCATTCTGATATCAAGCCAGAACTTCTCAAGTTAAATAAATCTTCACTGACTGATATGATCTTAAAATCCAGTTTGATTTGCATTGATGTAAATACTAATTAGCACCACAGAAGTCTGTGTTTGCACTGAATACAATAAATGAAAGGGTTTGATTTGAATAGCTCCGTTTCTGTGAAAAATTGTAGCTGCACATAACACATATCCTAAAAAAAAAGAAGTCATCATCTAAAGAAAAAATAGTATTTTATTTCTTTTTAAAAGTGTTTCAAAATGTTATTGGTCTTTATTTATTTATTTATTTATTTATTTTTAAGGATGATGCAAGGAAGTTGGGATACTGCCATGTACCTTTCCAGGATTTTATTTTTCTTTTATTTTATTTTTCCTATTTTTCTAGGATTTCTTCGGGTACAATGAGTGTGACAAAATATCTGTCACTTCCAGCACTTCCCTGAGAGCTGACCCTAATGGTGAGAAAAAGCCAGGCTCCTGCTGCTACTGGTCCTGTTCCATGGAGGATGCTCAGGAATAAATGAGTTTAGCAATGGAAGTAAAGGAGAGTCTATTTAAGGAAAATGTAAAGCATTAATAAGGAAAGGGAAAAGGGAAAAGGGAAAAGGGAAAAGGAAAAGGAAAAGGAAAAGGAAAAGGAAAAGGAAAAGGAAAAGGAAAAGGAAAAGGAAAAGGAAAAGGAAAAGGAAAAGGAAAAGGAAAAGGAAAAGGAAAAGGAAAAGGAAAAGGAAAAGGAAAAGGATCATCTGGGTAAAGATGAAATCAATATTTAAAGTGAAGCTGCTCCCTTCTGGGGGTGAAAATGGAGTATTGATAATGTGAAGCCCAGACCTCTCCAAAAGCTCCAATTCTCTGTGGGTTTCAGCTCCTGAACAAATGGCATTTTAAGGATTAAATATCACAGGAAAACATTACAGAGGCCTCTGAATACCTGTGGGAGATGCTGCACTTTGGACAAGTCAAACACGAAAGAAATGGAAGGTAAAAACAAAGAAAAGCACAGAAAATAAAGTTAATTGAGCTCCAGGGGCCAACCAGCAAACCTGGGAAGGTGACAATGCAGTAAATAGAGTCCCAATAGATCTCTGAAATGCTTCCATAAATTACAATGTTTTGGTTTATGCTTTGTTATAATTAAGGTTGAGAATTATATCCAATGGCAAAAAAACCAGGAATATTGATGGGTGGGAGGGAAAAAATCCTTTGTTTTTTCCTGCTAATGCAGTTCCCACTCTGATACTGATAATAAGGGAAGTAAAATAATCCATGGAAAATTTATAAATTGGTAAGTCTCCTTATAAATTTTCATCTTTTTCTTGACGTTTCTTTGTTCATAGGAAGCATTTGTCCCTTTTTTTTTTTCACTTCCTCAGCCAAACCCAACGTGATCTTGGAATTAATAAGTATTCAAAAACTAATATCCTCAAATAAGTTTCTGGTATTCCCATGCCCAACTGTCAGTATATCCTGTCGTGGATTAAATGGGTTATTGCACAGGGATTAAGAAACTTCTGCTTATTCCGATGTAGCTGTAATATTATTTATTTGGGCAATGAGTCTCATTTATGCTGCACATAATAATATTATAAAAAAGCTACATCTACACTAGAGAAATATCCTGTTATTAATAATAAACATGGGCTGAAATTCTGTACTCTGAGGAAGGAAACCCTACCAAGGAAATGGTCTTCCCACTGTTTTCACCAGTGTTCCATTGTCCTTCTCCAAACTTGGTTCTTGTCACTGTGTAAAATACTGTGTGTTTTATCACTCTTTAGTTTCTATCCTGTTAGCAGTAAATTTTAATATCATTCCTCACGTCGAGTCTGTCTTGTCTGAGTTGTGAAACCTCTCTCAACTTGGAGCAATTTTGTGGGGGTTTGAAAAATTGGGCCAGAGTGAACCCATGACAGTTATCCCTGCAGATTAAGCCCATTGCTCTTGTTTAATTCATTACAGAAAAGATGTTTTTCACCCTATTTTGGATCCTTTTACTAGTTTGATGACTTCTTCCACCTGCCCCTTTAGTCTTCCCTTTCCTGAGCCATCTCAGCTCTTTCCATCTTTCCTCTTAGGTCATGTTTTCTAGAGGTCGATTTATTTTATTATTATATATATTTTTATATATTTCATTAAAAATATGAACACACCTTTCCATTCGAGGTTATTTCCACTGTCAGCTTTCTTCAGGAAGAAGAGATGGAGTAATTCTTCTCCTGCTCTATTCATTTCCCTTACTTGCTTCATTATTTTCAATTTATTCTAACTGCTCTGGATCCTTTTCCGAAGCTCTGTTCTCTTTCCCTGCCATCTGTGTGTCTTTTAAACTTTCCTTTTCTATTAAAGATATCTGACTAAGCAGTTTGGTGAGCCTGATATACAACAGCTTTCACAACTTGGAATATAAATTTGAAAATGTCTTTGCTATCACTGGGGATGGAAAAGTGAAGTCTGTCAGAGGAGGGAAAGTCCTGAAGGTGTATATTTTATCTGATTTGTATCATTTCATTCCTTTGCACGCTCAGGATATTGCTCTTTAATTGTATTTCAGGCACCAAATGGAGGGTAAGGCTTAGAGAAAATTGAATGCAAGGCAAATAAAATTCAGGTGTAGACTGAAAAAGCAAGATGAGAAAGGAGAGAGAGCTGGGAAAGAAAACATTTTCTTCTCAGCAACATTTTGATGCTTGAAGATCTTTTTTCTGAAAGGTTTTCAGCTTCAGGATTAGAAACTCTTTCATCACAGACCTTTCTCTCTACCCCATTAAGTTGGGAGCATAATGTTCTCTGGTGGGTTGGGTTAGATGTTACTGAACCTGGGAGGAGGAAGAGATGCCCTCCCATCCAAGCAGACTGGGGGATTGTTTGGAGCTGGGAAAAGAGAAGCAACTCTCCAAGTATATTAGTCTCTATATATTTCATATATATATATGTATATATACAGAGAGAAAGAGAGAGAGACAGAATGGTTTTTTCCCCAAATTAACATTGTAGTGGTCTAAAACATCAGGAAAATATTTTGTTGGACTATGAATTATTCAGGTCAGTTATTCAGCAAATATCTAACCAGATCCCTTGTGTTTATGAATTCTGGGAATGACCTCACCTTACATTGGTAGAACACTGCATAGCGTTGCTCTGTCATTAAATAAACATTTTTATTCATAACCTGCAGTCAGATATAAGACAAGAAATAAATATAACGGAAAATACATCTTTAAAAATTGTCTGGATGAAATATAATATTCTTGGAGTAAAACTGAGGGAGTTCTGTGAGTATTGCAGATGTCCCAGGGTGGAACACGCTGACCTGGGTATTGTAATCGTAACCTTGGCATTTAGGAATGGGTTGTCCAAAATGAGAGTGACACTGAACTGCTCAAACTGGTGGCTCCCCCCTCCTGTCAGGGGTTTGCAGAGCCAGAAGGTCCCCCCTGAGCCTCCTTTTCTCCAGGCTGAGCCCCCCCAGCTCCCTCAGCTGCTCCTGCTGCTCCAGCCCCTTCCCAGAAAAATATTTATTTTCTTCTTCACTGAGATTTGTTCTTCATTATGAGTTACTTTTGATTTATTCCAGTTTTCCAGACGTTCTCTTCGCTTTCATTCTGACAAAGTTTTCCAAGTGATAAGCTCTGGGTACCAGGTATAAAAATATTCCCTGCTTATATCTAACCCATGATGTCATTAGAATCAGATTTGCCTCGAGGATAAATTCATCAATGGAATAAATTTGCCCACTTAAAAACCGCGAGGATGAAGGAAACGGAAGGCCCAGCTGGAGAGTTTTTTGGAAGGAGGGAATGTGAGCTGTGAAATCCAGGATCCAGCAGCACTAATGAGGAGGGAAGCATTGCAGGGTGTCCTGAGCTCTGCAACTTGAAAGGCTCTGAGTACACAGCAAGTTTATTTGAGGATCTATTAAACGAAGTCTCAGCCAAGACACTGACAGATCACTTGTGGGAAATAGCAGGGATATGCAGCCTTTTCAGGAATACAGACATTTCAAAGAGATTTATTTGGGGAGTTCTCCAAAGGCTTGAAAAACTCCTCAGTCAGATGAAAGTTGGTAATAGGAGTAAAAAAAAAAAAAAAAGACTCTACAGACATTAGAAGAAATTCTTCCACGACCTATCTTTTTTTTCCTCCCAGCTATGGTCCTTTCCTTTAGGAGAGTATCCTTAGCACAGTTATTTCTGTCCCCTTTGCCTCCAGACTTAAAATCTTGTACTTTGTGCTCTCTTTGAGGTGCTGGAAGCATCAGCATCTACTTTTCCTAGTGTGGGACAAGACAGGTTCAGAAAGACCTCAGCATCACCCTTGAAATCTCTGGCCTGGCCCATTGCAAGGGGTGAACATCTCAGCAGATCAGAATCAGTCTCTTGCTCCTGTTTGTGGCAATGAATTGACTCTGGAACCAGGAGTCTGAGAGCCTGAGAACCAGGTTTTGGGGGTGAACAAATGTTTGCATTGGCCAGGTTTTGGAGAAGCCACCTAATCTTCACAAGAACATCCTGGGCATCCACAGCAGCCACTGAACTTTGGGGGAGGCAGCTGTGAAAAGTGAATATGGAGGTTGTGTCTGGTTGTTCCCTGTTTCCTTCCATCACCAATCTTCCCAAGGTCACTCTGCAGGTCTTTGAATCCCTGTTCTGGTGCTGGGCCGGGGTGAGTGTGGAAGTGGCAGGGCATGTGTGGAGTTGTTTGGGCAGCAATAAATAGTGCAGGGGGTTACAGAGCAACCTCCCCACTTGGAGCACCCTGTCCAGCCCTGGAGTCCAACATCAGAAGGACATGGAGCTGCTGGAGAGAGTCCAGAGGAGGCCACAGAGATGCTCCAGGGGCTGGAACCCCTCTGCTCTGGAGCCAGGCTGGGAGAGCTGGGGAGGGTTCACCTGGAGAGGAGAAGGCTCCAGGGAGACTCCAGAGCCCCTGGCAGGGCCTGAAGGGGCTCCAGGAGAGCTGGAGAGGGACTGGGGACAAGGGATGGAGGGACAGGACACAGGGAATGGCTTCCCACTGCCAGAGAGCAGGGATAGATGGGACATTGGGAAGGAATTGCTGGCTGTGAGGGTGGGGAGGCCCTGGCACAGGTTGCCCAGAGAAGCTGTGGCTGCCCCAGTGGAAGGTGTCCCTGCCCATGGCAGGGGTGGAACTGGATGAGCTTTAGGGTCCCTTCCAACCCAAACCATTCCATGATTCTGTGATTCCGCACGTTTCACATGAGCTAATTTCAGATACAAATTCTGTAAGACTCTGTTTTCATTTATGTGGAGACTGTGCTTCAAGAAGGAGCTACTAAGGGTCCCATTTTTCTGAAACTCTGATTAAAAGAGAAATGTCTGGATTTTTACACTGCTGCCCAGTTCAGCCTCACTCAGTGTGGAAGATGCTCTGGAATACTAGGAATGAACTAAGGATAAGTATCCAATACCCCTGAAACAACAGGGTTCTGTTAGTTACCAACACTCATGGAATTTGCCAAAACCCTGACATAGAGTCATGGGAAGGGACCTTCCTGAATGGGAAGGGACCCACAGGGACCACCCAGTCCAGCTCCTGGCCCTGCACAGACACCCCAACAATCCCACCCTGTCCCCGAGAGCACTGTCCAAACTGTCCTGGAGCTCTGGCAGCCTTGGGGCCGTGCCCACTGCCCTGCTCATCCCAGCAGTTCCAGCCTGGGCAGGTTCCTGGTGTGGGCACAGCCTTTAATGAGGGAAAAATCTGGATAATCGCAGCAAAAAGCACTTAATCTCCTTCCTATGGATTCCTGGAGCTTTTCCCCCTTTGTTACATCTGCAGCCTTGATTCATGGATCTTTTCTAGCTTCTAAATTTAATGTCTGCCAGAGTTTACTTTAAGTTTGGGATTTTTGAGATAGTTACAGTTCATTTGGTGAAGAATTCTCATGTGTGTGTTATGGTAGGTAGCACACTGTAGATACAATTTCAAAGAAGTGTTTGGGGGCATTTTTGTTTATCCCAAAACCACAGAGTGACTCAGAGAACAAGGAAGGGGTTCTGAGGGCACAGCTGGCACCAGTAGCACAGAAAACTGCACAGATTTTTCTCAGATCCACATATTTTGCACTGTATTTGTGGACTACTTCTTGTCCAAAACATTTGACTCCTTCCTCTTTTTATTCTTTATTCAGAAAGCTGCTGCTATTTCTTCCTTTCAACCAACCTGAGTCTAACTGGAAAAACAACAAGAAAAGATTCTTCCTTCTCTCTGCTCCAAACCTCCAAACTTTGCAATGAATTGAAGCAAAGGTTGAAATGAAAAACTCACGTGAAGTGAGAGCTGGAGAAGTGAAATGCTCATCCCTGGTAAAAGGGAACACTGGTGCTTTTTTTAGGAGGAATGAGGGCTGGCTGGAGAAGGATTGCAATTGGAATGAAACTTATGGTCTTGTCTTCCCTGGGGGATGGATTTCCTAGATGGGGAGATACTGTGGCAAGGAATTGTTCCCCAAACAAATCCATTTATTGCTAAAGGAGCACTGCCACTTGTCTCCATGTACTCCAAGAAAGATTGATCTGTCCAAAGAAATCCTTGTTTGGAGCTGATGGGGGTTTCTCTGTCGTTTAAAGAAAGTGCTTAAAAGTAAAGAAAGTGGTTAAAGTGTGGGCAAAATATTAACTCCTGGATTTCACTTCAAGCAAATCTTCTCTGTATCATTTTACATCAGACCTTAAATGCAGCACAATGCTCTTTTAGTAAGCAGACCACAGTAATAAGCTTTAGAATTTTAAACAAAGAATGAAAAAGAAAGGTTAATTCTGGTCATTAAAAAGGCACCCATCATGAAACTGCAGTTTTCCTAATTATTTTCCTCCAGGAGCAGTCGGTGTGGAATGATCCTGAGCTGGAGGAAATATGAGGTTTTCTCTCCTGTTCCTAATAACAACCCTTGCTCCTATCTTACAAGCCCTTTAGTTAATTATCTCTGAGAAAACCTCATTTGAGGCTTCTCTTTATTTTTCTTGATCCTTTGGCTTTGTCAAAGAAGTGCACGTTGGCTAAATAACCCCCAAACGAAGCCTCCTTTATCAGGAACCAATTTGATATATTCACACTTCACTACATTTTTTAACCTTGCTTTCTTTTGACTGAGAGATAAGCAGTGTAACAAATTGCAGAACAAAAATAAATAAATATAAACCCCCCACTTATCTTCACTAGCCAATAATTATACACAACAACCTTTCAAGTGGAATGAGAAATGAGCTGGAGTGAGAAATATTTTGATCTGGATGGAGCTTAAATAAACAGGGGAAAAAAAAAAAAGAGCAAGGCATATTGAGAATGTTTCCTCATCTATCACAGCCTAATGACAACATTTAAATGACAGAACTGGGTGAACTCCATTGCTACAGCAAGTTTTAGAAGCTGGAACAGAGCTGAGATTGCAAGATTAGGTTATTTCTGAAGCAGTGTCCGGACAAGGAAACATTTTGAACTCAATTTATTTCTCACCTAGAACAGACTATTAAAACCACACCGATTTAATAGGACTCTCTGGTGTCTACAAGGATCTGTGGCCTTATTCTCAGGGAGAATAAACTGCCCACAAGCTGAAAAGGCCTGAAAACTTAAATTACAGTGACTAAGAGATCAAAAACCCCCCGTTATAATGGTGTGCCTGGCTAAGGACAATAGTTCTGAGGGTTTTTTATGGCCCACACTTCCCAGCAATTAATGTTTGCAGCCAGGTCAGAAGGCTGGTTGGGAAACTCAGGAGGGAAAAGCATTTTAATTGAAACAAAACTGGTTTTACTCACCAAAACAACCTCACCTTACAAGACCCACAAGCACCAAAGAGCTGGGGGGGAGGGATTTGGGATAAATGCAGGTGCACAAGGGACAGGTGATGCTGGATGTGGAGTTATCACTCCATCTCTTACCTCCTCCTTGAAAAAGCAGGGGGATGAAAAAGTTTGAACATACCTTTTTATACTATTCAGGACTTCACAGTGACTCTGATCTGCCCTTTGTTTTAACCTGAGGTTTAATGTCTCTCAAATCTGACACTTCCACACCCAGACTCTCCCATGCATTCCTCATTTCCGTGAACCTTAATGTTGGTCACAGATATCTCTTCAAGGGCAGCTACTCTGGTCATTGACATCCCAAAATGACAGGAAATACAAGACATTATTTAATGGTGTTCAGCAGCAAAGAAGAAACCACTCTGACAGGTTTTTATGCTGCCTAACAAAAGACATCTGAATTGTTCTGTTGGTCCATTGAGGTTCTTTATACAAGGAAAGGGGAAAAGTGTCTGTAGATATTAAATTACCTAATTCAGGATTCTAAGCATTAAAAATTTTCATTTTATGGACATAATTCTTCCCTATTAAGGGAAGGCCCTGGCACAGGTTTCCCAGAGAAGCTCTGGCTGCCCCATCCCTGGAAGTGTCCAAGGCCAGGCTGGAGCGACTTGGGTTAGTGGAAGGTGTCCCTGCCCATGGCAGGGGGTGGGACAGGATGATTTTTAAGGTCCCTTTCCACCCAAACCCTTCTGTTATTCTATGAATAAATATAACTATATCAATATGTATCTATATTAATAAATACAGAAATAAAATTTTATTAATAAATACATAAATAAATATATATTAATTAATATATCTGTATGCACATAAACCCCATATATATACACATATATATATATATATATATACACGTATATATATATATATATATAATCAAGATCCAGTGCAATCTTTCCAGGCTTTCTATGAGAAAACCTCTTTTGTCATCTTCCATTCATTCAAATTGAACTGTTGTATGTGTGTATATATATATATATATATGTATATATGAGAGTTAATTTGGAAATGGCAGAGCTGTGCCACTTCAGCCAGAGGACACAGAACCAGCAATTCTGCCAGCAAATAAAGTAGCACTATTTTATACTGTGTATTGTATTTTATATTGTGTCTGTGGACTGTGAGACACCCCAGAGCCAAGGGGCCAAAGCAATCTGAAATAAAATGCCAAAGCAGCATCTTCTTGGATAAACAATGTCGTGGAGGTGACCAAGGAGCAGCAAAAGCAAAAGGAATATCAGGAATTTTATTCCGGGGGGCTGATTCAAGAGTGCTGTGAGCCAGGTCAGCACTGCTGCCAGGGATTCGATGGCACGTGTGTGTGAATCCAAAGGCAGGGCAGCTCCCACGAGCTCTGTGTCCCTGCTGGGGTGGATTTGCCCAGTTTTAGGGCTTCTTTAAGAGCTTTCTCAGCCCCTGGTTTGCAGGCATGTCCCACAGAGGCTGATCCCCGTGGGGGGAAGGCATTTCTCAGCCTTTACAGCCTGTGCTGTCTGAGTGCCACAAGTGCTACCTCTGAGTTTTATTTTCACTCACCTTCCCACACCTATTGCTGAAAGTGCCTCAAATTTCTACGCTGAATTTCCCCTGAGATGGCCCCCAGAGCTCCTGGGAGACTGGCAAAGTGCCCCTGCAGCTGGGTGGTGCCAGGCACCCCCAGCCCTGCTCACCCACCCTCCCCGGGTGCTCAGGTGGGGAGGGCACACACAGGCAGCTGTCAAACACTGAAGTCTCCCTGGCCCCCAGAAAAGTTGGTGTGGAAACCCAGATTCCACAACCAGGCTGGGTTTTGCCATTCCTTGCTTTCTGCCTTGACCTCTGCCATCAGCTTTTAAAAGAGTTTTTGGGTTGGTTGGTTGTTCCTCTCCAGGTGTGTAGTTAAAGTCAGAGCAGGGAGTGGAAGTGATGATCCCCCCCTGTTCAGCCTGGAGAAGAGGAGGCTCAGGGGAGACCTCCTCACTCTCTGCAACTCCCTGACAGGAGGGGGGAGCCGAGGGGGGTTTGGTCTCTTTTCCCAGGCAGCATCAGCAAGACAAGGGGGCTGGGTCTTCAGCTGTGCCAGGGGAGGTTTAGGTTAAATATTAGGAAGAATTTCTTTCCAGGGAGGGTGATCAGCCATTGGAATGGGCTGCCCAGGGAAGTGGTGGATTCTCCATCCCTGGGGGTTTTAGTGCCATGGTCCAGCAACTGTAGCAGTAGTGGATCAAGGGTTGGACTTGATGATCTCAGAGGTCCCTTCCAACCCAACTGATTCTATGATTCTATGATTCTATGATTCTATGATTCTATGATTCTATGATTCTGTGATTCTGTGATTCTATGATTCTATGATTCTGTGATTCTGTGATTCTGTGATTCTATGATTCTGTGATTCTATGATTCTATGATTCTATGATTCTGTGATTCTGTGATTCTATGATTCTATGATTCTGTGATTCTGTGATTCTGTGATTCTATGATTCTGTGATTCTATGATTCTATGATTCTATGATTCTATGACAAGAGAGGAATTCGATGAGCACTTTTCTGCTGCTCAACCAGCAGTGGTGGAGTCGGCCACCCGTGAATTAACTGTCCAAACATATCACTGTCACCCAAAACAAACACCAGCTTTCAATTCCCAGCTTCCCTGAAGCAGAGAGGCACCGAAGTGATAATGAAAAATGATTTGTAAACAGGGGCTGGGGTGTGAAATGCATTAGCACAGAAAGCCCCAGCAACTGAGCTTTGCAAAATATTCCGGGACCTTTTTATCATCCTCTAATTCTCAAGGTTTCGTAGCTAAAATCAACCATAACACAACAGAATCCTGGTTTCAGCAGGATATCAACACAAAACAAAGAGCAATTGAAAGATGGACAATTACAGGATAAAAAAAATCTTGAGCCTACCAAGAGTTTTCTGCAGGACAAATATTGATTTAGTCAGAAGATAAATATGCAGCCATGGGAAGAGCTCTGGAGAGTTCATCCGTGCTGGAAATTAGGACATTGATCATGTCCTGAGGTCTTCTACCCCTTTTCTCCTTTCCACAAACACCTGCTGCTGACATTCCTGAATTCTCATGGAAGGAGATGCATTTTCTTTGTCAATTGGAGATTTTCCAGTGATATTCACCTTGCAAAGCCCAGACCAGGGCCTCTGGACTCATCAGAACTGTGTGATATGTGAATATATATAATTTTTAAAAATAAAATTGCATTAGAACTCTAAACCAACGAGGGGGAAGGAACAGTTTTAGGTGCATTTAATAAAAACTGCTCTGAACACAAAAGATGATCCATTTTCCCTCCAGTCCTTTGCTTGCCATAAACCAGGAATAAAAGTGCCTGACCCAACACAGACACCATCAAAGTGCTGACAGGTAATCAGGTGACCCCAGATGGCCCTGAAAGTCCTTATTAGGTGGTTGCTCCATGAAAATACTAATTACCTAAACATAATAAATAAAAAATAACCTCAGATGGCTGCAGGAAACATCCAGTCATCAATAGGAAACCGTGACTCCAAAGGCAGGAAAGGGAGCGAGAAGGGGACACCTGGGAAGGAAAATCCAAATTTTTCGACAGAATTTCTCATTTGGATTCGTGATTTATTGAGCAGCACTTTGTGTAACTTAATTTGAGGCAGGATTTGGGAGAGGGGGTGTGTGAAAAAGAGCAGGATAAGGAAAATATTTATGTTTAAGTTGGTTAAAAATGCAACTGTGACTTGATAAACCAAAAGTGTTACCTTTGCCCTGCTCCAGGTAATCACACAAATACAGGATCTGTCCAAAAGTTCATTCAGGGAAAAACCCACCACAATATTATAAAAATGGATGGAAAATATTTCAATAAGTGTTTAGTTTGAAATAGCAATTATTAGTTAGTTTGAAGCATTTGGATATTAAAATAAAGTTCAGATTTATAGGAAAAATTACTTTTCATTTTTTTATTTGTGATTTATTGAGCAGCACTTAATCTAACACTAATATTGTATATAATATTATAAATAACAATATATAATCTATAATAACAGATATAATATTATGTAATATAATAATATTGTATATAATATTATAACCTTTACACAACTGCAGGCAATCATACAAATACAGAATTTCTCGAAAAGGGCATCCAGGAAAAAAACCCAATATTTTAAAAATGAATGGAATTGTGATTGAAAATATTTAAATAATTGTCTAGTTTGAAATATCAATTAAACAATACATGCATATTTATTTGAAAAATATGTGTAAGGTTTAAACATTTTGATATTAAAATAAGTTTGGGATTTATAGTAAAAATAAATTTTCATTTTTTATTTGTGATTAATTGAGCAGCACCTTCTGTAACTTCATAATATTGTGTATTGTATATTATATTGTAATACAATAACATATAATATATAATTTATATATATAAAATTATATATTATATTGTATATAATATTAGAACCTTTACCCTACTCCAGGCAATCACTCCAATACAGAATTTCTCCAAAAGCTCATTCTGGAAAAAGCCCCAATATTAAAAAAATGAATGAAAAATATTTCTGTAAGCGTTTAGTTTGAAATATCAAGTAACAATATATACATATTAATTTGAAAATAAAGGTCAGTTTGAAGCATTTGGATATTAAAATGAATTTGAGATTCATAGTAAAAATAATTCTTCATTTTTTATTTGTAATTTATTGTTTATTATTTCATTATTTGTAATTAGTAAAAATAAATGGACATTTTTATAATCGTGTTTTTAAGACTTTTAATGAATATTTGATTGTTTTATTCAGTGCTTTGCTGTCTTTGTATTTATAAGGCAAAGATTAAGTGGGGAAACAGCTTCTCTCCAGCTGAATTCAGAGGTGGAATCTCAGAGCAATATATTTCCAAGTGCATTTTGAGCCGTGTTTAAATCACCATTTTATTTCTCTGACAGGGAGCACAAGTGCTGGGCTTTGAAGGAGACGTGTAAGATGAGATGGATCATGTCCAACATGGAAAAATCAGAATAAAACCCCCTTTTGATGTGATCTAAGAGGCTCGAAAACGGTGCTGCTTCCTCACAACCCCCATTTTTATTATTCTTATCTCTGTGCTTGTGTTGGCTGCTCTTTCCCTTTGATTTATGTGGGAGCTGCTGGCGAGGATGTGTTTAAGTTTATAACCACATAATAAGAGACATCCATTGCCTCCCAGATAAACAGAGCAGGGAAAAGCCGGGAAAAGTAATGTTATTACAGGAATTTCACCGCTCCCAAACAATCTCCCACGGAGAAGAAATGCCATTTGTCAAAATTGGAGGGAATTTCTGCAGAAAAAAAAAAAAAAAAAGACAAATGGGCTCAGAATACTCAAGCAGCTCTGATTTGCTTTGAGCACAAGAGCAGCCCTTCCTTTCCTTCCTTCGGAATCATGTGGGAAAGAATCCTCTGGAAAAGTTTTCGGTGTTCAAGATGCTCTGGGACACCCTCCTTGGATTTTTTAATAGGCACTAAATAGGCCAAATATTGCAGGTGTAAAAATAGGAAATTTCCCAGGAGCTGAATTTAGAAGACGGGAATAAGATTATAATTATAATAATAAATTATAATCATTAATACTGGGCCTTTTTAAAACGGTCATAAAATTTGTTATCAAAGAAAGAATTTCTTGTTTTGAACTTGACAATATCTTAATTATTATTCACAGTCTCCGTGGGCTTTCTCAGATAAATCCTGAGAATAAAGAACAAACCAGTTCCTGGACTCAAATTTAGGCATTTTTTCAGTTCCTTGTTTTTTCTTAATACATATTCTTTCACAGATATTCATCTTTTTCCCTTTTGTAGCCTTACTAAGGCAGGTTTCCAAGTAATTTCTAGACAATCACATCTTCCAAACCAGAAACTCATCAATATTCTTCACTTTATTGGGAACAGGAATGCACAAAAATGCAATATTAACAGATTTTGGTCATGTTTCTTTGGAGGGAGCTCTCCAGGATGTCAGGGAATAAATGAAGTGCTTCTAATGGGAATTAAATTTTTTTTCAGGTGTGTTTTCTTTGGTGGCATCATTTTCTCTTCATAAACCAAGCAGCAGAACAGCATCAATTAGCAGCCAGTAATAAAGGCAGCGAATGGAACTCGGGAGGTTTAACTTAAAATTAAATCAGTGAAAACCGTTGAAGCTACAAATTCATCCTTTCTGAGGTTTGCAAAAATAAGTGCATAATAATAACAATTATCAATGCCCCCTCATTTCTAAAGCACTTTTCACTTCAGCACCTCAAAAGGGCTTTAACAAACCACAAATAATTAGAGAGTAGATGTCAATAAAAGGAGTTGGGCAGGAGGGGGGAAGTCAAACAACCTCTCTGAGCTCTGCTCTCTTCTTCACCACCGTAGGAGATGTCAAGTCTGAGTTCAATAATAATCATAATGTTCAAACTGACCCCCAAAACCAAACCCTAAAACTCTTAAAAATATTCTGGGTTCAGTTTTCTGTCTTCGGCCAAAGTAAATTCAAACTTGTCCAGGACTTTCAGCTCTGAATCAAGGCAAAAGTCCCCAGGAACCCTCAATGTTTGAAGGAATTTGATGGTGCTCAGGACTTTTGGACAAAGTCTGGTGCAGAACCAGGGAAATTTTTTATGATAATTGCAGCTAATTTTGATGTGAAAAAAATAAGAAAAAGCCTCACATCTCTCTTTTGTTCTATTTTTTAAGCTGACTGTATAATTTACATTTTAAGTGCTCATTAAGGTGAAAAATGTCAGTACTGGAGAAAGAGCAAGTAAATTACCTTCATGTCTTTTTTTCCCCCCCCCTCCCTTTCTTATTATTAATCTGGAGACCACAAAAAAAAAAAAAAAAAAAAAAAAGAAAAAAGAAGAATTCTCAATTAATCGAATGTATAATATGTCAAATCACATGCTGGTGAAACACCATTACAGTTCATTTTAATTAGGCCTTTTTCAGTGCCTGCAGACAGGAGTATTTGTAGCAGACTTTAAAATAGTGCTGTTATATAGTTACTAGTGTTTAAAATCAATTAGATTTTATGGGATGTTATTGCTTTGCAATTTTATGGCTCATCTGGGAAGATCCTGAGGTTCGGTGTCACCCAGAGGCTTTGCAGCTCTCGAGACCTCCAGCTGCAACCTTCCCAAGGAAGATTCCCAGTTTCCAGAAGCTCTTTTAGGGTGTTTAGAGGGGGGTGTGTTCACTGTGGATGGTTTAGAAATCCACATTTCTATTCTCTAATAAAGTTTGAGAACCTTCTTTCGTCAATCAAGACGTGAAACAAAGTATTTCAGGCTCGAGGCTCTGAAATCTTGGGACAATTTGCTTCAGAATTTTACTTCTTTCCCTCCCAAACCAGCCACGAACAAACTAAAAAAGCCCAAAACACACAAAACCACCCAAACCACCCTCATTTGGGAAGATCTTGTTTGTTCCAAAGAATAAACACACGGATAAAAGTTCAAAATATTATAAACTCATGCCTTTCTGATTCTGATTCCTTGTGGTTTTGTGCATAAATCACTGCACACATTTCCTGCTGCCCCAAACTTTTAAGTGGAGGATCACATTTCTCACATAATTTTGTACAAGCTTGAAAATTCAGAAGTATTTTGAGTAAAGAAATCAGGTTTAATTCAACTATCTTCTCTACAATTTTATGCTCACAGGGCTCCAAACACACTTACCTTTGGATAACCCCATTTATAAATGTCTTGTTTGAATACAATAGTCTAAATTTACTCAGTAAATTTGTACCTGATTTAACTTGTTGAGAGGCTTTTACCTTTCTCCTGTACTCTGCAAGTGGGTTAAGTTATTCAGAATAAATGCAGATTCTCACCCAGCTGTCTGTATTTTCTACACTTGTTATTATTTTAGAGAGTTTATGGAGAGGAAATTCATCAGGCATTAATTCCAATGAACTTTAACTCTTATTTAGAATTTTTTTTTTCTTCATTTTCACATGATCTCTTTTCTACTTTCTAATGACCCTTTGCTACAGTAGGAAAGTCTGACATTACTGTTAATCACGGCGAGTATTTCACGGCTAATATGATGTTCAAGAAAGAAATGGCCATAATTACATCTTCAGATTGGGAAACGTGGCAATTAGTCTGCGGCCTGTTCCTGACTGGGGACGTGTTTCCCAGTTCCACTGAATAAATTGCTTTTATTACACAGAAATGTGTGATGATGTAGCAATAAAAAATACCCAGGGTGAGAACAAAGCGATGAATAAACATGTGACACAAAGACAATGAAATTCTGCCTCTCTCTTCACTTACCTCTCAAAAGTTACTATTCATTCAGCACAGAACAAAGATGTTCAGCATGAAACTCGTGATATTTGGCATTTCTTCCTGATAATGTTCT
Organism: Pipra filicauda; assembly: GCF_003945595.2. Classification (NCBI taxonomy): domain Eukaryota; kingdom Metazoa; phylum Chordata; class Aves; order Passeriformes; family Pipridae; genus Pipra; species Pipra filicauda. Next base: position 909,406 of record NW_024104380.1, on the reverse strand, counting down.
CTGAAATATTCCAGGAAGATATTTCCAGTGGAAACAGGTATTTTTTTTCTCCCAAACACTTCTGTTAACCACTTTTTATTAAAATTAAAGGATTTAAAAAAAAATTTAAATTAAAGAAAAAATAAGTGGAGAAATTCAATGTATTGCAGTAATTGATTATGAAGCTTCTGAAGGAGTGATGCTGGAAAAGCCAAGAGTCTCATAGAGTTTGTCTTCATGTTTTTCAGCAGTGATGAATCTCAACCCAAATTCTGGTGTGTGTGTGTGAAGTTAACGCTGACAATAATTGTTCCTGTCACCTTGTTTGATATGGGAGCCTGTTTTTAAAGCAAATAACCCAATCTGACTTCAGATTGAATTGCTGTTGGGAGGAGGGGAGATGGGATCATTTATTTATCAGCATTTACACCACTATCATTACATGGATATTTTAGGCAAAACAGAGCAAGAGAGAAATTATCCTTCGCAGCAGCTGTAAGACAAGTGGCATTTATGTGTTATTTAAGCTTTAAGACACCCCAGAAGGTGGTGAGGAAGTCCAATATTACAATTTTCATCATAACTGAAGGCACTCAGCTGTCAAGTTTTCTATATTTCTATATTTCTATATCCCTAAGATAAAATGTGTTATGGCAAATCTACATGTAGGAAGAGATGATGTCATCCTTCTTTCTGTGTCCTGTAAAATTCCAAGGTCTGAAAATGGTTTTTGATAGAGCAGTGATTTTAATGGGTCAAAATAAGGATGGATGAGGGATTTTTGCTTCTCTCAGCTCATTTTTTTCCAATGAGCCCTGAATTATCAGAGGTAGAGGCTGTGATATTGTATCATATGTCTGCTGAGATTGATGATAAGTAATGATAATGATATGATCTCTGCCATCTTATCAGGTTGCCCAGAGAAGCTGTGGCTGCCCCTGGATCCCTGGGAGTGTCCGAGGCCAGGCTGGACAGGGTTTGGAGCAACCTGGGCTGGTGGAAGGTGTCCCTGCCCACGTCAGGGGATGGAACTGATAAGCATTAAAGACTTTTCCAACTCAAACCAGTCTGTGATTCCATGATTAACCACATTCTAAAGAAATTGCTAAGAAGGCAAAAGCTGCTGGATGTTCAGCTCTGTCCACGTCCAGACGCAGCAGATCATTATATCGTTTGCAAAGCCCTCAAAGGAGGTTTGCAGAGGCTTGTTTGTGATGTTTTCCCCTAGAAATAGATCTCTGCTACTCCCTTGGCTATTGAAATAAACTCCTTTATATTTATAGATTTTCCTTACTGAAGATGAAGCTCTTTCTGTAGGCAAACTCTTCCATTTAGCCCTGCAAGACTGATTTCAGATCCACACAGACACAGTAAAGCCCTAAACTAACAAACAACCACTAAAACAGATTGTGGAGCTGATGTAGCCACTGGCAGGACACAGCTGGAGTTTATTATTCCCGTATTCATAAAGCAACTTTGCCCTCAAATCTTCCTGTTTTGATGTACTGCTGTCGTGTTTCGTGGTGTCAGCATTGATTGAAGCTGATCGACTTCACTCCTGCTGCAGGACACAAAATAGAGAGAAAAAAAGGGAAAATCTGCTTCCAAAGAGACTCAGGCTGGAACAGCACCAGGCACAGGGATTAATAAATGATGGATTTCGGAACAGACCAACATATTTCTGAACTTCCCCTGTCTTGCCTGTGTAATACACCAATCTCACACGTGAGAAGAAGCAAAGGAGAAAACAGCAAGAAGAAAAGGGGCTTGAAGATTTCCTAAAAGTTTGTATGTTTGAATAGATGCTTCAGGAAGAGATTTTTGGGATAATGAAAAACTTTCTGAGCTGTGTGTCTTGTAAACCTGCTGCTTTTCATATTCAGGGAAGGCAGATGCCAGGCCAGCTTCAAAATGTGTATTAAATCTATCTATAGATAGCAGACAAACAGTTTGTAAGGAGTTATAAAATGCTCCCTGTCTTTTTAAGACAATAATTGAGGTTCAGAATGATCCCTTCAGGTAATACCTTGGTGTGCACAGAGAGCCACGAGGTGAGAACAAGGGAGCTGAGAGCTCTCCAACTGAGGGATGCTCATTTGAAAATAGAATGTGAAGGGAGCACAGGGGAAAAAAACCAGATATTCAGCTGTTTATTCAAGTTATTGCAGCCTAGAAGAGACCTGGAAAACCTGACACAACTGTTTCTTGAAAGAATTCATATCCTCAAGGAGTGCAGTTGTGTGGTTCCTCCCGAGGGACAGGAGTGAAAGGAAGCAGGTGACAGTCACCTGAATGGAAAGGCAGGGGGTGGAGGCGGAAAAAGGAGGGGAACAGCAGCTACCTGGGGATCTGGGGATGAGGTTTGGCTGTTCTGCCAGAGAGATTGTCCAGAACACTCTCCAAAAAACCCTTTATTATATATGTGGTGGATTGGGGTGGTGAAAGGCCACAGGAGTGTTGAAACTTGGGCTGAATTTTTGTCATCAGTTCTCAGCCCAAAAAGGTGGAGTTTGTCTCCTCAGGAAGGAAAGGAGATTTGGGGTCCTGTGCAGGAAGGTGAAGGGTCTGGAGGGGCCATAAAAGGAGTGGTTGAGGGTGCTCAGTCTGTTCAGCTGGAGAAGAGGAGACTGAGGGCAGAGCTCATCAGGCTGCCAGAGCTCCAGGAGGGTTTGGACAACGCTCTGAGGGACAGGGTGGGATTGTTGGGGTGTCTGTGCAGGGCCAGGAGTTGGACTGGATGGTCCTTGTGGGTCCCTTCCAACTCTGGACATTCCGTGATTCTGTGATTAATATTTCAGTGCCTGTGCTCGGTGACTAAACTGAACCAGGATGTCAAAAAAACATGTAACTTCTGCTGAAAAAAAAAAGCCAGACAACCTTTCCCCAACCTCTGGAAAATGGCAATAAAATCAGTGAGAAAAAAAAAAAGCTTCTGGCAGCAGATCATTTTGCAGAATCATCCATCAATGTAACACAGAGTGAAGGAGACCCTTAGGAGGGACAGTGGGGTGTGAATAAACATCAGTGTCTCTGCTTGGCAGCAGTTCTTTGGTCTGTCACAGATGGGATGCAGCACCCGGGAACTCTTCAGCAAGTGCACAGGAGGGATCATTTTTGGCTAGAAATGCCTGTGGGATGGGGTAGGTGACATGGGGGGATGTCCCTCAGCAGAACTCCAAGTGGGTCACTCGTGGAAGTTCAGAAATCAGCCTCAGCTGTGCTCTGCCATCCCACCCCTGATGCCACACAGAGGGAAAATATTAAGGTGGGAGGGACTTCTAAGAGTGAAACTTCCCTTGTCCTGTGAGCACCTTGATGTGAAATTCAAACAGCACCAGATGGTTGTGATGGACAACCAAAGAGCTTCTTACAGGACACCAGAATTCCCTTTGGAAAGGCTGGTTCACACTGTCCTTTCAACTCTGTTTTCCAGTGTTCCTGTCCTGGAACTCTGCTGGGTGAGTCAAGGGCGAGGGAGCAGTAGCAGCTCTGCTGTGGGAAACGAGGGCTGGCACCTAAAATTTCTGAATAATCAGTGCTGTTCCCAGGGGATATTTGCTTTCCTTTGGAGTCTGCTCCAAGCAGTGTCTGAACACGGCATTAAAGAGACTTGTCAGCTTTCCTGTGAAGGATTAAATTGAACCCGTGTCTGTGTTTCCGTAGGAACAATTTAGTGCACTCTTTCATTTGGATATTATTGCCAGCTTCTCTACCAGAAAATTATATTCCCTCTCCTCGCAATTCTGGCTTAGAATCACAAAATAGAAGAACAGTGAAAAGCTTTTCTTTTCATCTGCAAGTGATAAAAAGCAAGGTAAAAATGTCAATACTCCTCTCTCCCCGGTTCGGGGGCTGTTCACAGTGTACTTTGAAGCTTCATAAACTGGTGGAATAAGGATCAGTGGATAACTCTTGGAAGGGGGAGGAGTATTAAATGGCAGAAACAGGAAGTTTGGGATGTTTTATGGATCAGTGACTCACATTTCCAATCAGATCAACAAACAGAAAAATCTCAAAATGTTTTACTTCATCCTTTGCTCAGAAAAAAAAACAGGTTCTAAAAAGAGACACGGGAGCTGTTTTAATGAAACAGCCTGGCAGTAAAACTCAACCTGAGGAACGGGATGAGAGCCAAAAGAAAAAGAGTAAAACCTGGGAAGACATAAATCTACTGCCATCATTTCTGCAATAACTTCTTAAATTGTTTCTGCCTTTGAATGGTTACACTTAAAAAGCCATCATACATCTTGAGTGTCAGTAATTAACTTTTTCTTTCTTTTTTATCATTCCAGAAAAAGATGATTTAAGAGGTTTTGTCTCTGGCTGACAATGTTCACACCTGAGGAACGGGGGGATACACTGGAATTTTAAACCTGGGTTACATTCCTGTGGAAAACTTTGGGCTTTAAGACACTGCAGACCTCACTTGGATTGTTTTTTATGTCTCCCTGAAATAGTTGAACAGTTCTGCACTAGGTCAGCTGAGCTACCTGGTGTTTACACAAACCCAATAAAAGTAGTTATATGATTTACTAATTTACTGTGCAATTAACTGAAGCCAAAAAATTAGATAATTTCACAGAGTATTGGACAATTTGCAGCTCAAAAAGTTACAGCTGCATTTTTTGGTTGGTTGTGTGGTTTCTTTGGTTTGATTTTTTTTTTCTTTTTTACAAAAAATGGTTTTCAAAGCAAGATTTCCAAATATTCACGGAACCATTAAGGTTGGAAAAGACCTCCAAGGTCACCAAGTCCAACCTTTGACCAGATCCCACCTTGTCAAATATTGTGAATATTTGACAACTGAACTGGGAAAGGAAAGGCAAACACACTAAAGTGAGGAGTTAAGGGCAGGAGTCTTATTTAATTTATTTTAATTTAATTGGGATTGAACACTGCAGAGCCCTGAACAGGACACAGCAGAGACATTCCAAAGGGAAAAAGGGAACGAGGTGAGCACCTGGAGCCAGTGGAAACCTCGATCACAAAGCCCTTCCTGTGCCTTTGGCTTCCCAAACTCTTCAAATAGACTCTTTAATGAACTCCAACAGGATCCCATGGCTCCCAAGGAATGAGCCACTGCTCTGGCAGGGCTGAGAGGAATGAGCTGACCAGGAGACAAAATCTTGAGGAATATTTTCCACCAGTTTGTGGGACACGTAATCACAGAATCCCAGACTGGTTTGGGTGGGAAGGGACCTTAAGGATCATCTCATTCCACCCCCTGCCATGGGCAGGGACACCTTCCACTAGCCCAGGATGATAAGAGTGGAATTAATGGGAAATCTTTGAAAGACCAGTGGACTTGGATTTAATTAAGAAACCCCTGAACCACAGCGGTGTAGTGCACAGTGTGAAATATAATCATTAATGGAAAGGTTAATGAGTTAATTAGCCACATTTAAATGTTTAATTCAAATAAATGTCCATCTATTCTCTGTGATAGGAGCCATTTTGTTTCCTCTCTTTACACAGCCTGGGGTTTTCTATCCCCAGTGTTCTCTAGGAAATCCAATATATGGCAGGCTGGCTTTGGTTAAACAATAAAAAAAAAAGGAATTATGGCCTTGATTCTAAATCTCACTTTTTAATTCCAACTCTAATATAATGGACTTGAGTGAGGTTTAAGACACATCCTGGAGCAAACTCTAGTAATTAATCTGCATGATTGGATTCAGCACAAATCAGACACATTGCAGTTCTCCTCCTTGCTCCTGGGCAGCAGCAAAATTCTGCTGAATAGACCAGCACAGGGGTACAACTGGATAGACACTGGCCCAAATAGTCAAAAAATATGTTACTTCGGGCCAGATAATAGAGGAAAAATAAAGATCTTCAGATTTTTCAAATATATGAATGCAAATTTTGAGTTTGCAAAAATACTCTGAATATTTTATTATTTATAACCAGGGTGTGAAAGGGTTGAGGGGAATTAAGGTGAATTATTTTACATAGAAAGATCCATGATCATTATTTTCTTTGTGGGAAGTGGCAGATTGAGTTCCCCCCAGGTCTAAAATATGAATTTAACTTTAAGTAAAGAGCATATTCATGACATTATTAATGTGATATTTAAAATCAATAGGCAGATCTGATTACAGTGTGATGATTTGCTCCTAATAAAATGGGAGAAATATGATATTATAGGATCTGCAATAAAAAGAAAGTTGCTATGCTTTGTTCAGAACTGTCAATTCTGTTTCTCAATTAAAAATCAAAACAATTGTTTTGTCTTTAAATTTGTTTATTTACTGTAAAAGCCGAACATTTTAGGACATTGGGTAGTTTGCACATGTCACTTGCCCAGTCATGTAATATAATATAAAATGCCCTTGTTAACATTTCTTTTACAAAGGTTTATTGTGGAGATGTTTCTAGTTATTGCTGAAAGAGGGAAGGGATTATTTGTATTATTATTGTCTTATTATGATTGTATTTTATTATTGTATTGCTATTGTATTATTATTATTTGTGTTATTATTCCATCTGCAGGTGCTCCAGTGCTGTACAAAGAGGGCACTAATTATCCCAATAGATAAAGAGAGGTAAAATGCTAATTGCAAGTTCATTGTCCAGGACACTTTCCTGTTTCTATGCCATTGAGTCAGTGGCCTGGTGCAACATGGAATCCTGGAATGGTTTGGGTTGGGAGGGACCTCAAAGCCCATCTAGTTCCACCCCCTGCCATGGGCAGGGACACCTTCCACTAGCCCAGGTTGCTCCAAACCCTGTCCAACCTGGCCTTGGACACTTCCAGGGATCCAGGGGCAGCCACAGCTTCTCTGGGCAACCTGTGCCAGGGCCTCCCCACCCTCACAGCCAGGAATTCCTTCCCAATATCCCATCTAAATCCACCCTCTTTCAGTTTTAAGCTGTCTCCCCCCTTCTGTCACTGTTTGCCCTTGTAAAAGGCCCTCTCCCCTTTATTTTGTAAACCCCCTTCAGGCCCTGCAAGGGGCTCTCAGCTCTCCCTGGAGCCTTCCCTTCTCCAGGTGAACCCCCCCAGCTCCCCCAGCCTGGCTCCAGAACAGAGAGGCTCCAACCCCTGGAGCATCTCCAGGGCCTCCTCTGGACCTGCTCCAACAGGTCCTTCTTGCTCAAAATCAAAGTCTAGCTTCCAACTCTAAACCATAACCAGGTCCTACTCCCTGTGACACAGATCAGACCTGCTGTAGATCCCACCTCATCCTAATTCTGTTTTGCCATCACCTTTGGCAGATCTCTGCCCACCCTTTTATCCCCCACCAGCATTGGGAGTCCATCTCTGATCTGTGCTGCTCTGCTTGAACTCCTTCCACCCTTCTTCAGTTCCACCCCACCAATTCTCACCTCAGTCACACCCTGTGACTCCTGTTGCTCCCTGAACACCAAAATTCTCCTGCTGAGCAGGGGAAACAAGTGCTTGATTTCCCTTCAGAGCTGTCCTCTGTCCTTGGTTCAAAGGGACCTTCAGCTTCAAAACAGGACTTTACACACATAACAGGCCTTTGAGTCCCCTTTTTATTCCACTTTAAAGCAAACCAACATCAAAGGCACTGAGGGAAGATGACAGGAAACATCACTTGAATCTTTCATAACACTGACATGACACCGCCGAGCATCAGTTGCTACTCAATCTTTTGGACAATAAATGTGTAGATTTTGGAGGGATGCTTTCCAAGCTGAAAGGTCTCTTTCTTTTTTCACCCATTCTTCCCCTCTCTCCCTCCCTCCAGCAGCCCAAGTCCTCAGGGATTCAGTCTTGCTTGTTTTGGGAAATTTTTCACTCTGCCGTTCCTTCAGCAACAAAAGTTTTGATCAAAGCAAAAAGCAAAGCTTGGATCTTGCACCAGCCTTGTTCCCAAATTGTAATAGAGTGGATCCAGAACTCTGATAGACCTTTATCTTCTGAAAATTTGGTTAAAAATTCCGTTAATCCTAAACTAGATTAAAAATTAGAGGAGCCAGACATACTCTCGTGCAGTTTTCATTTCCTGAGTAGATCTTGTTCTAAGCAAATTCATCCCCATTAATTGGTGAGATCAGATATCTGCCATCAATGGTGAATGACATGCTTTGCATGAATAATGTTCCTGCAGAAGCTGTTCAATCTAAACAAGACTATTAACGTGCCATTCCCAAAGGATTAACGCCCCAGCACCAAATTATTCATGTATTACTCCAGATATTGCTTTCAGAGCACTGTATTAACTGAGAAGTGTGTGTGTGTTAATGGAAACTCCCTTGGAACAGATTTCCTTTTGAATTGCAATGCATGTTTGATTGGAGTGGATTGCTGAGATATTGGAAAGCGGACTGGGAAGCAACTGAATATTAAGGATTAATTTCCTTGGTATTATAAGGCAAAGATTGTTTTCTTCTTGCTGACAACTCACCACCAGAAAGCTCAGCTATGTGCAGGTTTCCAGTTGCCAGGGTTTGGTTATGGAAGAAGGAGAGGTTACACAGCACAAGGATGGAAGAGGGAGAATGTCTCCGAACTAAGAACACCATAAAAATGGGGAACATTTATGGTGGTCGATTCTGTACAAAATCTGGGAGCAACTGGTCATTTTTAGACTGATTTTCTAAGAAAATGGAATGCCTCCATGTGTATTTGCTCTCCATTTTCCTCAATCTCTTAACCCTACTGGCTATTTTCATTCAAATTTGGCAGGAAAAAAAATACCTCAGACACTGAAATTAATAAAAAGCTTATAAAATATAGAGAGAAGAACAAAAGAATAATTGTTTTAATATTTCTCACTGAAGCACTGCTTCACAGCCCCATTCCATGGGAGGCAAGATAGGATCTGGACAATGCCCAGGGAAGATTTTGGTGCCTCTGCAGCTCAGGAACCACCATTTTGAGCCCTGTTCACCCAAAGTTAACAATATCACAACTTTAGAAGCTCTTAGACACTGTAAACCCCCTTTCCAGAGCTTTGTTCCTCCACAGACACCTGAGAGAGGAGCAATAATTGCAGGAATAGTGGCTTGTTTGCACAACATCACAAGTCAAGTCAAGTTTTGCCAGAAAACACTTTCATGCCACCCACCATCTATCCCTGCCAATTTTTTTGTTGCTCCCTGTGACAGTTACATTTGCAGTTTGATTAATGACTTCATTCCAGTGCTTGGAGTATGTTTTATATTCCTAGTTCCAGAAAAGAAAGGCAGGTAATTAGACAAATAGAGTGCAGTAGCTGAAAGGACTTTTTAAAGCTGTTAATGCAGTAATAAACTAACATGAATAAATATGACAGAATGAGGGACCTCTAAAAATACCCCCTTTAAATTGAAGGTTTCTTTTTCTTTTTTCTTTTTTTTTTTTTTTTAATTTTGCGTTTTTCCTGGAACAAGACAGCCAGGTCTTTGCTAAATGCACAAAAGAGCATGTTAGATGTTACTTTGGCTTAAATTATGGAGCAGGTCCTAAAAGTGAAACTTAGTGTTCACCTGCAGGCTACTGGTCATAAAGCACAGCAAAGCCAGTTCAAACAACCCCCTTTAATTATGACCCACAAACATTATTCTTTGTGCCAAGCTGATAATTGAGAGAGTTATTTTCCAGGATGTGCAGCAGCAGCAGCTGTGGGCCACAGCCCAGAAAAGCCATCTTTGAATTGCTCATTATTTTTCAGTAATTGCCTAATTTTGGCCTTAACACCTGACTTATACAAAATTGGTGGTATCCCAACAGCCTAAAAAAAGTGGAGACACATCCCCTCTGTCAATCCTACAACTCTCTCCTTAAAGACTTTTTAAAAACACTTCAAAAAGCCAAATTTTAGCCTTTTGTCAAGACACAGGTTTGCATAACAAATGATCCCCCTTATGTGACTTATGCATATTCAACTTGCACATGGACCTGAAGGAGTCAGGAATTCTGTGTTTGACATGACCTGAATTTGTTATAGAAATTGTCAGTTAAGTGGCCCAACTTGAAATACATTTAGAAGGGAACTCTATTGCTCATGATGATGCTTTCCTGGCGTTTCTGGACCCATTAAAGACACTGCTGTCCAGCCTTAAAAGAAAGTATTCAGAGCAGATGGAAATATAGAGAGAAGAGACTGATCTGCCCTCCTTCAAACTGGGAAGAGATGAAAAACTCAGTCTCCAGCCTTGGGAGAAGTCACTTTTCTAGAAATTCTTTAAAAAGCAACAGCTATTCCAAACCTGCTGCATAATGTTGCTGGTTTTGTGCCCCTGCTCTTGCTTTAAAGGAGGTTTGCCCAGAAAGCTGCAGACCCCAGTGAGGTCTCCCCTCAGTCTCCTCTTCTCCAGCTGAACAAACCAAGTGCCCTCAGCCCCTCCAGACCCTCCTGCATTAGTTAAAACCTCACCACAAGACAAATAAGTTGGGTAAAACAGCAAATAAAAAGTCCTGGAATATTCAGAAGACAGTCAGAACTAAAGAGGACTGTAAAGTTCACAATTATTTTCTACAGATCAGCTGATTTTATATCAGATCAGCTGGAAAACATATCTATGTGGCTCACAGAAAAGATTGGACAAAATAACTCCAGAAAGTCCTATATAGTGCAGCCCCAGTTCAGCCTGAAGTTTTAGCTGTATCCAGTCCCACTGCATTTTAACAGGAACAGAACTGAGGGGGTAAAAACCAAAAAAATCCCTTCCAGAATTTTTTCCTAGTGGTTTTCTCAGAATATTGAACGAAAGATTAAAATGACCACGTGGAAGTCATGGGTTTGTTATCACACCAGATTAATTGGAGTTATGTGTCAGCACAATAAGGAGCAGACAAAGCAACTTCTTGGTAATGTGGCCCTTATGGTTATTACTTATATGATTTAAAAAAACCCTACAGTTACTGCTCATCAATATTCAGCCTGCTGGGGGGAACAAAAAAGAGGTGGATTAGGATCTCCAGGATGCCCAGATGTTGATGGAAGCAGCAGCTCCCCAAATACCCCATTAGTTCTCCCGTAGCTGTTTCCCATTACCCCAAATCTGTGGTGAGGGAGTTCTTGAGGAACAAGCCTCTGCTTGGGAGCTCTTTCACTTGAGGGTGTTCCACATCCTTTCTTCAAACTCAGAATGCCTGATTTCCTTCCAATTAGCTTTCCCATCCTCTCTTTAATTGAAAAATCCCCAACCCTCAGGGCTATGTTTTCTCTCTTCCATTCTCACTGGGTCAAGTCTTTCCCTCAGCTTCCTCATGCCTTTAGAAGTGAAGTTCTTCAGCATCCTGCAGCTCAATGTGGAGGAAATTAGACATGTCCAAATGTTTATTAATTAGACGTGTCCAACTATATTTATTTCCTCTTTTTTTTTTCCATCTATAATATAGGGAATGGTCCCTGTAACCTGACTTAAAAAAGACAAGGAACTTCTGATTAGCAAAACTGTCATACATTTTCACTGTTATTTTAAATTCACAAAACCCAGATTAAATATCTATAGCAGTGTATAATCTATAATTTTTTTCTTCATAGCAGTCCTTTTGACACAACGTGTGGGACAAATTTCAGTCCTTCTTAAGAGAATGTGGCTCTGGAAAGCCTTTCCCAGCCTTCCAGTTGGCTTATCAGCTTCTGTCTCTCACTGACAACTTCACATCCTCCAACTCCAAACTCAGGTTCATTAATTAAGGAAAACACCTGGGGTCTCCTCTGTGTCATTGGTGGGTTTTAGGGTTTATTTGTGTGATCTGTTCTTGTTTATTCTGTGTTTTTAAAAGCAGATCCTTTTCCAGAGGCTTGGAGGGATTGGTGTCTTATGGGGTACAGTTTTAGTACTCACTGTAGGGGCAGTTTTTGGGGGGTTTGCTGAGTGCTGGAAGTTTAGGGTGGCTACTCTTGATAGTGGGGGAATGTTTTCTGCTGGAGTGGATTTTAGTGTGTTTTATTCTTGCAGGGCAGGGATGTTCTTGGTTATGGCTTGGAGGCTGTTACTGACTTCATGTGGGGTCTTTGGAGCTTTGTGAGGGGTATCAGAGAACAACTCAGTGTCAGATACCAGCTTTGGGAGGTGGAAACAGAGATTTAAGTCCTTTTTTCCGAGTTGCTTTGAGGAACCCTAAGAAGAGGTGCAGCCCTTGCTCTTTGATTTACAAGACAAGTGTTTTCCATAAACTATTAGAGTATATTTAAGAGTTGAATATTTTGTTTTCTAGGGCTCCAAAAATGGGGAAGAGCTTTAGGAGGACGGGGAAGAAGGCAAGGGAGGCTAGTTGGGTGATAATGATGGAGGGATGTTCTGTTGGTTGTTAGGATGAGGAGGTTGGCAGCTGGGACTCAGAGTAGGAATTGTGAGAGAGGATGGGAGGTTCTTGTGTTTGGATTCGTGTAGGAAGGGACTAAGTTTCCCAAATGTCCAAGCAGTGCCTCCTGCTTTGGCACTTTGTGCTGTTCCACTCTTCACTCCACGACTGCCTGGAGAAGGTTGTCTTATTTGTCATTCCCTCAGAAGGCTACTTCTCCTCCAGTGCCTCCTTTTGAGTCTCTCCAACATCCCTCATGCAGCAGGGGATGTTCCCAACAAGCAGTTTTGGGGACCATTGAAGCCACTTCTGAACATCCTCTTTCTTTTGCATTGGCAGAAAAAAATCAGTTGTTATAAATTAGCAGCACTAAAGTACTGATTAAACATGTTTCAAAGGCAAATTTTCCAAGTAACTAGAAACTGCCATTGTGAGGAGGATATACTGACAGTAACAATGTCAATATTTAATAGGCAAGTTTACTTCTGAAAACATGCTCATAGCCGTGGTTTCTTTAAAGAAATCTCATTATACCTAAAGCTCCCCAATCACATCTTCAAGCAATTTAAGCCCTTTACTAACACCAGCAAAGAGACTTCCACACAGACCAGCTTTATTCTGGAGATATTTTGGTCTGTTGGGATGTACCAGAGTTTGCAGCTGATATATTATCTTTTCTTCTTCTTTGAGAAACCCAAATATTTGCTGGTCTCAGGTTTGAGTGGGGCACCATTAGCAAATTCTGAGCCTGGCTCTCTTGCACAGCACAAACTCTGCTGAATTTCCTTCCCAGCCCTCACTCTGGAGCTGCCTGTGCTGCTGTGTTATTTCCCATTCCCAAAAGTTGAGGCCAGAGCTGGAGAGAGTCAAATCTCCATGCAAAAGTTCCTAATGCAGTCTAACTCTGACATGATTACAACCAGGTTAAATGTATTAGTTCTCCACATATTACACTAGAGGTCATACAACATCTAATTTATTTCCCTGCCTTTCACATTTCACACTCCCATGAATGTAATTTCTTTCAATTTTCCCTGCTGTCAGTAACTGGGGAGCCACACATCCCTCTTCTCCAACAGACTCCCTCTGATTATCCTGGCACTGCATTCTGTGTATCCATTAACAACCAGAGATCAAACTTTCCCCCGGGCCTGCTTTCCATTTCTCTCTTTCACACTCATTCACTTGTTAAGGGCATGAAGTCCTCTTATATTTCACATTTACAAAGGTTAGTAGGTTCTTCAGAAGAAAAAAATAAAAACAACAACCCCACAAAATTTGCTTTTCAAACCTCACTTTTTGTCTTGGTTTCACCTCCCCTGTGATGCCTTGGAGTGTTTTCAGCAAGGATTTCACCTCATCCTGCCAAGTCTTTCAATGATAGTGGCAAGGAAATGTAAAGTTTAGATTATTTTGTAGACTGTTGCAGGATAAATGGAATTTCAAAGGAGATAAGAGCTCAATTTTGGTTTCAGCTCTCATGGTTCTTGTCACTTTTATTATGTTCCTGGAAAGTCTCTCAGGGTCTGCAACTGGTTGTGGCACCAGTTTTCTGATCCTGGAAGGCTGAGCTCCAGCAAGTAGATATTTCTTACAACTGCTTTTACAACAGGAGTAAGTGATTTGTAATTTCTTGACAAACTCTGTGGTAGTGACCCTCTCACTGTTCCCCAGCTCAAAGTGCTTCAACCTCTTCTGAGAATGAGATTCAGCCTTTTGTACATCTGTTAGTTGTTCCCATGTTTTAATCCTTGTCTCAGGAGGAACCAGGATCTCTTTGCACCTGCCCTTTCTCTATAATTTTCACTCCACACTGTTCCTCAGGTGTGAAGAACCTGAGTTTTGCTGTTCTCCTGGCACCTGATTGAAATTGTTATTACTCAGCTCTCACATTTGACCTGCAAATTATGTGAAGAAAGACCTGCAATCCAGTAATGGGGAAGGTTGTAAAAGGAGAAAGAAATCCCTAGAGGTGGCTATTCCAGCATCCCTTCTCTCCTGGCAAACCCTCCTCTCCTCATCCCTGCTGCTTTTGCCATTTCAGCCCCATTTTCACCTCTTTGGGTTTGGGGCCTTTGAGTTTGATAATTCAACAATACAAAGGCCTCAGAGAGATTGCAGATTTCCTCTTAGAAATGTTCTGCCACCTGAGCAAAAGGTGTGTCTGTAAAAGGATAATGGAAACACAGTCACACAGGGACTGCCCATCTACTGGGCATCACCTTGGAGGGGACTTCACAGAGCTGGGAAACTTCCCAAGCAAGTGAGCAACTCAGAAATAATTGGAGATCTTGTGAACTCAAATCCACTTGGATTTCCAGGTAGTTTTGCTGCTGAAACATTCCTTTCTGCAGCACTATTTTCATGTAAACAGTGAAAATCTGTGGTTTTATATTTTTAAGGGTTCTCATGAAAACTTTCCCATTTCCATGGGACCTGTTGGCTTTTGAGTTTTATTTTTTTTATTCCCAAACCTTCCCTTCCCAAACCTTCCCTTCCCAAACCTTCCCAAACCTTCCCTTCCCAAACCTTCCCAAACCTTCCCTTCCCAAACCTTCCCAAACCTTCCCTTCCCAAACCTTCCCAAACCTTCCCTTCCCAAACCTTCCCAAACCTTCCCTTCCCAAACTTCCTTTCACAAACCTTCCCTTTTTTCCTTTTCCCTTTTTCCCTTTCCCTTCCCTTCCTTCATTTCCTTTTCCTTCCTTCTCCATTTCTTCCCTTCTTTCCTGCACACAGTGAAATAATTCCCCAAACACCAAACACTGTTCCTGTTTCATGTCCCTTTTCTTAGAATCAGAAAATCCTGGAAAATTTTGGGCTGGAAGGGACCTCAAAGCCCATCCAGTGCCACCCCCTGCCATGGGCAGGGACACCTTCCACCAGCCCAGGTTGCTCCAAGCCCCGTCCAACCTGGCCTTGGACACTTCCAGGGATGGGGGTATCTTCAGTTCAGGAATTTCCTTTATTCTTTTATGCACCACCACCTTTTTGATTGCTCTGGAGCAGCAGGTTTTCAGTGTGTGCTGTAGCAATTACCTTTAAACAACCCATGGCCAATAAAACCTTGCAGATCACTTGGCTTTCTCTCCTCAGGAGAGTGAATTGCTGCGTTGCCAGGACTCTGCAGTCCATTGAAAGTGGTTTAAAATCCTGCAGCAGCCCCTGAACACAAGTATCTCCAGTGCCTGGCAGGGAGAACAACCCATAATTCAAATTAACCTCCCCGGGTAATGAAATTTTGTTACGTGTCATTATGTTATACTATAGGAGATCCATAAATCAATCCTGGCCAGCCATTTGCTCAAATGACAGGATTTTGGGTGTGACAGAGGGAAGCCACAACCCTCCCAATGATTTGTTTTTCAGATAACACTGAAATCCAAAGTGGAAAACATCCAATTTTTTGAAACAACAGCATTTTGGACCCTTAGAACGCTTCACTCTGTTTAAGAACCAATAGACAAGAGTCTTCCCCAATACAGATCATGTAATTTAATTATAACAAGGGAAACTTGAGTTTGCCTGACACCTTCTGGAGGGAATTGTGCCCAAGTGCCACCAAACCAGCTGTCACACTTTGTGCCCTTCTCCTGGACCAGCCCTGGTGTCACCCTGCACTTCCAGAACCTCCAAGCAATTTATTTGCACTTTACCAAGAACATTTCCAGGTTTTTCCAGTTCAAAAAAAAATATATATTTCCAGGCTATTTTGATGCTCTGTGTCCTCTGGAGTTGTTGCCTTAAAAGGTTTTCAATTGATCGTTTTAAATGTTTCCAAATTAATTGGGCCATGTAGCTTTTTGGGCATTTTGCTTTCCTAACAATTGTTATACATATATTTTAGTGTCAAAGGAAAGCTTTCAGTGAGATTGTTTTTATGCTTCCAGGCCAAGCTTTTTCAAGATGTTGTGGAGTAAAAAAAAAAAAGCCCCAAAAATGAGAGAAAATGTAATTTTTTAGGGGAAGCCTAGTTTTTTGCAGTTTGCTTTGTTCACACTCAGACTCTTCCCACCTTTTTAAAGAGCACAATTACAGAAAAGTGAAGTGATTGGGCCTGATTCATCATCATTTCCTCCGGTTTTATGTGGGGTAAGGGTTGTTTTTAATGCCATTCCAAAAGCATAAAACTAAAATAAGGCGGTAGTAATTCAATTCCAACACACACACCAGGTACTAAAAGTGTCTGTAGGGGAAGAGCTTTAAATATATGTAGATAAATAGATGCTTCAAGCACCCAACACCCAGAGGTTTATGCCTATCCCTGATCCATGGCAGGCTTCCCAACCCTGTCCCTGGGAGTTGTGGATGTGTGAGTTGAGGGCACTGAGCTCGTTTTGTCTTCAGCATTTTGGGTTTTCTGCTTTATCTTCCTCCCCACTGCTGGAGAAATCAGATTTGCAAAGCAAGAAAGGCATAAAGAGCTCAGTCCTCAGGTTGCTCAGTAATTCCTGGTATCCCAATTCATTCCTGGGGCAGCTCCATCTGTTCCCGGGGAAATTACGTGAGGGGGAATTTTGCCCAAAGTGGTTAAAAACTGGAGGAGCCATTAATTTTTGTAAATTTTGGAGGCACTACCAAGATGAGAAGGAGAGAGGGGTTAGTGATGTAATTTGGGAGGCAGTGGGTAAGAAAAGGATTTAATTAAGGGTAATGGGAAAGCATTAAGGCAAAGGAGATGTGCCAGGAGGTTGATTTAAAAACATATACAAATTCTCAGTGCTCTGATCAATTTAACACTTCAGTAACCATCAGAATAATGTGGGACTCCCACTGTTTGCAGCAATTAAATGCTTGTGTTTAAATAGCAAAACCACACAAACCAGAACCAGAACATGACCCGGGTCTGTTCCATCCCCAGGTGCCTCTGCCTGGAATTTTTTCCCAGCAGGATGGCAAGGCCTGGCAAAATCCCATGACCTTGCCAATTAGTTGGGTTATTAACTTGTCATCTTCAATCCTCATTTATTTGTTTTAAAGTTTGGTTACGACTCTTCTCACAAAAATACAGTTCAATGGTAGTGCCAGAACACAGGGAATGGCTTCCCAGTGCCAGAGGGCAGGGTTAGATGGGATATTGGGAAGGAATTCCTGGCTGGGAGGGTGGGGAGGCCCTGGCACAGGTTGCCCAGAGAAGCTGTGGCTGCCCCTGGATCCCTGGAAGTGTCCAAGGCCAGGTTGGACGGGGCTTGGAGCAACCTGGGCTAGTGGAAGGTGTCCCTGCCCAGGGCAGGGGTGGAACAGGATGATTTTTCAGGTCCCTTCCAACCCAAACCATTCCTGGGATTCCTGAAGACCAGAATGTAATTTCAGGTCCCTTAAATGTAAATTCTTGTTTTTCTGCTCATGGTTTGTTTAAATTAATTAGATATATTACTGAAATAATGAAGAGAGTAATCAAATTTTCCAAAATTCTCTATAAATTGGAAGAATAATCATCGATACAAAAAAAATTCCAGCTCCTACAGTGCATCATTGGATCAAAAGCCTTTAAAAGCTCCATAGGTGAGTTAACAGCTGTTTATTTACATCCCATTGCAGGAGTGTTTAATACCACTGATTTCCCCATTTGGAAACAACACTGAAGGACAAGGCAGACACGTGTGCTCTGGAGAGGAACTATTGAGTGGGGTGTTGAAGAGTGGAAGATTAAAAGAGGGAGAAGTAGGCACACAGAGCTCTCCAAGTGTTCCTACCATCCCTCAGCTGTCACATGGCAGCCTCAGGTGACAAAATTGCTAGAAATGCCTTCAGATCCACAACATTATTCACTGGGAATTCTCCCCCTGGTGTGTCACCACACAGGGATTTACGTGTTGGGCCGAGCTTTGTACAGAGCTTAACGTGCTCTGAGCTTGCAAACACTGACTAAGGGTTTATTTACTCTGCAGTTTGGTTCGGTTTTAGCACCCTGGTTTCACACATTCACCTCTGCAGTATCTTCCTCAGGTGGATCAATGTGCCTTTGGAATCAAGACTTTCCCAACACACCTCAGTCAAGCAAATTTACACTTTTGGTCAGTTTAATTCATTTCAATACCGATAAAAAACCAATTCAAACCTAGGTGGTTTAAAGTATGTTTTTTCCTGATTATTTCCCACTGCAAGAAGTGATTCTGGAGGTTTAAATTTACTTACTTTTCCATCCTCTCCTTTTAAAAAAATGTGATTTTGTGCAGACTGCTGACCCAGCCAGTAGGCATGGAAAAGGAAAATCCCCAAAGTATACATATGCTGAACATGAATTTGAACTGAAATCAGATTAAACTGAAATGCAGCATCTTTAGATAGAGGAAAAAAAAACAATTCTCATTTGAATACGTGTTCTTTGCTGGTTTGAGAAGGGCATTGCTTGCAAAGGACATTAGAGAGAGTTAAAGATGTCAGTGGGATGAAAAATAGGAAGAACCCGAATGAACAGTTCAGGTTTTCTTGCAAAGACTGCTACCCGTGTGGTGACCTTTTGAGCAGGACTCTGGGAGATGAGAGGAGACAGATGGGAGCACAAAGCCCTCCTTATCTCACATCTCATTATCTTTAAGGCTCGTGGTCCTGGGCCAAGGCAAGACAGGGCAACCTAAGAAATATCACTGTGTGTGATTGCTCCTCTGTTAACGTGAGCCAGTGCAGAGCACAGAAAATTCCTCTTTTTCACGGTTTCCAAGAGAAATGTAAAGCATTTTTTACTTCCCTGCTCTTACCCTGTTCCTCACAACCCCTCTGGAACCACTTGATCTTGTCCCTTCCTCAACCACCTTCCATCATTTCCTCCTGGTGCAGACTTTGTCCACAGACTCCTCTCCATCAGCAGTTTACACTCAGAGCATGTTTAATAACACCCCTAAATCAAGAAACCTTTCAAAATAACGAGATACAAAATTTAAGCAAAATATTTCAGCTGCAAATAAAATAATAATTAAAAAAAATCCTTTTAAGTTGCAGGTTCTTCTGCAGCATGAGAAATACTTGCTCACATGTTCCCATCCATCTTCCTTGGTTTCCATTTCACTTGTATCTTCACTGCTGGATGTCATCTCCCAGTTTTGTGAAGAACTGTCCTTACAACTTCTGATATGTGGAAGAGTTTGCAACTCTTCATCTAAAGATAGATTTTGACAATCCAGCTCTGAAATGCTCGATGTTCACCCACCCTTATCCCATTTCCCAAAGGAAGACATTCAGGTTTTTAGGAAGGTGATGTGTAAGGGGCACTGTAGACAACTCTAGGCTGGGCACTTTTCATGGAATCATAGAGTGATTGGGTTGGAAGAGACCTTGAAGATCATCCAGTCCCAACCCCTGCCCTGGGCAGGGACACCTTCCACTAGCCCAGGTTGCTCCAAGCCCCGTCCAACCTGGCCTTGGACACTTCCAGGGACGGGGCAGCCACAACTAAGGGAGGTACCTCAACTCTTCCACAAGCAATGGGAACTCTAACTCATGTCCCCGTATCCTCTCTAAGCTCTTGTCCCCAGCCTCAAATCTCACATTTGATGTGCTCTCATTTGGTGTGTTTTGGTCAACGGTGGAAAGCAAAGCTTTCTCCCAACTTATTCCTACAACCTTTTTTCAGTGTTTTCTCTCTTGGCTCCTCCTGTGCCCTCGGCCTGCAGGGATCCTGTGCTGTTCCCTGTTCCCCCCCCTCTCTACCACCCCTGCAATGTCCCTCCTGTCCCTGCTCTCTCCCCTGCACCCCACGGGCCTCTCAATCCACGTCCTTCCAGGTTGTCCTGTCCTTGGCCCAGAGGAAGCAGCCCTGCAAAACTTGCCAACACATCCAATAAAGCTCAAAAATAACATCATTCCATGGGGGCCTTTCAGAGGATCTGCTCTGCCCTGGCAGGTCAACTCATTTCATGAGTCACCTGCCACAATTTTATTTTATCTCAGGGAAGCCAGAAGGAACAGAAATGGCAGGAACCTGCTTCAAATGTCAACCTCATTAGGCTTTTAAATAAATTACCTTAAATCAAAGTTACATATTTTGAGCAGAAAGCATATAAATTTTGGTTTTGTTGCAAGTCATACACTGGTATCTGCTCCCAACAGTGAAATAAAGATGAGTAGATAAATGAGGATAATTTTTATTTCCTAATATGTTAACATTTGTGTTATAATCTGTTCTCTTTTATGGCTCATTTGGGTATGATTTTAGAGGAAAAAGAAAGAAAAAAGGTAACCCAGTCAACTCCCTGCACTTTTTAGCCTGTGTTTGAACTACAGAACCATCATCACAGCCCATAATTGTACCTCCACAAAGGTAACAATTACAGAATTTTTCATCCCACCCCATGTTCTACCTCCTGATTTCCTCATTGCAATACTGTAATGTTGATAGGGCAATTTCTGAGCTGGTTTGTAATATTTTATTCCACAAAATGTAATCTACTGTTATTGCCTAATCCTTCTGGCAGCGCTGGGCTGATCCATCTCCCTCTCGAGACGGTGCCCCAAGGAACAGCCCCAAATGGTTCACGTCCTTCTCTACCCACTAAATAAAACCCACAGCACAGAAAGTCGACTAAAACACTGAGCCAGAGGCCCCAAACATCAGCTCCAGGTTGGGTCTCTCAGGAATCCTCGGATCTGTAAGTACGAGAGGGAGCAAATCAGTATAAATGGCAACAAGAATATGAGAAAGCGCCAAGAAAAGAGGCTTTTGTGAGTGGAAATTGAAGTTGCTGAAGCTCAGTCGTGCTGTCAGATGTTTAACTTCCTAGTGAGAGAGGAAGTCATTTAGCCAGGAGGGAATTAACAAAGCAATGCTTTCATAATTGCACTTTTAAATTGTTTCTCTTATCATCAAATTATAATCGTGCGTGGAAGAGACAGAGGGAAATCAGTTCAGAACATGAGGAAGCACGAGCAGGATGATGAGCAGGTTTTCCCTAAGGTGTAGATCCAGCAAAAAAAACCCCACAGTGGAGTTTAAAGATTAGAGATAGAATTGTTGGGCATGAAAAGAATAAAGATTTGCAGGGTGAGACTTGTCTGAACCAAATCCATTAGACGTATTTAGACTGACATAAAGTGTCCCATTTTCTAAATATACTTTTCTGAATGTTGCTTGTTTATCAGAAAAGATCCAAATTGAAGGAAGTTGCCCACAAGTGTTCCTTGATTTAGTTGATTTATAACATTTTGCAGCTACACGACTATAATTCAGCACTGTTTGTTTTTTTTATTTATTTTTATGGGGAAGGGCAAAGGGAATATTGCAAAGATAAATTGAAGAGGAAAATCAGCAGAGGTGTGGCTGTGCCAGCAGTTCTGGCTCTTGTGTGTCTGGTGGGACTGATGCCTTAGAATTTTTAAGATTTGTAGTAAATATGGATTTTTTTCTTCCATTTTAGGCATCAGGATGAGCTGGCCCTATGGGACCAAAAATACAGAGATTAGGGCAAACCATTCCTGTCAAAATCTCCTTAACAGAATTCAAGTTTCTCTTAGGAACTTTCTGGAAGAGCAGTCAGTTGAGCAGCCTGGTCTAGTGAAAGCTGGATTGAAACTGGAGGGTTTCTAAGGTCCCTCCCAAGCCAAACCATTCTGGGGTTCTGTGATTTTGTGACTTTTCTGCACGTGGGGGATGGATAAAGCCTGGAAAGGATATCCATGGGTACAGCATTCATATTTATTCTCATTTTTGGGACGTGGGGATGAGATGAAGCCCCTCCTTTGGTCTCCATCAGTAACTGCTCCATGGATTATGTTCTGGTGGTGCTTCCATTGTTAGGAATACATAAGAGACATTTACAGAGAAGTGTTACAGCCACTCAACATTAGGATAATGTTTTGAACAGTTGTGCATTTTCAAATGTTAAAAGTATTTCAAATCATTACCTATTTCTTTCAATGATCAGCTTATGCAGCAGTTTCAACCCAAACCATTTTGGGATTCTGGGATTCTATGATCTTAATCCTTAATGAAGCACAACAAAAAATTTTAAAAATTATATAAAACATTATATAAAACATTACATAAAACACTAGATACAGTATATAAAATAAAGATTCTGTAAATAAAGTAAGTAAATAAATAAATAAATAAAGTAGAATATTATTTATAAAAAAACCACTAAAACCAGTATATAAAACACTTAATGAAGTGTCAAGGAAACAAATGTCCCTTTGTGTGTCCATGTCAACATGCCAAGCCCAAATGACATGGATGTGGGGATGAATTGGTGGCCTCTGTACAACTTGGTGACACAGTCCCTGAGTGCTGCAGGGCCAGGGGTTGGAGGTGTCCCTTGAGGTGTGCTGAAGGTTCTCCCAGTCTGGTGGCTGCAGGAGCCCTGTGGGTGCCACCCCATGAATCATTTCACCCAGTGCCCCTGTTGCTATGCTAATTAACTATTTTTTCCCCTTTTGTATCTGTAGATGCCACTTGTTGGCCTCTCATTCCGCCAGGTTTTGCTTTAAATTACCATTCTAAGTTAACCAGAGTAGAGTTTTGGGTTATGTGTTCGGGTTGCACACTTTGCTTGTCCCCAAGGCGTGGACAGACAGCAGAGCTGCCACTCTTGTCATCACACAGCACTTCCTCTTCGGCAACTTCCACGGAAACATTCCACAAACTGCCACTTTTCACACTGAATTCCAAAGAGAATTGCTGCAAAAACATATCTTGCTTTACACCCATCTTCCCAATTTCTCTTCCTGAAAAGGAACACCAAGGCCTTCATCAGGGACATCCAGGACAGGTGGTCCTTTGTCCTCCTGTCTACAAAGGGAAGGTGAGGGATCCGTGGTATAATTTTCAGGTAAATTTATTCAAATGGGAGATTTTTGTCATTTGTACACCAGAAAACACTTCAGAAACGTGCAGGCAAATAAAACCTCAGACTGTTCTCATCTGTTTACAAAATCTCCAGCACTGTCAGTGTAACAATAAAAGCTTTATGTTTTTCTGTACTTTAGCCTGAAACATTCCCTGTCACTGCTGCAGTTTGCAATTACAGTGAAGTGAGGCAGAAAATAGCAGTTCGAGAAGGTATTAGAGTAATGAAGTTTGAACCATTATTTGAAAGGTTGTTGTTATTTTAATAAATATTTAATCTTCCCAGCTGCGTGGATCCCTAATTGATCTTTAGCTGTTATTGTTCCTGGACGTTTCTCATCAGCTTCTAATTGCTGTTTTAAGGCAGTGGGGAATCAAGAGGATGATGTGCAAGATTGTTCCACTGCACTATTCAAACATGCTTAATAAAGTATTTTTAAGAGCTCTTTGCTAGAAGGGGAAAACTGAAGTTCATATCAGCCACTGTAATGTCTTTCTCCCAGTTCCATGGTTGTATCCCAATAAACCACCACTAATAATTTAGAGTCATGCCCAGCATGGGTGAATGTAGATTGATAAAACTTTTCGTATAAACTAAGTGAAGACACCTCAAAAAAATAAAGCTTTCTGCTGGGTTATTGAGAAATCTATTCCAGGATTCATAGAGATTTATTTTTATTTATTTTTTATTTATTAATTATTTAATTTCCAGAAACCTTGATATGACCAGGAAGCAACAGGCAAATTTCAGCACCTTCAGCACAACTGGATTTTAAATATTGTGCACAAAAAATTAACAATTTTATTCCCTGTTTTTGTTTGCAGTAAAAATAAGTCCATGGAATAATATTCCATACATATATAATGGGATTAGAATGGGAGGTTGGATCTGTTCTTAGTAGTGGTGCAGAAACAGAACTGGGGGTTGGAACTACACGATCTTCAAGGTCTCTTTTAACCCAAATGAGGGGAAGGTTGGAGGGTCTGCTGGGGGGATTCTATTATATTTTCATATACATATTACCATATATATATATATGTTATATATATTAACAAATACAATAATAGATAATATATATTATTATATATATAATACTATATTATCATATATGCCATATATATATTACATGTAGTTAATATGATCACATTGACTAAATATGATTCTATTTAGTTAACTTTAATATTGTGTTACACTAATAAACCCCTCACCAATTAGCCCTAGAGAATTCACCTGCTACTATGTTTTTTCTACTGGTTTATATATACATTGATTTATAACATTATTTTTTTGCAGTTTTTCCTTCAGAAATAATAGAATCTGACCAGGTTTATTGCTGCACAAAGATTTTGCTGGAGGATGACACTCACCCCCACTTTGGTATTGAAACATGTTGGAGGGTTTCAAGCACAATTAATACTTTGTTAATATATTCCATGATATATTCCAGGCTTCATGCTTTGATGGACAGGAAATCAGAACTGATTGAAGTGCTCTGAGAAACGTCTGCTCATTGTGATTTTTCTACTGATGCCACACAAATTTCCAATTCATACCCTGTGAAGAGCTGAGGAAATTAAATATTGTTTTCTGAACACAGGTCAGGCAATTGCCCATCGTGTTCCTGGGTCAGGAGCAGGCAGTTTGCATCAGTTTGCATATTTATATTTGGGGAAGGATGAGATCTGCTCCTTAATTTCTTTTGAAATGCTTATCAGTGTCTGAGAAGAACTGTGCATTTGCATGTGATCCTTTGTGACATTGTTCACTATTTGTCAGGATTTTGGGCACATGCAAATCACCCCTGGCTGATTAGAAGAGCTCAGTGCTGCCCACACCATTGGCATGTTCAAACAGGGATGGGGGGGGGGGCTGAGACAAGATTTCTGTTCCAGATTAATGCAGGTCATTTGGAATGAGAAAAGCTGCAACTTTGTGAGAGAGAAATGTCTTTGAAATGACATAATCAAGGTGTGGGATCTTCAGGATGTTGGTGTGGGATGGGATCCCAGACCCCCCCCCCGTGCCCTGGGCTGATCCCCCAGCGTGGGCAGCAGGGCAGGGGGGGATTCTGCCCCTCTGCCCCTCAGCTGAGACCCCCCTGCAGAGCTGCTCCAGCCCTGGGGAACAGCACAGCAAGGACATGGAGCTGCTGGAGAGAGTCCAGAGGAGGCCCCAAGATGAGCAGAGGGTGGAGCAGCTCTGCTGGGAGGGAAGGGGAGAGAGCTGGGGTTGTTCAGCCTGGAGAGGAGAAGCTTTGGGGTGACCTGACTGTGGCCTTGCAGGGCCTGAAGGGGCTCCAGGAAAGATGGAGAGAGACTATGGACAAGGGATGGAGGGACAGGACACAGGGAATGTCTTCTCACTGCCAGAGGGCAGGGATAGATGGGATATTGGGAAGGAATTCCTGGCTGTGAGGGTGGGGAGGCCCTGGTACAGGTTGCCCAGAGAAGCTGTGGCTGCCCCTGGATCCCTGGAAGTGTCCAAGGCCAGGTTGGACGGGGCTTGGAGCAACCTCGGCTAGTGGGAGGTGTCCCTGCCCATGGCAGGGGGAGGCACTGGATGGGCTTTAAGGCCCCTTCCAACCCAAACCATTCTGGGATTCTGAGATTCTATGACATCCACAGCTGATAACTTTTATTCTTTTCCCAATAAAAGAAAAACTAACTCTAAGTATTGAGGCAGTAAAACTATTTATTAATTTCCATCTCCTGCAACATTATCAGGTACCAAAGAACACTCCAAACTGCAAAGAAATCTTGTCATTTTAGTCAAAACTGGCTTTTTTGAGGATTGCTCTGTTTTGGTTGGAACACATCCCTGTGCTTTTGCTGTTATTCTGGGAGACACCTGTTGATGAAGAATGTGGAAAGAGGGCTTTGTAGCAGTTTGGTAAAACAGGTATTTGGCAGGAGAAAGCAAGGAATTATTTTGATTTTCCTGGTTGCATCAACAGCAGAGCTGAGCATGCTCGTGCATGTAATGAGGAGGCATCGAGGGGAGTGATTTAAAGTGCCAGCTGAGAGTGGTAAATGCTCTGTGCATTAGAGTAAGTGGGAGAGGAATCATGAGATGCATCTGGTTTGGAACATTTGGGAAGTTGTAACCGAGCAGAAAATGAACTCGATGCTAACATCAGTGCACTAATTAGATCTGAGCTTTATTCTGGAATTTCACCTCTTCTTCATGACAATCAACTTAAAAAAGCAAGTGAACAGGAGAGCTGAGCTCATTCTTCCTACTGTGTAGAGGAATTATCATTCTGAGACTAAGCCTGGGTTGAAACTGGTGCAAATAAAGCAGCAGGAATCTGAATTTAATCTTTTTTTGTCCGTACATGTGCATGTGCCTGTATGTAGATGGGTTATCTTAATGAAGTTTTATTGAAGGAGTTAAAAAATCCTGGAAAAAAACAACTCCACACATTAAACTGTCAGATTGTCATTTTTAAAAGTAGTGTATTTATTTCATTTGTTATTTGTATAAATGAGTATCTATACTGCTTTTATGAGCCAAATAGAGCCAATTTAGGCTGCTGAAGGAGCTACAGAAAATCATGTGAAAGGATTTATTGCCACATATATAAGTCATCTAATTTTGTTGTTTCTGCAGCTTAATATTGGACTGTAAAACTCACCTGAGTTCAGTGTAAGGCATTTTTATGGCTATTGTTGTAACTAAACCAGGGATGTGGAAGGAGGTCACTGCTGGGAAGAGACAGGGACACACTGTTGGCTCCCTCTGACCCCACACTCTCCCAGGAATGATCTTTGGGGTTGTGACAGAGTCCCCTGCGTGACATGTCCCCATTTCTGGACACAGCCAGTGCCTGTTTAGACACCAGGAACAATGTCTTACTGACCAGGAAAAAGGAATATCCGGAGATTTCCCCTGGGACAGAGGGTGGAGAGCACCAAAGCAAGTCCCAGGTCATGCACCAGCAATGAGGAAGGTGCAGCCCCAACCCACATTTTGTGATTTCCCTCTCAACTGAATGAAGGTTTATTGTGTTCTTCTGAGGTATCTACAGTCCTGGTCAGCACCTTGGAGAGCAGCCTGGAAAATTCAGGGCTGAGAAATCAAGTGACTCCTTGTTAAACCCACCAGCCATTCTCCTGCAGATCAGGCAGAAAAGGGACTTACAAAGGGTCTTCCTCATGTGATAAATACATACCATGAAAGGAGTATTTCTTGTGGAGTAGTCCACAAAGTGTTAGTTTAGGGATTGCTGAAAGCTGTTTTGAATTTGTACCAGTTCAATTATAGCTTCAGCAATTGATGTTAAGGAATCCTTATCAGCTTTTAGTGAAAAGATGGGAGACTTCAGTTATTGGACCATCAGCTGCTTTTTTTTTCCATAGTAGACAAACAATCTTCAACTTTCTTTGGATGGACAACCCAATATTAAAGGAAAGGCCTCTAGAGTGCAAAGGACCTTAGTGATTTTTTAAGTATTATTATTACTATATCTCAGAGCAAGTGGATTGGAAATGTTTTGATTTAATTTGAACTAATTAAAAAATCTTATTTTCTTAGCTGCAGAATTCCAAACCATGGCCTTAATTGAGTGCACATTTGCTCAGACATTCTAACACTAAAATTAGAATTCAGACACAATGGTGCTGGATTTGCAATTTAATAGAAGACCTTTAGGAATCCTGACAGTTTGCTCCAGGGGATAAAATAACAGTTGCTACTTTAAGAGATAAATTTCTCTACCATTATCATCACAACATTTAGGCAGCTATGACTAAGAGTGACAGAATAACTCTTTCCTGAAATAAATGACGTGGTCAACAACCTTTCCCTGGCAGATAAAAGCTTCATGTCAAGTGATTTCAATGACCAAGCAGGAGGTAACCTGGCAACCTGCAATAAATAAAGGGCCCTCATGGAACAGGTCAGGCACCAAGGAACTTTCTGTTCCTCCAAAAGTTCCTTCAGCAGAATTTAATGAACAAAAGAGATGTTGTTTAACCAGCACTGCTTTAATACCTGACGCCCGTTAATTATTGTATCAGAGACATATATATATATAGATATATATAGGAAATAATGGAAACACTAAAAGTGTAAATGAAGCTGCATTGATACCACTACCAATAAAAACATTCATGGCTTAAATCTGAGCAGATTATGAGGCAAGAAGAGAGTTCTGAAGGCACAAGATCATTAAACACTACTCAGCTCTGAGTGATGTGACTTCATTGCTGTAGGACAGCCACCATCCTGCAGTTCACTGGATGGAGAACATTTCCAGGTGTAGGAGTGAGAAGGATCAGTCACAAAGCCAAGGCTTAGGATGGATTTAAACCACATAGAGTGGGACAATTCCTCCTCAGGAATTAGGGAGTTGAGTGAACTTGTAATGTTAAAGTCAGAGAAGAGAATCATAGAATGCCTGAGGTTGGCAAAGCCCTCCCAGCCCATGATCCCCCCTGTGCCCGATGCCCACCTTGTCCCCCAGCCCAGAGCACTGAGTGCCACGGCCAGGCCTTCCTGGGACACCTCCAGGGCTGGGCACTCCAAACCTCCCTGGGCAGCCCCTGCCAAGGCCTCACCACCCTTTCCAGGAGGAAATTCCTCCTCCTGTCCCACCTGAGCCTCCCCTGGCACAGCTGGAGGCCGTTCCCTCTCCTCCTGTCCCTTGTTCCCTGGGAGCAGAGCCCGACCCCCCCCGGCTCCCCCCTCCTGTCAGGGGGTTGCAGAGCCAGAAGGTCCCCCCTGAGCCTCCTTTTCTCCAGGCTGAGCCCCCCCAGCTCCCTCAGCTGCTCCTGCTGCTCCAGCCCCTTCCCAGCTCCCTTCCCTTCCCCGCACACGCTCCAGCCCCTCCGTGTGTCCCTTGTTGAGGGCCCAGCCCTGGACACGGCCCTGGAGGTCCCTCAGCCGCGCCCGGCACAGGGACGGGCACTGCCCTGGGGCTGGGACACCCCATGGCTGGCACAGCCCAGGGGCCATTGGCCTCCTGCCCCCCCGGGCACCCCTGGGATCGTGTCCAGCCCCGGCACCAGCACCCCCAGTCCTTTCCCACTGGGTACTTTCCAGCCCCTCTGCCCCATCCTGGAGAGTTCCATGGGTTGTTGTGACCCGAGGGCAGGACCCGGCACTTGGCCTCGTCCCTCACCCCGTTGGACCTTCTGCACAAAATCACCACATTTGTCCAGCAGTAAAACCAGACAAAATTAAAAAAAAAAAAAACTTCTTGTCTGCCTTCCATCCCTTCAGGGCAAGAAAGACCCAAATGTTCTGATTTCAGAAAGGGTGAAGCAATGTCAACACCAAAGGGAAGTCGTAATTTTTCTTTTTTAAATTTTCTTTTTTCCTTGACAATTTTGTCCTTTATTAAATGTTGCAAATCGGAGTTTGCCTTGTTTTAAGATGGTTTGCAAAAGTCCTCCTTCTCTCCCCGACTCACTCACGCAGGGTCAATTTTCTGCCTATATTCCAATTCCCACACTCCCATAGGGAACAAAGAAGGGTTTGTCAGAAGCCTGCAAAAGGAGACAAATGGTCTCTGCTCCAGCCTAATAACCTTCCTGAAGAAGACAAATGTGTGAATTGCAGAAGTTTCACCTGCAAAATCCCTACTGATATACTAATTAAGAACAGATCTCTTCAAGTGCTGCAAAAAAAAGGAAGAGGGAAAAAGGTCCACTGAGAAAACTGGGGAAAAAATAAATTAATGGCTGAGAAGTGGCTCAACCTTGTCCCAGAATCCTTTGCTGAGGTAGGATTTTAAACCAGTGCATTTTAAACCAGACTGTGAAAGATTTATGGATATTTGGAGGAGCTGTAAACTGCAGATAGTTTTCCTATGTAATCTCTCTGTCTCTGCCCTGTCTTCCTTTCTTACAGCTCTAATTTGCTAAACAAAACTCTCCATACACTGTTTTTTCTTTATTTCTTCTTTTTTTTTTTTTCTGATTCTCTCAGTGAAATCTGTCCCAAAGGTGTTTTTTTCCCAGGCAAGCAGGGTTTTAAACTGCTCAGATTAAACCATAGCAACTACCACCTTTTATCCCATACTCCTCACCCCAAACCATCCAAACAACATCCTGGGATTTATGTGGCTTATCAGAAACAATATATCTTCAAAACATGAAAAGATAATGGCTGAAACTGCTAAACCAGTCACCACGTCCCACTACAATTTTTCAAGAACAATTTTCACATTATCTTCAGGTTTGGTTTTAAAAAAAAATATTTAAAACAAACTACTGTGTGGCAGGACTTTCAACGATATTTTGCCCAGTAGCTGAGTTTTATTCTAACTCAGATAGTTCTGAAACACTTCAAAGTAACTCATTAATATCCCTAATGCTTTGGAAATTACTTCTTTATCAGTAGTAAACTCTTCAGGAAAATGCTAGATGTGACATGTGAGTATCCCAGTCTTGGTAAATGAGACTCATTAATTTTTATCTTGAGCAACACAACTTCCTGATTTTCAAAGACTTAATGGTATTTAATTTTATTTTGGTTTCTAATTCGAAGTACTTCATCCTGCCTTTTCCTTGTCTGTAAAATGTGTGGGATATCAACACACTTCAAAGTTTTATGGCAAGAATAAATAATTTCCAGATTATGAGATCCTCGAATCCTGCAGCAATGCAGACCTTGCCATGATCTACTACAAATGGATCATGTAAGTGTTTTCCCTTAATAATTCCATATTAATTTTCATAACTGAGCTGTTGCTTGTGTCTTCTTATGGAGAGAAAAAAATGGACACAAAATTTTGTCCACGAGTGCAAACAATTTATCACAGTCCCAGAATCACAGAATGTGTTGGAAGGGACTTTAAAGCCCATCCAGTCCCACCCCTGCCATGGGCAGGGACACCTTCCACCAGCCCAGGTTGCTCCAAGCCCTGTCCAACCTGGCCTTGGACACTTCCAGGGATCCAGGGGCAGCCACAGCTTCTCTGGGCAACCTGTGCCAGGGCCTCCCCACCCTCACAGGGAAGGATTTCTTCTGGATCTCTGACTAAATTTCCCCTCTGTTGATTTGAAGCCACTCACCCTTGTCCTGTCACTCCAGTTGCTGATGAACAGTTCCCCCCTGGTTTCCCTGTGGGATCCCTTCAGACCCTGGAAGGTGCTCTGAGATCTCCACACAACCTTCTCCTCTCCAGCCTGAACATCCACAGCGTCCTCAGTCACCACCTAAGGGAGCTGCTCCAGTCCTCTGATCAACTTTGTTGCCTCCTCTGGACTTGCTGCAGCAGATCCACGTCCTTCTCGTGTTGGGGACACCAGAACTGGACACAGCACTCCAGGAGGAGTCTCAGCAGAGCAGAGCAGAGGGGAAGAACTACCTCCATCACTCTGCTGCCCACACTGCTTTGGATGCAGCCCAGGATAGCAGGATAAGAGGGTAACTCTCTGGAAATGTGGATATTGAGAGGTTACCTGAGTGGAATAAATATCCAAAGAGCTTAACGGAATGTAGAACAAGACAGCCTCACACCAACTCTGAGAAGGCACAACCTATCCATGGTGAGAGCCAATTCTTACAGCCCATCAGCTCCCTGAGGGATTTGCAGTGTGGAGGCTCCTCCTGGCCTGGCCAAACACACCAAACCCTTCACCCCGGATGCTTCAGGAGCAGCTGAGAAACATCCCCATTACACCAAGTGCTTTATGCAATACAACTGCTCTTTTTCATTCCCATTCTGAGGATGATGAAAGGCCTCAGCCAGGATGCATTATTGTGGTAGAAAGATACCATATTACAGCTCTTGTGCAGTTGGGGCTTTCCTCAGGTGAACAAACAAAACTGCTTTTTGTTATAGCAGCACAGATAGTTCTGTGTCTGGGGGGAGGGCAAAGCTGGAGGAGCCTGTGGGTGGGTTGTTCCCACTCCTTGCACACCACCTCTCTATCAGCAGCACCAGCAGAAAAGGCTGAGCAAGGAGGAAAAGGAAACACAGTGTTTGTGTTGGAACAGTTTCCCTCTCCTCTGACAGCCTGCCCAAGATCTGGGCAGTTATCCCCCTTGCTGGAGCCTGGAGCTGGCACACCTCACCTCAGAGACTCCCAGCCTCAGTTAAGACAACAAGGACAAGGAGTGATAGCACAGAAGGGCATCAGAGGCATCAAATCAGTGTGTGCTGGAGGCAGTAATTGCCTGGCACAGGTTTGGGGTGATGGCTGAACAACAGAGCAACAGAACCTCAGGAAGTCCTGAGAGGGGCGTGTTTGTGCAGTGATAAAGTGCACATGGAAGTGAACAAGCAGCAAAATACTCCTTTAACCGTGGAGGAACCAACGCTGATGGACAGTGTCTGTCCAGACTTGCAGTATAAATAGATTTCTCCTGGGGCTGTGACAGTGTGAGTTTTATTTTGTCTCTAACCAAAGCTGAAATGCTGCAGGGCACAGCCACAGAGTGAAGTGTGGACAGTACCCAGCCTCTTCTCACTGTTTCAGATCCACTTACCCACTTGAATGCAGTTCAGAGGGAGCTTAAATGCAAGGAGGGGGAGCATTATCAGGCAAATAGTCCAGCTTTAAACTAGAATGGTTAGTCTGAACTAAATGTGGACACTTCTATGCAGGAAAGACACTACTTTAAAGATTTCTTGGGAAAAAAAGAATGCTCAGTCATTATTATTCTACTTAACTAAGTTTTCCCTGTGATATCCCCATGCAACAGGTACAAAAATAGATAAAAATTCCCCATGTCTTCCCACTTGCTTTGTTGCTTCTTGGATGCACCCAAGGACCTCACGTAGGTTAAATATTCTCGCAGAGAGAGGATCTGGCTGGGTAGAGAAGTTGTTTACAGCAACAAGAAAGAGCCTGCATGGCACATCTGCTCCAGGGCACTCTCAGAGACTGCCAAAAGTTCAGGGCTCCCTGCTGGTGCTGGGACACACAGGCAGGAGCCCTGCCTTGGAAAACCTGAGGAGCCTGTAGCTGCTCACCCCTGGGAGCCTGCTGGGAGCAACAGCCCATTTCCTCCCTGCACCAGTGCTTCCTATAAATATATTTATAACCCTGACATGCCTGCCTTCCCGGAATCTCAAGGGTTTGTCTGCTTCAGACAAAGCCATTATGGGAACTGTAAACTTTTATGCTTGCCCTCTCTAGAAATTGTGTAGAAACTTTTACAATGGAGATTTTTTTCACCTTTCACTTGTTTCTGCTGAAATCTTACTCACAAAGCAGTTCTATAAAGAATTTTAAATAGTGGGAGGTGAACCCAGCTAGGTTTATTGTCTGCACCTGCTACAGCTTCTTGTCTTGACACTTCACTACAAGAACTCAGTTGTCACATTGAGTGCTGTGTTCACTGTAATAACACTGATAAATGCCTTTTGTTCTTCTCCTAATTATTTTTGTGTTGAACACAGTGGAGTAGTGCTTAAGGAAATCATTTCTCTATGCAAAGGTGTCACACTTTCATTCTAAACGTTCCAAAGAAAGGAGAAGGGAACAGACAAAACAGGAGTCATTTAGAGGTGTGGATGTTATTAATATTTTGGCAGGCTTGCTTCTGGTTTTAAGAACTGGAGCAATTATTATTGTCATGCAAACTTCTCTTGCTTGGCTTTGTAAAACTACTGCTGAAAAGTTAAAATATTTCCTGAACACTGAAAAAGTGCCTGTAAAATGTGCTTCCCACTGAGTAAGAAGAGCTGAGATGCACAGTTAATAGACAGCTTGCAAAACCTTCTGTGACCTTACTGAGGGAGATACCAATTACCATGAGAAATGTTCATAATTGTCTATTTTCCAAGAGTTATCAAGTAATATCTAACTAGAGTTTTCTGCATACACAGTAGATGCACTTGTGTAATTGTTTCTGGCCAGGGACACTGTTCCAGGGCTATTTCACCTCGGAGCTCACGCTGTTGGACAAGTGCAATCCTCCAGGGAAAGCATCATTAATGTTTATAAAGCCCATGCAAATCCTCACTTGACAGCCAAGGCCATTCTCACACACAAAATATCACAGTCTTGCAACAGAAAAAGAGACTATTTCCACCATCCCTAATTAAATTCTGGAAGGCTGCTTCTCTTCTCCTGCCTTTTGCTCCCTGAAGACCCCCTGAGCAACCCAAAGTTGTGTGAGTTGTTGAGGCTCTATTTGCAGTCCCAGAGGGTCTGTCATTCCAGGAGGGAGCCACAAGCCAGGTGACTCCAGTGACCACAACCAACTGTCATGCACAGCCCACAGGAGGGAAGTTGTTCACACACAGAGTTGATGAATATACCTGTCACTGGGAGAAGAAGCTGAGCCAAGACCTAATGAGTAAGCAGGAAATACATGGTCTTTGTTCCAATCATAACCCAGAATTATTTGCTCTTTAAATCCAACAGTTTGGCCAAGCAGTAAAACAAAGAGGAAAATAAAATGTGCAGCCTTAAAGCTAAAATCTGCTTTAAGCTCCCTGATTCTAAACTGAATGTGAAAATGGTGCCCAGTGTGGTTTATCCTTTAGCAGGGAGGGGAAACATTCCCTTCTCCTCACCAAGGCAATCAGATCCAGGAGATGGGGCAAAGGAAAGAGAAGAGGTCATGTGGGATGACAAAGTTTGTGCCATGGCTTGTCCCATTCTACCTGGAATGTGGACCATCATTACACGTGGGTCAGAGCATCTATTAACCACCCAAACCAGCAGAGACCAGTCTGAGGGGGTTTTATCTTTTTTTCCTCCCTCCATGTACCTCTTGTCTGTGGTAAATCACTTCATCCAGCACAGATATCCAGAGGCTCAGTGACAGGCTCCATTTGGGTTTTCTTCCCCTGCCAGGGAGCATAACAAGAGAATGAAATGTTCCTTTTCTTCCCCACTGCAGTCCTGCTCTCCTGCCCGTTAGGAATTCCATTCACAGCCTGAGGATCTCCTTCTGTGACCAGCTCTCATTACTAATAACCAGCTCACTCTGCTTTGCCAGAGAGAGAGCTTCTGACTCTGCTCAGACATTTCAAACAGAGGAGCACACAAGGACTTCTAATTAGTGCCTAAATTTCTGCCTTGCTCTGGCTACAGCTCAGAGCAAACCCAGGCTGCAGAGGCTGCTCAGGCACTGACTGATCTGTTCAGGGTTTCTTTGCTGCCACAACACGGGAGGGGTGTGCAGTTTGTGGCTTTTCCCTGTTTTAGCACATGATGTTGCCAAAGACTCTGTCAAGTTGCTCAAAACTGTGCTCCAGTCCAGGTTACCCTGGACCTGCTACCTGACTTTAACCTTTGCATTCTGTATCCGTGACATTGATATCCTTGTTCTCCAGGTCCCTCCAGGTGCCTCCATTTGAGCTTCATTTTGAGGCACGTGGTGGGATTGTTGGCACATCCTGTGCAGAGCTGGGAGCTGGACTCCATGACCCCTGTGGATCTTTTCCAACTCAGGATATTCTAGGACTCTATATTTTTCCAAAATCAATTGATCATAGTTTTTCAATCCTTACCTCTGCTTAGGAAATTGAAATCCTCTTCCTCCTTTACCCATGTGCTCCAAATTATTTTTTTAGTGGTAAAAGCCAGGGAAAGATGCTGTATTTCATATGGAGGAAGTATGAGATGCCTCTCTATATGTAAAAGTGATGTGCTTGTCTTTGCTTTTCTGCATTGCTGATCATTTCAGAGCAAAGGTTGCTCAGCAAGGCAAATAAAAGCTTTGTTGCCTGCAGTTTGCAATCACTGGTTTGTGTATCTTCATCCAGGCATATTCACCCATCCCTTCACTAAATTAAATAGGTCACATTGCACTGTGATTCATAACCTGGAG
Organism: Pipra filicauda; assembly: GCF_003945595.2. Lineage (NCBI taxonomy): Eukaryota > Metazoa > Chordata > Aves > Passeriformes > Pipridae > Pipra > Pipra filicauda. The sequence goes on along the minus strand of NW_024104380.1, from coordinate 873,700 downwards.
AACCACTGCATTTCAAAGGGTAAAAATCAAAGCTTGAATTTGACCCAAGCATTCCCTGAAAAGCCAGACTTTGTCAGCTCCTATCCTTTATTTCTGATACATCCTTTTCAAGATGGGGTGATGAAACTAAGCTGTGGTTCAAGGTGAGCTCCCACACTGCTTTACAGAATGGCCTTCCAGCACTTTCTATTCTCTGCTTAGCACGTTGGAACATCTTGTTTGGGTTTTAATCATCACTGAACACCAGGCAGGGATTTTTCAGCGAGCTGTTCACAATGACAGCTGGGATTTTTTTCCCTGAGTACTTCCAGTTAATTTAGATCTCATCAATGTATCAATTGTTCCTTCCAGTGTGCCTTACCTCGCAGCTGTCACCGTGACTTTCATCCCCTATTGTGCTGCTGAGATACCAGGTTTTGTTAAGATCTCCTCTCTTTTGTAGATTAACCTGCTCTCAATAGTTGGGAGAAAATAGTTTCATGGAAAATTGGCCAGTTCACAACTCTCATCTTTCCAGAACAGGTACAAATGTTCACAGAAATAAACCCCAAACCCTGCAATCTGCAGTGCAGAAAATGTCACAAATATTCATACTTTGCTGTCGATACAGCTTTATTTAAGAGCAGGTCCCTGCAATCCCAAAAGCAGTGTATTTCTGCTGGCTTCCTCAGCACACTGACAACAGGTTAACATTTGGCTTTCTCATTAGATTAAAGTAATAACCTGGTGGCTTTGCCCTGAGCCCTGGGAGGAGTCAGAGGAGCTGCTCTCCGAGCTGGGAGCCCAGGGCAAAGCTACTGTGGCATTTTCTTGGCCCACACTCCTGGCACAGAAGGATCTGAGTGATCAGGGCAGTGCATTTCTTCGCCTTTTTATTATATTTATTAGTATTTTGGTAGCATTCTGCTTGGAAACAACCAGCCTGCAGTGACAGCAAACACGCCTCGTCCTCGCTCATTCATCTCCCACCATTCCACGGGCCTTTTCCAGGGTTTAAGGTGACCTTGCAACTTATGAAGGGAAATAAAGGATTGGAGTTAAAGGTGTTATAAATGATTGACCTCCCTGGATGGCAGCTGATAACGGGCTGGAGGCTGCAAGGTTCAGATACTGAACTTCCCTCTGAGTGATAGACACTATAAAGAGCAGATAACTCATATTGTACTGTGACATTTCCAGCCAAATGGAATGAAAAATCAGGGGATTGTCCTGCAGGCAGAGCCGCAGCGTGGCCCAAACAGCAAAAAGGGGCACTTATTGCAGCATTAAGCTGATAAGAGCAGGATTTTAGGATGATGGAGTGAGTTCAGGAGCCCTTTGCTCTGCTCAGCCAGGTACAGGGAAGGCAGTGGGAAAGGCCAGCCAAAATCCCACCAGCCCGTGCTCCAGAGCAGCCCTAATTTGGGGAGAGGGAACAAAAAGGATCAGAGATGTCAAAGAAGAGCTTATTAGATGAAACATTTCTTGTGCCTGGCCACGAGGACACTTTGAAGACCAGCTTAGCCTGAAGAATGGGGAAAAGAAGCTCATTTATTTCGTGCAGTCAGTGCTGCAGAACAGAGTGGAGTTGCTTCAGGTCAAAATTAGAGCTGATTGAGACTTAAACAAAGAGCCTTACAAATGTATTTAAGTACAATTTTAAAAAGGTGCAATGAATCTGTCACCTGCACAGTGCAATGAACCTCTACCTGCACAGTGAAAACAAGAGGCATCATTTGATAGGAGTGCTCAAAACCTGGATCCTGCATGAAAAAAAACAGGCAAAAAACCTTTCAGAGAGTTTAAAACCCTGGTAATGGGAAAGGACTCACAGTCTGTGCTGCCCCATCCTGAAAATGTGTCCCTTAAACCCAAATTACTCACCTGGGTCACCCTGTTCTGTGTCACTGTGTTCCTCTTGGAAATCTTTCCAGCAGCAAATCTTTTTGCAGATCCAAATACAATTTCCATTATACTGAGCATTTATCTGAGAATTATTCCGTCAATTCACACAGCAAAAGTCATGGAATTGAATCACAGAATATCCTGAGCTGGGAGGGACCCCCAAGGACCATCCAATCCAACTCCTGGTCCTGCACCCACCCTGCCCCTGGGAGTGTTCTCCAAACACTCCTTGAGCTCTGCCTATTGTTTTTTCCCCTCTTTTTTAAAATTATTTTTATATACAGGATCTTTTTATTGCTAATTTTAGCAGCAAAATACTGTCCTTTTCTTCTTGAAATGTTGTATATTTTTCTTCTTAATTCAGAAATAAAGGCCTGTTGAATGATATTCTAGACAGAGCCTCCATGTTTTAAAAAAAAAACAATACAGATAAATAACATATACAATTACAATCTACAAAATTCCAACTGCCATATCCTCTTGGAAACATCATAATTCCTGCATTTTTAGCAGGTGAGTCAATGTTTACAGCTCTGTAATATTTACACTGCAAACAGAGAGGAGGAAAACAGAGAAACAACAATTTGCAGCTCCAGATATTTCCATATCATCCTTCCGAGGTGTTTGGGAACCACAGTTTTCTTGATACCAACCTGCATTCCAGGTTCCTTTTCCCCAGGGAATTCTGCCTCAAGCAGAGGTCTCAGAGAGGGTTTGTTTACTGCCAGTGTAACCTCTGGTGAGCATCTGAAAGTCAAACTGGTTTTCCTGCTTCATTCATCACCTTCAAGAGTAAAAAATGTAGAGCTGCGAGTGGAAAGTTTTGTTGTTCCTAAAATAAACAGGAATAAATTTGTCCCTCTTTGATTCTGCAGTGCCAGAGGCAAAAAAAAAACAAACCACAAGGATTGTCAGGGAGAGCATCGGATGCTGCACAGTGGAAAATGGGCAAAAATCACAGGGAAAAGATATAACAGGGCTGCAAAAAGGTCAATTTTAGATTCCTGTTCTCAAGCATCCTGTGTATCTTAAGGAAGGACCATTCCAAACATTTCAGATTGGGATTGTTGGATTTACCTGGTGATTACAGAAATAAAGGGAAAGGCTGGGTTTGCAGGAAATCTCATAGTCAAGGTCTGGGGGAAGAAGGTTTGGGAAGGTTTGAGAAGGAAAAGTTTGGGAAGGGAAGGTTTGGGAAAGGAAGGGAAGGTTTGGGAAGGTTTGGGAAGGTTTGGGAAGGTAAGGTTTGGGAAGGTTTGGGAAGGGAAGGGAAGGGAAGGGAACTTTGCATTTCCTACCCTGGGTCTACAATTTCACCTTGTACATTTAAATATTTGAAATTCCTCATTATTTGCATCTTTCTCCTAATAATTTACACTCACAGTCCTACAGTGCTAAGTGGAAGTGGCAACACTTAATTTAATTTAAAAAACAGCTCATGCCTGGAAACACTTGGACATTTCTAGAGCTGGAAAACATGTTTTCAGCTTTCAGCTGGATAAGGGCTTTGTTCTGCAGCAGGACTAATCCTGTGCTTGATGTGCAGCTCCTACTTATTTCTTAGTTCTTCTCATTTCCAATCCTAGATGGGGTTGGAGTCAAGTGCAACACAATAGAAGCCACAAAAAATGGTGCTCACAAGTATATATTTAGATTAAAATGCACCTGCTAAACAGCTCTCTAAACCACCTATTCATTGCTTTCAGCTGCTGCTTCTCCACACTTCTATTTTATTTTTTTCCCTTTATTAACAGTTGCCATTTTTAGTGGTTGGTTGTGCTGAGCTGCACAAATCAGCTCTTAAAGATGTGTATTATTATTATTGTAAAGATAAGTGTTAATAGGAAAACTTTAGTTTTCTGAATGGAAGGTTCCTTTCATTTATTTGTTTGTTGAAACACGAATCAAATCCTCCAACCCAACAGAATCATGGGATGGTTTGGGTGGGAAAGGAACTTAAAAACCATCTTATTCCAACCCCTTTCCGTGGGCAGGGACACCTCCCACTGATCAGGTTGCTCAAAATTCATATGTCTAGCTAAAAACAGAAGTATTTACTTGGGAAATGATATTTTCAAGTACATTTTGCTTCCTCCACTGCTCGATTTGTCTGCAGACAATTTATGCTCCCCATTCATGACTTGGCTTTGCCTTCAGACACCTCCCCAGTGACCAGGAGGTCTTTTTCCTCCAGACCTGCCCCTGAGGGCCTGAACTCGAGCATGGAACTTTCTAGGTCTACATCTGATTATTTTGTGAGATTCCAGTATGGAATCTTTGCAGTGCAAAACCGTTAAATAGTCTGCACCCTCCCCTCTATTAACCTAAAGAACCTGTTGCTGAAGCTGCTGAACATGTAGCCTGGGTAAAAAAAGGTTTCAAAATTAGAAATGCTAATTAAAACTTGTCCATAACAATTTTAAAAATTAAGTTTCTTTTGTTCATGTACAGATGAAGAGCCCCTCACTATTCCCGTCTAGAGTTAATTAGTTAAGATTAGATATTAGGAAACATTTCTTCACAGAAAGGATTGTCAGGCATTGGCACACCCCTGGAAGGGCTCAAACAACCTGGGGATGTGGCACTTGAGCACATGGATTAGTGGTGAACAGGGTGGTGGGTTGATGGTTGGAATTGATGATCTTAAAGGTCTTTTCCAACCTTAATTCCATTCTATGATTTGGCTTCACCTTTGGGTTGGGAAGGTCGAGGGAACAGCTCAACCTCTCCTTTGCTTCTTCCCTGTCCCAGAGATGGTTTTGGGAGTGGATTTCTCCTCTGTGGCAGCCAGAACAAACCTCCTGGGTCAGGTCTAACAGGCTCTCAGAAGGAGTTTAAATTCCTGCAGCTTTAGGACAGCTGGTCCCAGCTGTGCTTCCCTAACCCAGCTGTGCTTCCTGAATCCAGCTGTGCTTCCCTGGTCCCAGCTGTGCTCCCCTAACCCAGCTGTGCTTCCCAGTTGATACCTCAAAATCACTGAGGTGTGTCTGACACCTCACAAAACAAAGAGAAATGAACCTCCTATTTCAGCTCCTGGTTTGTGGCTCCTGTTAATGTGCATTTAAAGGGTTTTACTGAAGAAGCAGCTCTTGCAGTTTAGCAACTTCCTCCAGCAAAACTGTTCAAGAGGGGGGTATTTGCTGAGAAATAGGTCAGATTAATACAATTAGAAGACTGGAAATTCATCCTTCTGAACTTTTCCCTGTCTAATCATTATTACATGTCTCCCCCTGTTTTTATTAATTTCTCAGTCTCTTCTTTGATTTTTATTTTAATTAACTAATGAACAGAAACATGTCCCATTTTGGATGACATTGCACTTCAAAGCAAATCTCTTTGGCTGTTTTTTCACTGATACAACAAGAAGTCAAGGCATGTATTTTTAAAGGCTTTTAAGGCAATTTTGTATCTTGGTAACGTATAGAAGTAACTGAATTTATCTGCTCTCAAATAGAAAACTTTCTGCTTCCCTAAACTAAATCAGGGTTTTATCAAAGCTTAAGCAAAGCTTCCTCAGGTTTGGGGTTTTTTTGGTCACAACAGTCCAGCTTTTTCCAAATCAGTCTTAAATGGATAAAAACCTGATTCATGTCCAATGGGGAATTTGACTTCCCTCCCCCAAAGCCAAAATCAACATTCATTCTCTGTCCTATCCACCATTCTCATGGAAAACCTCATGGTTTTTCTCATATGGGATTTTCTTTCTCTCAACAGGCATCTTCTTGCTGCTGTCAGATTGAAAAAAAAGAAAAAGAAGCCAAATCTCATGAACAACTTATAATATTTTGGGGTTGGCAGGATGTGGGCACTGGAGGGTGTCTGTGTGAAGGTCTCAGTTCCAGGAAGAATTATTTCCAGGAAGAAACCCCTCTGCTCTGGAAACAGGCTGGGAGAGTTGGGATTGTTCAGCCTGGAGAAGAGAAGGCTCCAGGGAAACCCGAGAGCCCCTTCCAGGGCCTAAAGGGGCTTCAGGAGAGCTGGAGAGGGATTAGGGACAAGGGATGGAGGGACAGGACAAGGGGGGATGGTTTTAACTAAAAGAGGAGAGATTTAGTTTGGATATTGGGAAGGAATTGTTGGCTGGGAGGGTGGGGAGGCCCTGGCACAGGTTGCCCAGAGGAGCCGTGGCTGCCCCTGGATCCCTGGAAGTGTCCAAGGCCAGGTTGGAGCAACCTGGGCTAGTGGAAGGTGTCCCTGCCCATGCCAGGGGGTGGCACTGGATGGTTTTTAAAGTCCCTTCCAACCCAAACCAGTGTGGGATTCTTTGATTTTGGAGTACAGAAGCTGAGTAGAATTGAGAGCCCTTTCCCTGCAGGATTTCTGGTGACATCTGCTAATTAAATTCCACCCAGGTGAGACGAGATGTGTCTCTAGGACTGTTATTGCACCATCAACACCACCAGGATACAGATCATTAAAAGGCTTTAGGAGACCTCAGAACCATCCTCTTCTGTCCTGCCTGGAAAATAAGATCTCTCTTTGAGCTCTTTGTCCAGTTTTGTATTTTACATCTTTGAGGCAAGTGATGGTGGGTAACAAACACCCTCACATGTGGGAAGAAGGCATTTGGAGTTTAAAAAGTGGGTGGCAACTCCTGCAATCACTCGTTCAGGATCAAAACTGGAAGGTTTTTCTACAGTGGAAATTCACAATTTGGTGTTTCCCCTGTTCTTAAAAGTCTTCTCCAGTTTGCAGTTTCTTAAGTATTTTGACACTAATTTAAAAACTAATTTAGCTCATTTAAGCTAATTTATTCACTCACTTGTCACTTCTTTCAGCTATAAGCAATATCTCTTTTTTTTTCCTCTTTCCTTTTATAAGAACATCCAAATTTTATATAATACCCAAACGGTGGTTAATTGATAATTATTGCCTCAGAGTTTAATTTGTTTATTATTACTTGCCAGGCTCTGTGAGCTGCATCAAATAACACAAGTTCATTTGTTTTCCAGTTGTTATTTAAACTTGTTTCAAGAGATTTTTACCACCAAACTGAAAAGGGAAAAGATCCAGGACACTCCTGTTATTGTATCCAGTCCCATGGGTACATTATGATACTGAATAAAGAAAAAACCTAATTTATATTAAATATATACTACCCAGAACCAATCTTGCTTGGTGTTCTTCTTTTCTAACATATTTATATTTGGACCAGAATATTTCTGCAGGTGCACAGATAAAATCTGGTGATTTGCCTACTTTTCTGTGTCAGGACAAACCAACTTTCAAAATACATCATAAATAGCAGATACAGTGATTTATGCAGACAAGAACATATGTTCCTGTGCCAATCTGAAACAAAACCAAACAGAATCTTCCAAATGTTAGGGCAGATTTTCAGTCCCAGCCTTCAGTGCCTGCTGGATGCTAAAAGGAGGGATTGAAGTGGAACAGGACTTATTTTTTCCAGAGCAAACCATCTTTCTCCCAGCATTTTATAGCCCAATTTTTGCTTTAAAGTTTCCTGCTGGAATACTAAAATTTGTCCCAAGAGAGATATTCATGTCCCCCATTTCCCTTTAAACAATGCCATTAATATCCCCCCACATTTGTCCTTTGAAAGCAGCTGCCTGGCCTGATTCTGGACCTGTAAGACCTTCACTTCATTGCTTTGCTGCTTCTTCATCTGACAGAGGTTTGCAGCTGTAGCTGGGAGATATTTATTTTCTGAAAGTATTTTCTTGCTGCACAAGCAACACAGAACTGAACACTGGGCAATTTTAGGCTTCAGTTCTCAGTAATGGCTTTCTCTGTTTGAGAACATGACATGAAAAGTTAATTTTCTTTCTTTTTCTTTCTTTCTTTCTCTCTTTCTTTCTTTCTCTTTCTTTCTTTCTCTTTCTTTTTCTTTCTTTCTTTCTTTTTCTTTCTTTCTTTCCCTCTTTCTTTCTTTCTCTTTCTTTCTTTCCTTTTTTCTTTCCCTCTTTCTTTCTTTCTTTTTCTTTCTTTCTTTCCTTTCTTTCCTTTCTTTCTTTCTTTCTTTCCCTCTTTCTTTCTTTCTTTCTTTCTCTCTTTCTTTCTTTCTTTCTTTCTTTCTTTCTTTCTTTCTTTCTTTCTTTCTTTCTTTCTTTCTTTCTTTCCTTCTTTTTCCTTCTTTCTTTCCTTCTTTCTTTCTCCCTTTCTTTCTTTCTTTCTTTCTTTCTTTCTTTCTTTCTTTCTTTCTTTCTTTCTTTCTTTCTTTCTTTCTTTCTTTTCTTTCTTTCCTTTCTTTCTTTCTTTTTCCTTCTTTCTTTCCTTCTTTCTTTCTCTCTTTCTTTCTTTCTCTTTCTTGCTTTCTTTCTTTCCTTCCTTCTTTCTTTCCTTCCTTTTTTCCTTCCTTCCTTCTTTCCTTCTTTCCTTCCTTTCTTCCCTCCTTTTTTTCATAATATTTTTAATTATGTTGCATAGTTAAAGACCATCTAGAAAATTATCTCCTGTATATCAGCCATTGGGCAAATCTAATACTCCAATTAGCATTAAACTCACTTTTGCTGATTCCAGACACTTCAAATGTATTTATAACCAGGACACTTGGATTCAGAGGAATTGGGAGACACTGATTTTAAGAGGTTTCCTTTAATATATATTTACCTTTAAGAACCTCAGACAATTAGTTCATTCTCAGAGTTGAAGTTTTTGGGTGGTAGAGGGAAGCATGTAAATTAAATTATCTGATTATCTGTTACAGTGTCCCCAAACCAGCCAAGCTCTGTGAGGATGTGCCTTGTTCCCACCCAAGAAATCCAGAACAAAAGTCTTGTTGGGTTCTTGAGGATGAACAGGATGTAGGAATGACATAACCAGGAGGACAGAGGATGGGAGGGGAGAGCAGAGAATCCAGAGTGGTTTGGGTTGGAAGGGACTTTATAAACCATCCAGTTCCACCCCCTGCCATGGGCAGGGACACCTTCTGCTATCCCAGGTTGCTCCAACCTGGCCTTGGACACTTCCAAGAAGGAGAACAGTATAAATTGTGTGACTCAGCTGCTGTTTTTACCTCCTGCTGAAGCAAAATAAACATTTGGGTACAGTCTAGCAGACCTTGTAAGCCCATCATATTTCCATTGAAACATGATTTATGGTATTGATTTTTTCCTAACCTTGCAGAAGATCAGCTACAGAAATAGACATAATTTTTTCGAATAAACTACACCAATTATCTGGTTGTCCACAGCTGAGGAATTATTTATTTTTCCTCAGTGCAGGATGATGGCCAGAATAATATAAAACTCACTGGGACTATAATCAAAGGGTATTTCTGCAAATCACTCAATGACAATCTGGGGCAATTTTCAATTACTCTCAGGACAGATTTTTCCAATTGACTAGACAGAAAGTGGCAAGAAAGATTTAAGAAATGCCTTGTAAGTGCTGAGCTGAGAACTTAGTACCAAATATCATCAATCTGGATCCTTCTGAGACCAGAAGGTTTACAAAATAGGCTATTGAACTTACATAAGCATCCTGTTATAGAATCCTACACCTGATGGGTCAGTGTCCTGGGATTTTCAGTATTAAAGGGAATAGCTACAGACTCACACTCTGACTGTTTGCAATTATGATGTGCTTCATCAGATTAATGACTGTCTGAACACTGACCCACTTTCCTTTTGAAGGTGCTCACTGAGGTGTTTCAGTGGGTTCCCAGCAATAACTCCTGCATTTACACAGGTTATGTGTGAGCAGAACTAAACTGATGGCCTTGGAACAGCAAAAACTGACAGCCTAAGAAAGATCTTGTAAGTTAAAACCTTCCTAAAATTAGTTATAGAGAAGCTAGAACTGCATACATATTTTTTCAGGGTCCTCACAATATTTTAAACTTTGCAAGAACTGAAGTTGAATGCTGGAAATATTGGTATGTTTGTATCGAACTCCTGACATGGGCACCTGCATTTCACAGAGGATCCCAGACTGGTTTGGGCTGGAAGAGACCCTAAAGGTCATCTCCTTCCACCCCCTGCCATGGGCAGGGACACCTTCCACTAGCCCAGGTTGCTCCAAGTCCCGTCCAACCTGGCCTTGGACACTTGCAGGGATCCAGGGACAGCCACAACTTCTCTGGGCAAACTTAAATCTTAAGGTTTGCTTAAAAATGTTGCTTAAATGTGGCAACCTGGGCTGGTGGAAGGTGTCCCTGCCCATGGCAGGGAATGGCACTGGATGGGCTTTAATGTCCCTTCCAACCTAATCCATTCTGGTCTCCATGAACATGGAGTTTGTGCTCTCTGAGGTGTAACAAGTCCTTCTTCCAACCTCCAGGGTGATTCTTTAGAGGAAGATCTCTCATCTACCCAATTAGGAATTCTTCTGTTTATGTATTTCTTCTTCTATGTCTAAAAACACATAAACAGGCAAAATTCAGCATATGAGATCCTATAATATCACACCTCATCCCAATGATCCTCTGTTTGGTTGTGAGAGAGAACAAAACCACTTCTAAAATTTAAATAAGAATGTATTAAACAGTGCAGTAAATTGCTCTTTTTTAATTTCTTTTGGGAGCAGCCCTACTCCAGTCAGGCCACTGTGACTATTTCCTTTAGAGGAAGCATTTTAATAAGAAAGCTGCAGTTTGCTCCTAAGGCTGAATCTAAAAATAATTAATAAGTGTGTATTAAGATTCTGCACATGTGGGCATTTAGCTCAGAAGCAAACGAGTGAGCAGCTCACAATGCTCTGAGATGGAGAGCAGCCAACTCACCAGAACCTCTTATATCCCAAATATCCCCAGTGCCTCAGCCCCCGACCAAAAGACCAAACAGGAACATTTCTATGTGTAATATCTTACATCTCCACTCCTTTCTGTGCTGAAAGGCTAATTAAACTGGTAATTGTCATTCCTATCTCTTGCCATTATATTTGTATTCAAAATTGCAATAGATGCAATCTGTGTGTGTGTGTGTGTATTTTTTTTAATTCAAGTAGTTTAAAATTAATTTGAAACCGTACAACAGCAATCAGCCTCCAATTAGGGAGATAATCAATTAATAAGCTTGTAACTAAGGGTTCTCATGTTGTAGATGGAGATGATTTCAACTGGGATGAAGTGCTATCTTTGTATTCAAAAAAATAATCATAGAAAAGTGAATCTATCCCACAGTCAGGAGATAAAGACACATCTGGTTATTTAAGAGGTATCATTTTAACCCCTGCACAGTGACAGTGATTCATGGGGCTGGAACAACAAGAATTCCATTAAAATAACAGCTTGCTGTGGCCAAGCCAGCAGGCCATTCCCAACGTGTTCCCACTTCCTCTCTCCAGTTAATACATGCAAAGTGCTTCCATAAAGCCATTAAAGCCACAATATAATAAATGAGTTCAAGGCAACCGGTTGTTTGTACAGGGAATTAATTGAGGGATGCAGGGAAGAAGTAGGGAGGAGGCTGAGATTAATAAACCCTAAAGTGCAGGCTTGTTGTGCCAAATGGCCTTGTCCCCTGTAACTGTAAACAAATTTGGGTTTGGAACAATTTTAGACCTCAAGGTCCTGCATTAGGGCACTGGGTTCCTCAGGGAATGGCTCACGTTGCTTTCCAGACAATCCAGGAGGGAAACCTGGGAATGTGTGATCCACAGAATGAACTGGGGAAGACCTTATTTTTTTCTCTTTGCCAACTTTTTCCCCCTGTGCCGGGCACGGCTGAGGGACCTCCAGGGCCGTGTCCAGGGCTGGGCCCTCAACAAGGGACACACGGAGGGGCTGGAGCGTGTGCGGGGAAGGGAAGGGAGCTGGGAAGGGGCTGGAGCAGCAGGAGCAGCTGAGGGAGCTGGGGGGGCTCAGCCTGGAGAAAAGGAGGCTCAGAGGGGACCTTCTGGCTCTGCAACCCCCTGACAGGAGGGGGGAGCCGGGGGGGGTCGGGCTCTGCTGCCAGGGAACAAGGGACAGGAGGAGAGGGAACGGCCTCCAGCTGTGCCAGGGGAGGCTCAGGTGGGACAGGAGGAGGAATTTCCTGCTGGAAAGGGTGGTCAGGCCTTGGCAGGGGCTGCCCAGGGAGGTTTGGAGTGCCCAGCCCTGGAGGTGTCCCAGGAAGGCCTGGCCGTGGCACTCAGTGCTCTGGGCTGGGGGACAAGGTGGGCATCGGGCACAGGGGGGATCCATGGGCTGGGAGGGCTTTGCCAACCTTAATTATTTAGCCTGGAGAAGAGGAGGCTCAGGGGAGACCTCCTCACTCTCTGCAACTCCCTGACAGGAGGGGGGAGCCAGGGGGGGTTGGTCTCTTTTCCCAGGCAGTGATCAGCAAGACAAGAGGGCTGGGTCTTCAGCTGTGCCAGGGGAGGTTTAGGTTGGACATTAGAAAGAATTTCTTTCCAGAGAGGGTAATCAAACATTGGAATGGGCTGCCCAGGGAAGTGGTGGATTCTCCGTCCCTGGAGGTTTTTAAGAAGAGGCTGGATGTGGCATCAGTGCCATGGGCTGGGAACTGTAGTGGTAGTGGATCAAGGGTTGGACTTGATGATCTCAGAGGTCCCTTCCAACCAGCTGATTCTGTGATTCTATGATTCTATGATTCTATGATTCTATGATTCTATGATTCTGTGATTCCAACTTGATGGGCTGCTTTCAGGGACAGCTTTGGGATCATTTTTGTCCTAGCAGCTCCAGCAGCCAATGTAGCCTGCCCTGAGCTGTACCAGCCCTGCCAGCTGTGTTCAGGTGGATTGTGCACCTCTCTCTTAAAATCCATTTCTGCAGCACATGTTGAACAGCCAATAACATGGAATAAAACCCACTCCCTTGGCTGAGGTGCCCTTGGGAATTAAAATTTCCCATTCTGTTAGACTGCAGTGGTGTTACAGTGAGGCTCTGTGGCCTTCCTTGGTGCTGAGGTTAAACCATGACACCAGGTCATTAAACCCAAAATGATCACAACAAAATTTAGGTTACAACACAATTTTGAGAGCAAGGAAGAGTCCTTGCTGACAGTCCAGAAGGTTGGGTTTAAGCCTGAGATAAAACAATCCAGTGACTCAATTTACCCCACGTTCTTTGCAGTGGTAACACAGCCTAATGTTACACTTTTTTTTTGCCTTTTTTATTTCCCAAATTAAGTGTTTCAATACTATGAAGATTATCCTGTGAAATATTCTAAGAGTTTTACTCTACCACCATATAAATGAATAGTTTTTAATATTTCATTTAGTGTATTACTTCACGGGTCGACAGCTCAAGGAATAAAATCCTTTATTGGAGCTCCTCTCTCTCCCATTATGACCTTCTCACCAAAATATTCCACATTTATTTCTCAGGATATTTCATGCTGTGAACAAACAGGAGATTGCAATGATGGCTAAGCTATGATTATTCACCCAGTGCTTATGAATACTCTTTTTTCAAATAAACTTACTATTCAAAAGACTCACCTCTACATTTTCTGATTCCCACTCCTTTCGGAAAATTCCAATCCTGAACATTATATTTACACGTAATTTCATTTAAAATTTAAATTATATATTTTGGTCAGTATTTGCTGTGCTGAATATACAACTTTGCCTTGGAATCTGCCGAATAAAAAGAAAACACTTGAAAAAAAATAGAAAATACTACTTAAGAATCCTTCCCCTCTCTCACATGGTTATATTTTTTGGTGCAGTCTGTGCAGTTTCTGAAGCTACTGGGGTAATATGTGTTATCTCATCAAGCCCTGATCTTCTAAGTTCAGCTCAATAATGTAAGAAAATATAAACATTTTATTTGAAAACAAATAACAGGGAGAGATTTGTTCTACTGATATTAGAATGAAGTATCTTCTGTTGGTAACTTTTTCTGCATGTGAGAGAAAAGGATTAATTATGTGGCTACAGAAGTTTACAAGAGGAAAACAAAATGCCAAAAGGCACGAGTTCATTCTGTGGACATTTCACATTAATATCCTCTAAAGAGAATTTCCTGCAAATCCAGTGGATGAATAAAAGAATTTTGGGGAAGCGGAATGGGGTGACTCCCCTGACACAGCTCCAGCCTGTAGTTTGACTGCTGAGGAAAGTTATGCAGTGGGTTATACAATTAAAAAATCCAAATGTAAGTGTTGATGTATTAGAAAAACTAAATTACTAATAAATCAGGTTATATAATTTAAAAGCCCAAATATAAGTGTCATTGCAATAGAAAAATTAACTTACCAAGAAATAGGAATGGAACGATTTTTGCCAGGAAGGTGCTAATAGAGCTAAGGTGATAAACACTATAAAAAACACACCCACATGCAGAGACTAAATTAATGACAGAGAGCCGGGCCAGGAGGAGCCCCTCAATTGAAGTTTATTAGTATTTATTCTCAGCAAAACCAAAGAGGATTATCTTTTTTTTTTTTTTTCCACAGGAAGTTCATTAATGGAATTATTTTCCCAAGTGGTGACTGCTGTGAGCAATATCAATAACCTGGTGTCCTGCAGCCAATATGAGTTTTTATGTTGCCCAGAGGTGGCTCATCCCTCTGGCTCAGCAGGGACACTGGAGGAGGTTGAGCTTCCACAAGGTATCACATACATTAATAAATGGTGAGCTTGTGAAAGAGCTTGGCTGGTCACTGAATTATCAAACTGACAGTTTGCTTTGCTTGTTTTTATGGTGTGTATCTGTAGGGACTGGGACATACCACAGTAATCTGGGTTCAGTTTCTGGAAAGAGGAAGATTGTGTGAAACTTGGTCGGATGAAGTGAACTCCTGGTCCTGGGTCTGCAACCTGGGGATGTTCACACTCCTCCTTGGACAGGGAGAAACTGGGCTTGGAAAGATCTAAAGCTGTCAGAGAGCATCCAAAGGAGGGCTTTGAAGATGGTGAAGAGTCTGGAGAGGCCACAGGAGAAGTGGCTGAGGGCACTGGGTGTGTTCAGCTGGAGCAGAGCAGGCTGAGGGTAGAGCTCAGAGGGGGCTGCAGCTCCTCCCCAGGGGCAGCTCCAATCTCTGCTCTGGGTGACCAGGGACAGCACCCAGGGAAGGGCTGGAGCTGTGTCAGGGCAGGCTCAGGTTGGATCTCAGGCAAAGGTTCTTCCCCCAGAGGGTGGTTGAGCACTGCCCAGGCTCCCCAGGGCAGTGGGCACAGCCCCAAGGCTGCCAGAGCTCCAGAAGGGTTTGGACAACGCTCTGAGGGACAGGGGGGGATTGTTGGGGTGTCTGTGCAGGGCCAGGAGTTGGACTGGATGATCCTGTGGGTCCCTTCCAGCTCAGGACATTCTGTGATTCTGTGGTTTTAAGTCAACAATTAGAACCAGAACAGTAAATTAGGACTTTTGGGATGCTGTTTGTTTTCTTACCCTTCCCATACAATCACTTCATTCCATCAATACAGGACTGCGACAGCGCCCTCCTGTCTCCCAGACCTTCAATGTTTATCCACCTGTCTTTAGCTTTCTTTAAGTTTAATATTTCATCTCAGGCAGAGAAGAGCCTGGAATCTAAAAAAAAAAAAAAATCAGATTGTAGCAGAATAAAATAAGAGTCATCTTGTTTTTAAAACCCAGAGATGCTGATGAAAACAGAATAAAAATAAAATCAGGTTTATCATTATCTCCCATTTTCCAGATACAGCTCTATAGGTGGTTTCTGATTCCCAGGCACACCCCCAGGCCAGGATTCTTCCTGGGGTTTTCTGAGTTGTGTTGAATTTCACTTTGCTCTTCCCAGCAGCAGGAAAGTCTGTCTTTGCTGTGTTTCATGTGCCTGCTGCACTGTTTCACCCCAATTGCCCCAGTCCTGCAGGTTTGGGGGAAGAGCAGGAAAGAAGCAGCTCCTCTGCTTCCTCCAGTGATTTCCACTTGACCCCAAGCAGCTCATGGAAGACCAAAAAGGGGAGCCTTCCCTCTGTTTCCCAGGTCAGCTAGTTTCCAAAGGAATATCACACAGGGCACACAATGAGCTGCAAACAATAATTCAAACACATCGTTTGCTCCACAGATTGCTACGAGCCCAAATATACTTTCTAATTTGAGTATGTAATTAATGCAAATTAAGTGCTGTAATAAAACCTTTTGGAAACCAGATCATATATTAGAACGCAGCAACAGATAAATATTTCCAGTAGGAGATAAATTTTCCTCTTCTCACCTTTTATCAGCTATAACCTCCTATTAAAACAGTTCACACTGTGGCTGTGGCACCACTGAGGATTGGAGATGCCACTCCCATAGGTGAGGGCAATCCTATTTTCAGGGATGGCAGTTTCTAGAAAGGTTTTAAATGCTTTTCTCTGAAGCTTTATCTGCTGGGGGGAAAAATATATATAAAAAGAAATTAACCTCTATACAAAACAAATGGAAGTTTGGCTGAATCACCCACTCCAGGAAGCTGGAGGATATTGGGACATGTAGAGCTGAATTTCATGTCTCAAACACAGCCTGAGAAAAAAACAAATGAAAAAACCCAAATAATTTACCTTATGCAACATCTCCATTTCTTTGTAGTTTATATTTCTCATTGTCCTTTTAAAATATTCTCCAAAAGTTGGTGGTTTAGGGGTCTTAATTTGCTTCTTTCTATCGAAAGAAGGTATTAAGGTTTGTGTCAGGATATAAAAGGTCTTGTTGTACCCCAGCACCACCTGGAATGGGAATCACTGAAACACAGAATCATCAGGGTTGAGAAACACCTCCAAGATCATCAAGTCCAACCTTTGACCAATTCCCACCATTCCCAATAAACCATCTTGGGAAGGAGATGAATTTCTGCACTTTGAAATTGCTAATAAGGGCTTTAATTTCCTTGGCAGTGCTGTATGTACATGAAAAAGGCTTTTATTAATTGTTGTATGCCAACATTTTTCCTTCAAATATCCACAGTTCATAAATACTCTTAAAAATTAGGTCTGGCTGTTACCCCCAAAACAAAATACCACGAGAAAGGCAAATAGAAGACAAAGTGGCACGAAAAAATTTCATAGAGGTCATTCTTCAAGCAAGTTTAGTAGAAGCATAAAAGACATTTCTAAATATACCGAAAATTGTTGAACTGCTTTCAAGTATATAAAATCAGTGATATACCTAAGTGAAAAAAATAAATAAAAATTAGGATTTCTCTGGCTTTATCAATTTGAGCTTTGAAAGACTGTAATTTTACATCAACAGTAACTGTAATTCCTTTTTTCCTAAACCTGAGAGCTGACTTTTGTTTTACACTTTGTGTTTTAATTTAATCACTTGCCCTTTGCTGTTCTTTTTTTCCCCAGATGTATTCAAATTATTTCATAGTTGTATAAGTCAGGGAGAGAAAAAAAAGACAACAGGTTTGCGTTAGATACAGAGTTGGCATTGGAGAAGGTAAAATAAATTATCCTTTCTCTTTGCAAGAGAAAACCAAAGACCTGTTTCTAGAATTTTATCTGAGAAGTGGAAGCTTTTTAATTGTGCAAGAGAGGAGAGGAGAGAATATGTTATATTTATTATATGATTATTATAATAATCATATTATATATAATAAATTATATATATAATAATATATATTATATTCCAAAACCAGAAGGGATGTATTGTATTAATATTAAATAATGAATATTAATATTGTATTAATAGTAGTCCCACTGCAACTACTTTGCTTGGTTGTTTACTCAGGTTCTGGATGTGTATTGGTTGCAATATTTCCTTAATATAATTAAATTAAATAAAACAGAGACCAGAAGGAATTAATTCTTACAGGTTATGGTAAATCTTATCTTTTATATGTAAAATACATCTCCATCTCTCTGTTGAATGTAACAGCAGTATTTTTCCAAGACATTACCCACTTGTAATTTATAGGTACAAAAAATATATTTTGTCATTGTAAGTGTGTAAGGAAATAACTCAATTTAAATTCAAATGCATATTTCTTTTCCAGAATACCCCTGGGTTCTTGTCTTTTCATCAGTTATATTTTTCTTAAGAAAGAAATCTCTTTAATTACAAAACATTAATCAGAAGTATAAGGATATCAACAGGCTCTTTATTTTTCAGCACAATGTGCTGCCAGTTACAAACAACAAAAATTGGCATTATCACCGACAATGAATAGTTTCTGTATTAATAATAATACAGTTGTATCTCATTAAAACACTAAGTAGTAATAAACAATAAAAAAATTAAGTGACTTCTTTGATTTATAATTCTGTGCTACCATTAACAGTGTAAGTCTGGATTTGCCCTTTTGAAGGGCAAATTCCATTAGGATTTTATTGCAGCATTGAATAAATAAAGCAAACAAAATATGCAAATTCAAACCATATTAGTACCGATTTATCCAGTTTAATCTCAGTGCAGCCTGAATTTATTTAATATTATTAGTTTAAGGATGTTTGACTGAACACCAACCAAATGAGTCATGAAACTTAACATTTGGGGTCCTGGAGCGTGTGCGGGGAAGGGAAGGGAGTTGGGAAGGGGCTGGAGCAGCAGGAGCAGCTGAGGGAGCTGGGGGGGCTCAGCCTGGAGAAAAGGAGGCTCAGGGGGGACCTTCTGGCTCTGCAACCCCCTGACAGGAGGGGGGAGCCGGGGGGGGGTCGGGCTCTGCTGCCAGGGAACAAGGGGCAGGAGGAGAGGGAACGGCCTCCAGCTGTGCCAGGGGAGGCTCAGGTTGGACAGGAGGAGGAATTTCCTGCTGGAAAGGGTGGTGAGGCCTTGGCAGGGGCTGCCCAGGGAGGTTTGGAGTGCCCAGCCCTGGAGGTGTCCCAGGAAGGCCTGGCCGTGGCACTCAGTGCTCTGGGCTGGGGGACAAGGTGGGCATCGGGCACAGGGGGGATCCATGGGCTGGGAGGGCTTTGCCAACTTAAATGATTCTGTGGCATCCAACATTTGAATTCCACGGGAAATTTCTCCCCAGTTTCTTACTCCCTGGCTCAGGTTCTGCTGCTGGGATTGGTGAATTAAAGAATCCATTCCCTACAGGATGATCAATGCTCATAACCCCATATCTGAGCAATAATCAGCAACATCCCAGTTACAACACTGTGGATCTTCCAGTAACACACATTCACCAGCAAGAACACTTCAGTTATGCCTATAAATAGTAATAAAGTGTAGGATGAGGGTTTGTGCCAAACTCCTCAAGGAAATCCTGGCTGTCAACCACAGAGTCCAGAGAAACCTCCAGGAAACAATGAAAATGTTTTCTAGAACACAAGAGCTGACGCAGCAGGAGCCTCCACAAAACACAGCTGCCTGAAAATGCAGGAATTGTCCCTGAGCCTTTTCCATGGAGAATGAGAGAGAGAGAGATTCAAGATCTGTCCCCCCTGATTGCTGGAGCCACATGGATCTGCACTTCCAAGAGGAAGAGCAGGCACCCTGTTGGGAGTGATCAACATGAGCTCCAGTAGCATCACTCTGGCAGAAAAATGAATACAAGTCAAACCAAAGGAAAGCATTTTTATTATTTTATTTTTTATTTTTTTTTAGTAAAGAGACTTTTGGCAAAGGCAATTTGATGAAACAGCACTCTGAGCATTCTTGGTAACACAGTTTCCCAGTTTTGGATGCCAAGCCAAGGAAAAATTCTGCAGCAAGGACTGAGCCTTGGATGGATTCCACATTAAGAACAGGTAGGAAACACTCCCAGCTCCAAATGCAGTCTAAATAGCCAAGAGAATAGTGAATGGATCTAAGAGACCAAAAACACAGGAGGATAAAATGAAGGATGAAATTACTCCATCAGTGCCAGTTCTAAGAATAAAACCCAGTTCCTGTGAGCTCTCCTTCAGCGTTTCCTCTGCCTACCCACAACTGTTTCTCTTTTCAATGACTACATTTTTTTTACAAGAAAATTAAGTCAGAAGACATGGCTGAAATATTTTAGGGAGTATGAGCAGAAATCCCTGACAAGTTGAAGATGTAATTAATTTCATTACAATTTTGCCCTTATTAAGGAATTAACTGCTCTTAAGATACTTACTTTGTCCAAAGCACACACATTTTCCAACTAAACAGATTATCTAATACCTGGGAGCATAATGAAATAATAGAAATGAAAAGCAGAATATATCCATAGGTAATGCCAGATCCTCTTCTAATCCCCTTGGGAGGAAAGTGGATCAATTATTGCTGAGTCTCTCAAACAAAATGCCCAAAGTTTAGAATTAGTTTTCATTTTCTGGGTTTCCCCTGATCTGTATTACATACAGCACATTGTAGTTGATTCTGCTTTGTTGTTCCTGATTTATGGATTTTTAAAGAAATCTGAATATTCTGTAGGAATCCCAAAGCACTTTTGCCTCAGTTCTCCTCCAAAATTTTGCTGCAGACTGTGAATAACTTCTATTCTGAGCCTGCAATGCCTTCACACCAGCTGAATGTTTTCTGAGTAAGTGTTATTACCTTAAATTTTATAAAATATTATTAAATACTGAATATTCAGAAAAATATATGTGCACTATAAGTAATGTGCAAAATCACGCGTAGAGGAGTGATCAACATGAGCAGATCTTCCTTGATTATAAAAATACTCAATTAAAAAATCATTTGGGAAACGCCTGAGATAATTGATTTTTTTTATTGTTAGGTAATAATAATATTTGTACTCATAGTTCTGGATTTTTTCTGGGAAGCTTGGAATGCCTTTAAGACCTTTATTACAAACCTTCAAAAGCAGCAAGAATGGAGTTGTTCAAAAAGCTCTTTTAAGGGAATTAAACTGAGAATCTCTGTATCCTCCCAGATCCATGTCTTAAAATCCATGGTTTTAACCTAACAAGGTGCCTGTGCCCTCTGGAATTTCAGGCAGAGTAGGGAGAGGGTGAAAGCAGGAAAACTATCATGGAAAGTGAACCTCACTCTTCAGTAACATAAGTTTGGTTATACTTGCATTTTACAAAACACTCTTTTCCTAAAACATAGAATATTTTCCTAAATAAATATTTAAAAAAAAAAAAAAGAAGGATAGTATATGTTAAAAAAGAAAGTCTACAGGGCTTATAGCAGAGCTTTAAAAAATGGGAAAGGTAGTAATAAAGCCCATTGTCCCAATTATTTGAGATGCTGTAGCATATGGTGCAGTTCCAATAATTACCAGACAAAGTGTGCTGGAATGCACTGCAGAATTATTAGTTAGTGCAGCATATTTACTTATAATTACTGGAAAGCTGCCTGGTCTTGAAATAGTAAAATATTTTAAGATCTTGCAAGACTGTTTTCTCTAATGTTTAAAATGTTTTCCTCATGATTTTTCATTGACTCTCTAATTTTTTAATACACAGAAACATTTCATGTGGCATTTAAAGTTTGTGTTCACTTTCCCCCCTCCCAAGCCCTGGTGTTTCAGTAAAACACTTATTTAGCCTGTGTGAACTGAGGCTCAGAGGGGGATTATCTGAAGCACCAGAAAATTAGAGGTCAAAATGTGCAACTTTTAATTCAGAATAGGCAGGAACAACGATATTTTCCCCCTCCAACACATTTGTCCTTCCTTTTGTTTATTCAAGCAGCATCAAGGATTCTCAACACCAAGTGACATTTCATATTTTTAACTTAATTCAGCTTTGCTGCTTCCCCATCCATTCTTGTGTGACAGGGAAAATACACAACTTGCTGTTATAAATACTTTATGACGCCCCTGTCTCTGTCCTCTCCATTCTAATCACAGCCCTGCCATCACCATTCATGTCACTTTAGAGGCAGAGAAGAACCAGAAAAGTCAAACCCTCTCTTGGAGTTATTTTTCAGAGGGCCACAAAAACAAAGCCAAAATGAATTCATGTGGAATTTCAGATTTCTTCGTCCCTCCCCAGCCGGGGAAGTGCAGCAATGGCTTCGAGTTTCTGATTGAAAAATAAGCAGCTTCTGTGTCCACCTTGTAAATTTATTTAACACTCCGATTTCCCTGGCCTCCAGAGTGCACATATTCCTTGGCTTTCTGTTCCTTGTGCTCTTCAAATGAACAGGACGGGTAGGAAAGGGCAGTTTTTCTGCTTGGGGTGGCAGCTGAGGGAACTGGAGATGTACAACTGCAAGGAGACTTTGTGGGAACTGCAGCATGTCAGAGTTGAAGTCACTCCACTCCCCTCCTAAATAAAGCTCAAAAATCCCACAGCAGCCAGAAGAAAGGAGGAGTTGGCACATCACAGGGACTGAAGAGGTGGCTCACTGTCCCTGGGGGGTTCAAAAAGCCTGTAGATGTGGTGTTTGGGGACATGGGTTAGTGGTGGGCTTGGCAGTGCTGGGGAAGGGATGGATTCCATGATCTCAGACATCTTTTCCAATTTTAATGATTCCATGATTAAAGCAGCCCTTGACCCCAAAGCAGGACCTCACTGAGCAGAGAGAAAGGAAACCAAGGTTAACTTACTCACAAAAAAAGTTTCCCAACCATGTCCATTGGTTAACAGGCTAAACTAACAAAATTACTGCTGGTGAATGCCTTTTAAGTTATTTATGAGGAATAAATAAGTAATTTTTTTTTTCAAGCTGAATATGCTTGTTCTTTATTTTCTCTTTTTCTCTCTCCTTGTTTCACACACAGACTTGTCCTGCAGGTTGACCACTGCCCCTTTGCTGTGCTCCACAGGGTCATCCAAGGAGTCTTTGGGTCTGGATTTTTCCTTTAAGGGCTGCACAAAGTCAGGTGCAAACCCTCTCTGGCCTTGCCCCAGCCAGTTTTTTAAGTCCATATTTTCAGTCCTGCCTGGTCTCTTTTCCATGCAGGTGGTAAAGCTGCAGATGACACTGCAGTGGGTGTTTGCTGCCTGACTAGAAAGAGCCAATTATGAGGCCCTGACCCTCCTGGGGGCCTTCCTGCACCCTGATATCTGCTGGAGGGTCAGCACAACCAGGCACAAGCAAGCCAAGAGGTTCCTGGAGCGCAGAAGACAATTTCCTGGCCTAAGTGGCACAAGAGCCAAGAAGCAGAGGTGCTCAGCAGGATCTCACACTTGGAGGAGCTTGTTGGGGGTGTGAAGGTCAAAGGCAGCCTTGTCCAGAGAGCCCAAGGGATGGAGTTCAGGAACTTGAGAGGAGGGACAAATATACAAAGAAAGACTTGTACCTCTTCAAAGACCTGCTTGGAAGACTCCTGAGGGATAAGGAAGGGAGCTGGTTGGTGTTCAATGTTGAATTATCATTCATTTTGTCCTCCTGGTTGTGGTGAATCTTTAAGAGTTTGGATCTTTACTGCAGAACTTCTCTGCTGTAGTAGTTCCATCATTCACTGTTGAGCTTTAATGGAGTGAAAACAAAACCTTTATCAACTAAAAAAAGTCTTAGGAGGGGGCTTAAGAAAAGCTATGTCACTGAGGCAGTGTTTTGTTTAATATTGGTATTGGGATAATACTGGTACCAAATATGTGGCAGAGATTCTGCTTCCCTAAAGAAATGAGAGAGCTCTGACCTTGCAGTCCAGGTACCAGGACTTGTTTCTCACTTGCAAAATTACCAGACTGTTACCTCAACACTTCTAAAAAGGCTCATACCCATACATCTATTTCTAGTTATTCAAAGTAACAGTACAATATTATTTTTTTTTTTACTAAGTACCTTCAAAATCAGCGTTTTCATAACATGAGCGAAGAATTTGGCTCTGGGTAATGATATCTTAGGGTTAAGTTGCTTTTTTTAAAATATCAGTGGGGAAAGATATTTCTAGTTAATTTTCAAGTAAACATTTACACGTATTTAGCATCCAATTTGACTTTCCCAGTCATTTGTCATTACAGCTACAATATATCTCCTTGGGTTGCTTTAGTGCAATAATTGTGATTTATATTCTGACATCTCCACCAGTGTGGCTCCTGTCCACCCTCCCCTGTGGGGTTTCTTTCTCTACCTCTTGCTGAAGTAAAACTGTGACTCACTGGGAAGTTCTGCCAAAAACTTGCTCCCTGCAGGAGGGACACAAAGCCAAGGACACAGAGCCCACTCTGGTGCTTAACCTTGGCTCAGGCCTCTCAAAACTGCTGAGCTGGGAAACCTGAGCTATGAAAAGGCTGCAGGAAGATGAGAGAGGGGAAACTGGCACAGCTGGCACAGGGAATGCCAGGAGCTCAAGGATTCCAGAGGAAAATCATCAACGTGGAGAGGTGGTAGCTCAGCAACACCAGGACCTGCCCAGGAGGTGCAGAGAGACAACCTGACCCCTCCTGGGTGCCTGCCTGGCCAGTGGAGGGTCTCAGAGCCCTTGTCCTGTCTTTTGTGTGGGTCAGGCAGTAAAAAATGGGTTTATTTTCAAGTCCTGCATTTCCTGCTCTCAGAGTTTCTGTGTACGTGGTGCCCTAAGGAACTAACCCAAAAGAGGGGTGTTTTATACATATTCACCAGCTGAAATTAGAAACAGAATATCCTGAGCTGGAAGGGACCCACAGGGATCATCCAGTCCAACCCCTGGCCCTGCACAGACACCCCAACAATCCCACCCTGTCCCTAAGAGCATTTTCCAAGGAATGTTCCCTGGAGATTTTTAACTCCTTAATTTTTTTACCAAGCTTTGACATTTCCTGCTGTAAAATACAGGAAAGATATCGCCAGTAAGTGTTTAGTATAAAAACACCCCACCAAAACAAAAAAGCCTTTCAATATTATCTGGTGCCTTTGGAATATTTCCACAGCCTTCCAGTGGGACACATTGGAAGCACATCCACACTGCAGCACATCCAAACTATTCCCTGCCCAGAACTTCAACTGCTGATCCAGCAATTTCTTTCTCTATCAACTCTTTTCTTCAGGGTTTTTTGTACTAAAGGAAGTTCTTTGTTTTGACTGAAGCAAAAACTTTTTTTTTTTTTTTTTTTTCACAAAGTGCAGGATGTCCTGAGCTGGGAGGGACCCACAGGATCATAAGCCCAAATCCCAACAATCCCTCCCTGTCCCTCAGAGTGTTGTCCAAACCCTCCTGGAGCTCTGGCAGCCTTGGGGCTGTGCCCACTGCCCTGGGGAGCCTGGGCAGTGCCCAAACAGTCTCTGGGGGAAGAACCTTTTCCTAACCCTCCTGACACAGCTCCAGCCATTCCCTCAGGTCCAGTAGTTTGACTGTTTTAGCTGCATTTCCAGTGAAAACAAGAAATTTTTTCCTCCATCCTAAACCCTGATGAGAACACAATAACAAATCTCCCCCAGTGGAGAAAGCAGTAGGTGTTTTCTCTCAGTCTTTAACAGGAAAAGGTTCTTTAGGCAGTCCCACAAAATTGTGTTGAATTTTTACCAAGCAGCACCCAAATACAATCACCAGCTAGAAGGAAGATGCTGACCAGGTGCTGGCCCTCAGCTGTGTCAACCAGGCAGGGTGTGGGAAACTACTGAATGTGGAAAAGCAGTTTAACAAGGCAACAAAAACGTCCAGCAGAGCTGTGAGAGGGGATTGGATTTTCCCAGCCACAAAAGGGATGGTTACATGAGATGGCCAAGCTTCAGGGATAACTGAAATGGGGCAGCTGAGGGCATTTTGGCCAGTGAAGTCTAGCAGGGCCAACAGCAATAAGGATTGCACCAGTAACACCAGTTAAGGCCAAGATTATCTTGGCATTGGTACTAGAATTGCAATGTGCAGACCTGGCAAAACGAGGAGCAAAGGGGAAAAAGGTAATTAGGGGAGTTCCATCAGCTTATCCCCAAAGACTTTCGTAACACTCTATCCATCCTTCCATCAGATTATCCCAAAAGATTTTCATAGCATATTATCCATCCTTTCTGGAAGGCCAAGAGGAGAAATGGAAAATGTTTTGACTACTTGTGGAGAG
This sequence comes from Pipra filicauda, assembly GCF_003945595.2. NCBI lineage: Eukaryota > Metazoa > Chordata > Aves > Passeriformes > Pipridae > Pipra > Pipra filicauda. The sequence continues at coordinate 848,209 of NW_024104380.1, read as the reverse complement.
TGAAAAGCAGGAGAGGGGAGAGAAATGCCTTTGTGTTCCCTATCCTTCCTCTGTGATTGACTGGGAAGATGAGGGAAAGGAGCACGTGTGAGAATGGGTTAACTGGAGCAATGGATACACTAGAGAGAACAAAAAATATATTAGACAGAATAAAAAACGTCTCCCAGCCCCTGTCAACAAGCTGAGGAGCACACACTTTGTTTAAGGTGCTCACAGACACCAGTGTGCTGCTTATCCAGCTTTCACTAATGCTAGTGCTGGAAAAGCTCTGTGTTTTCCTGTGATATCTGCCTGTGCCACCTGACAAACCACTAAACAGGGAGTGACAGAGTTACAGGGCAAGAAATGTGCCAGCCCCAGTGTTTTCATGGCTCTTTTGAAAGGTTTGGCAGGTGGAGAGGACGTGGAGCAGCACAGCGATTAATGTGAGCAAAAGTGGAGAGACTATAAAAACAGAGGCATTTTATGATGCTTTCCTGAGAAGAGGCATGTCAGTTATGAAATGGGAGGCAGGGAGCACCTTAGAAAGGAAAAAACTTTGAGGAAATTCATTCTGAATTTGAGGGCTGGGTGTCAAAATAGCTCAGGCAAACGGCGCCTTTCTGGTGTTTCTCAGAAATTCTTATTTTGCCCTTTTGTGCTCGTGCAAGGCCTCCTCACCCAGGTGTGCACAGGTGAGACAGACCCACCAAACCACTCATTTCAGAAATAGTCAGCTCATGGTGGCTTCTGGTGCAGTCCCACCCAGCATTTTGCCTGCACCTTGCACATGTCCCCCCCGATACTGCTCTGGGAGATGCTCCTCAGGCCCCTCATCAGTGCTGGGAAAGGGCTCATGGACAATTCCAGCAAAGACCTGGGGGAGCTGAGCAGCAGGGAGCCTCAGGGAATGTCAGGCTTGGTGAAAAAGTGGGATCAGAGCTTTTTATCCGAGTTCTGAAGTTTCACAATGCTGCTGAAACCCCCTAAAACTATCCAAAGGGAGTTCCCACGAAGTGCTTCACTGGTGAGCATGTGGCAGTCAATAAACACCTCTTATTGCTTCTTTAGTCTTCATTCCTTAACTCCAGGCTCATTTCCAGGGCTGTTGCTCATAACTGGATGGTCTCCTTGCTGAGTATGACTCTCAGGACTCCAGATTTCAGGAGATAAGGAAGGGATGCCACTGATTGCAGCAAAGGAAAATGTTTCAGGGCCTCTTGCTCTTGCTATTTTGTGGGCAGATGCATAACACATAGAACAAGAGATCTATTTTTTCTATTCTTTTTATCTCTTTTTATTCTGTTTTGTTTGTTTGTTTGTTTGTTTTCCTCTACAGTACTGTTTTGATGATGAATAGTTACAATTCTTTTTCTATTCTCTACTGGAAAACTTTGAGAAGTTAAACCCCCCTGCTTTGGTCTGATCTGACCTACCTGTCATAGTCCTTGTCCACAAGCACATCCCACTTTCATGCTGAGAGGACTCCTGATGTTTTCTGCTGGTACCTTGTGTCCTCACTATAATCAAGCAGAAGAAACCTTTAGCTGTGTGTGGACTCAGAGAAACACCCCAACTTCTTATTTTCTCAGAGAAAATAATATATCTGCTCCAAAACACAAGGCTTTATTTTACCAGGAGGAAGGGTCATTCATCAGGTACAATTTGGTTCCTTCTTACCTTTTCTGCTCTAAGCTCTGCTCCCTGCTGGGGAAATGGCCTTAAATTGCACCAGAGGAGGTTCAGGTTGGGTGCCAGGGAAGATTTCTTCACTGGAAGAGTGGTAAAGCATTTCAAGGGGCTGCCCAGGGCAGTGGTGGAGTCACCACCCCTGGAAGTGTCCAAAAAAAGAATGGACATGACACTCCACGGTTCAGTGGGAACGGTGGGATTCAAAGGCTGAACTTGATGATCTTGGAGATCTTTTCCAACTTTAATGATTCTCTGGCTCTGTGTTTCCCCCCGTGAGGGATTGCTGATGGTTGGGCTGTTCTGAGAGCTCACCATTGCACATCACACCTCACCACCAACCCCTCAAACATCTGGAAAGGAGAGGGTGGGAAAGGAATCTCTTGAACGTCTGGAAAGGAGGGAAACGGGAGGTATGATTTGTCTGGAGTTTCCAAAAGTCTCCAGCAAAGTCCTTCACAGAAGGTTTTGTGGGAACTAAGCAGTCCTGAGGTGAGGGGTAAAGGTCTGCTGTGGATTAGAAACCAGCTCTGAGAGGCAGAAAACAAAGAGCAGAAATAAATGGTCGATTTTCAGGCTGGGGAAAGGTCGACACTGAGGTTCAGTGAGTCTTGGAGACACTTCAAGGACAACACTTACTGAACATGTAATTTACCAACAAACTGAAATAAGCAGCAGAGATTCTAATATAGATGGCATTTGGTGAGTGGCCTTTTCCACACAGGCTCGGACGTGCAGGTCGAGACCTCAATTTCCCTCCTCTCTGCTCCAAGGTTTGCAGGCACCAGACATATCATTCCGAGCTCCCAAGTGATCTGTTGAGATTGGAGCTTTTGGGAATACTTGAGGAAAGAGCAAAGACGTAGCAAGTTTGCAGGCTCTCGAGCAGCAAACTTTAAATGAAGTCCGGAGGGGCTCTCATCTTTTATTACACACAATTCATTCAGCTGGACTCGCCGCGTGTGACCCTTTAGTAAGCAAGGCCTCTGCAGTTAATATCATAACTCTGAAGTATAATAACTCTGAAATATAATAACTCTGAAATATAATAGCTCTGAAAGAAAGAGAAATGAGAAAAAGCACCCGGAAAAAAACAATTTCTCTCCGCAGCACATTTTAGAGACTGATCAAAGAACAGATTCTTATTCCTAAACTAAAACCATTGATATCTTTCTTCCCCCCAGCCCCCAAAATAAACTCTTCATTCTTTGAAACATGTTACAGAAGAGTTAATTTAGGTTGTTAGTTATCTTAGTCCAAAGCAACTACATTTGAATAGGTGGAAATTAAAGCATAATTAAGGTATATTGTTATTTTTTCTGCCATCCCTGCCTTGATAAGACCATGGGTAGGAGTCTCATTGCAAGACAGTGATTAAAACTGTTGGAAATGCTGAATAAATGGACAAAGCTTATCTTAGCTCCATATTTTTCAGAGTGGGAGCAGGGTGCTCTGCTCTGCATTCTTTGCAAGCAGTAAAATATTGTCCATGAATACATTCATAGATGCTCTTGGAAAGAGGGGCAGGCGGAGAATAAATGAGCTGCCAGGATTGTATCATGACACTCCTCTGGAGAAATATTTTAGCCCTAAAACTGATTTTCCCGTGACAAAAGTCAAAGCACACTCATCTCGTGGAAAACTCTGGTTGTCACAGGAGTAATGGAGCACCTGAGCAAGAGAAGGTCAAACACCTCGGTACTTTCTGGGAGGTGCGTGGGTATGAGAATAAAATGTGTCAAACCTCAAGGTTAACGTGTTCCACATCTTCTTTTATGGAAAAAAAAGGACAAAACATAATCGAAATGCAGAGAGCGGGGCTGAAATCCCTCTGTCTGCACGAGTTTTGTTGAACAAAGGTCAGTTTTGGAAGACAATTTTTCTCTTCCTGAGGCGAAGAAGAGTTTTGCACTTTGTTTTAGTGGAAAGTGGTGATGTAACTCATTTGGGTGCAGCTGCCAGGACCAATGGGGAAAGTGGGGAAATCATTGTGTACAAATCTTACTCTGAACAAATTGGACAACAAAAAAAAAAGTGAAAAATCATTATTTATCAGTCTGGCATTTTCAAATATTACCCAGTTGTATTTTTATGACAAGTGGATAATTGTTTACTCCTGAGCATTTGCAACATCCAACCCCCAAGGTTGTCAAACATTGGGAAAACCCTTATTTGTTATTAAAGATGAAATTGGAAAATCTGATTTAGGGTCAAAATCCCCTGATATGCTGCATTCTGCTGGCAGAGAGCAGGTCAGGATGTGGGCACCGGCCACGGTAGGGCACTGCCAGCACCTAAAAATGGGCTTTTCCTTTTAAATGTTTATATTACCTCTATTCCTTTTTCCTATAGATTCAGAATTGTCTGCATTTTTCTTTTTTTTTTTTTTTTTTTTTTCTTTCAGTTAAGAACGGGGAATTTTAGCAATTTGTAAAATGTAAGGAGTACCACCATGGCAAGGTCATCCCATCAGGTGTTTTTCTTGCAGGCTGGAGCTGTGAGAAAAGGGTGCTTCTCCACTCTCATGGAAGAAGCAAACTGAAAAGGGTGACATTTTTTAAAAAGGTGGTTTTGAATATGTTACTTCAGCAGGTCTCTGACGAACGGAAATGGCTGTACATTGATTTTTAATGAAAAAATACTGCTTTATCCTGGCTAGGCCATATCCTACAGAGGGCACCTGCCCTGCGTGGTTATTTTACATCTCATTAATTATATTACAGCTCATTAATTGTATTACAGCTCATTAATCTCTTTCATTCGGAATACGAACAACATAATATTTTAATGTACTGTGTTTGTCACATGTGTTTAATAAGGTTTTTTTTATCACTTTCTCAAGAATAAATATGCCATGACTTTTGCTTCTGAGATAGATAAATTAACCAAAGCATTTCCCCTATTTTTCCTTTTATTTTTCTAATTAACACTGGAGGAGAAATACACCTGAGGTAAATATAATTCTGCTCTATTCTTAATACTAGGAAAGGATTTCATTGCTTCTAAACTCATTAAACCAGTCCTTATTAAAATATGCAGGTTGCTCATTATGTCATGGAAAATAACATTCTTATTTTATTACCAGTTTCATTTCTATGGGTAGCACAGGCAGACCTAATTACATTAGTTTTGTCCTAGGCTGCATTTTCATCTGACTCTGCTTGATACTTATTATTTTCAGCTTATTATAAACTCTGTCACAAGTGAGAGAAGTCCCAGCAGCTTGAAGTGATAGATGGTTCTAGAACCAGACACTGTAAGTGGGGTTTGCACTCTCCTAAAGTTTTGATTGTCACAGCAGAAATGTTTTGCTTTGAATTAGAAGGTGCCATGTTGAGAAAATAATTTTGGAGCATCTGAGCATTACGTGGAAAACATGCAAAAACAACCAAGCAAAGACTTGCAAAGATTTTCTGTCTTGCCTGAAAAGCTTTGGAATCATTGACAATTTATACAGCTCTGTCTTCTGAAGTGTTTGGAGATGAGTTTGCTTTTCTTATAATCTTATAAACGTGTTGCTATATTCTTACGCCAAGGGAAACATCAGATAAGGAAGGACCCTGCTTAAAATCAAGAAAATTCAGGCCCCTGTGGCCCTGACTGAGAGTTTAATAGTCATTAAATATCTCCCCTGATTAGCAGGTCTCATTTCTCTCTCAGTGGTACACCAAGAGGAGGATTGGACAAAAGTGAACACAGGAATGATGAAAGATAAATGAGGCACTTCATAGTGTTCATAGAACCATGGAATGGATCAGGTAGGATGGGACCTTAAAAGCCATATCATTCCAACCCCCTGCCACTAGCCCAGGTTGCTCCAACCTGGCCTTGGACACCTCCAGGGGTGGGGCAGCCACAGCTTCTCTGGGTAGCCAGGGCCTCAGTACCCTCTGAGAAAAGAATTTCCTCCTGACACCTGATTCAAACCTCTCCTTTTTCATTTTAAAACTGTTCCCCCTCGTCCTGTCACTATAAACCAGAGGGCTCTTCTCAAAGCAGAGTTGAGCAATGAACTATCTGAAGACACAGCTCAATTGACTCAAGCTAAACTAATAAATACCAATATTTCTATCAGTGGCAATATTTTTTCCTCTTTTAAATGCACAGTGTCCTAAATTGTTGTTAACTGCTGCAGTGGCTCCATCATTTCCCACAGATTTGGGAGACTTATTAGGAACTATGTGGCTGCCCCTGGATCCCTGGAAGTGTCCAAGGCCAGGTTGGACAGGGCTTGGAGCAACCTGGGCTAGTGGAAGGTGTCCCTGCCCAGGGCAGAGGGTGGCACTGGATGGGCTTTAAGGCCCCTTCCAACCCAAACCACTCTGTAATTCTCTAATTCTCTGAAGCAAAGATTTCATCTGATGAATAGAAATTGTCAGTGCAGATTGAACTTCCACAGTTTAACACACCCCGACACAGAGTCACTACAAGTGAATATTCATCAGCATCAGCTCATCCAGCTCCAATCACAACTCATTTTAGACTCAAAGGAACAGGTGATTTCTGCCTTTGTTATGAAGAAAGAGCAATCACATTAGAGAGCTTTCTCATTCTCCCGGTAATGAGCTTGATCTGACATTTAGGGAAGTGTTTCTGTGTCTCCCATAACAAGGCTGTTTGTACATTTGCTAATGGAAGCTGCACAAAGGTACACAGCACAAGTAGCTACTTCTTGATTTTTTTTCTACGAGCTGAAAGTGAGTTAAATGTTAAATTACAGTAATTGTGAGCTGCTTTAGTATTGCCTATTATGCACTAGGCTTCATTTCAGAGATGGCTTTCCCTTAACTGCATGGGAATTCTGAAGCTGTTCCACTACACTGCTCTAACAGGCCAGACTGTTCAGGGATTGCTGAGTTTCACAGTCAAAATTCCAGCAGAAAGAGGCTCCAGGAACAAATATGTACATTATTTTCAGTTTAAATTTGGGGAAATTAAGGCACAGGAGAACAAGAAGGTTTGTCCAGCTCATGGGCAGAGGAAGAGACAGAGAATGTGGGATGTTTTCCCACTGTGGTTTCCCACATGGGCTTATCCTGCCATAATGGGTAAGGAAAGGAAAGCAGTTTCCACACTGGCCATTAAAGCTGAAAGAAAATCTTTAAAGGGAAAGAAAACGTCGAAGTAAGCTTTTAAAAGCTTTAAATACTCATGGATTGAACTGAAATAGAAACACTTTACCTAAGATCCCACTTATACCTTCAGGAGGGAAAAAGCTGTGAGTAGCCAGTGCGAGTCTGCTGGTGAATTTAGACCTGGTACCACTGTATAAAACAAGTTAAGATTTACCTATTATTATGTTGTATAATCATTTCTGAGCTTTTTAAAAGTGTGTATAGTTATGAAAAACACATATGTGATCACGCAGCAGTATGGAGAGCAGACACACAGAGCTGCTGGTAAAGTTGTGGAACACATTTACCTCATTTAAGTCATATCTAAAGACAAAACAAGCTACTGGATCTATTGATTTTATTTTAGAAGGGCAATGATTTACAATTCCATCAAGGACACTGACATAAGCAATGGGAGTGCACTGATGAAACGTGGGGATGACAAAAGATTAGAGGTTGTCACTGTAGAGTAGCACCCAGAAAAAACAGGATGAAAAAACTGGGATGAAGTGAAATTCAGTAGGAAAAACTACCAAGCTGAATAACAAGAAGGTCTGCTGCTAATAAAAGGCATGATACCAGTAAGGAAGGTGCAGCCCACAGAGAAGAACCTCTGCAGGAGGAGATTTCCTGGCAGGAGCTGTGGTCCATGGAGAAGAACCCATGCAGGAGCAGATTTCCTGGCAGGATTAAGTCCCCTGGGGGACTCAGGCTGGAGCCACAGGTCTCAGAAGGACTGCACTGTGTGTAAAGACACACACTGGAGCAGTTCATGAGGAACTGCAGCCCGAGGAATGTTGGAGAAGTTCCTGAAGGACTGCCTCCCATGGAGGGATCCCATGCTGAAGGAGGGGAAGAGTGTGAGGAGGAAGGAGCAGCAGGGACAATGAGCCCCCATTCCAGCTTCCTGGGCAGGGGCAGAGGAGAAGCAGCTCCAATCTCTGCTCTGGGGGGACCAGGGACAGCACCCAGGGGAGGGCTGGAGCTGTGCCAGGGCAGGCTCAGGTTGGATCTCAGGGAAAGGTTCTTCCCCCAGAGGCTGGTTGGCACTGCCCAGGCTCCCCAGGGCAGTGGGCACAGCCCCAAGGCTGCCAGAGCTCCAGGAGGGTTTGGATGATCTCTGGGGCACAGGGGGTGACTCTTGGGGCTGGGTCTGTACAAGGCTGAGGGTTGGACTGGATGATCCTTGTGGATCCCTTCCAACTCAGCATGTTCTGTGATTCTGGGATGTGTTATGAACTGACTTCAACCCCCATTCCCTGTTTTCCCACCCCACTTGGGCAGAGGAGACAGAAGAGTCAGGAGTGAAGCTGAGCCTGGAAAGAAAGGCTGATGAGAGGGAGGAGGTTTTAATTTTGTTGTGTTTGTAATTAGCAATAAACTAAACTAGTTTCCCCAATCAGGACTGTTTTGCCCGTGTCAGTGAGAGGTAAGGGGTCTCCCCGTCCTCATCTCGACCCAAGAGAGCTTTCCAACATATTTTCTCCCTGTCCTGCTGATGGAGGAGTGGCTTGGTGGGCACCTGGTGACCAGCCAAGGTCAACCCACCCCCCTGTCATCAGCAAGAGCTATCACATTGTTTCCAAGTGAGAGAAGCAGATTCAGGAAGACTTTCACTTTAGGCACTTAAATGACTCTTTATCTCATAAGAACTCATTTATATCAGAGTCTGATCAATGCAGGGGAGTTTCAGAGGAAAAGCTTTAAAGGCCTCTCACTGGGGCTTTGTTATTGGAATGCATAAAATTTAACATGGAAATGCCTCAGAAAGCATCTTCTGAATTTCCCAGCCTTTCTCTTACTAGAGAAAGGTAAAGAGCTCATTAACTGTACTCATCCAACATTTCTGATGCCTTTATTGATTCACTTATTGCTATAGCAGCCTAATTAGTATGATTGATGTTGACATCTGCTACAATTAAGTGATTTTGATTTATTAGGAGTGCGGAAAAATATGATTTTGCAGTTCTTTTCTGACTTTAAATAGGCAGGTTTAATTTTTTTTTTTACAAGAGAATGGACCACTATCAGCCCATCCTTTTAAGTACAGGTTTACCCTAGGGATGGAGAAGTGTTTGAGGGTTATAAATTCAGGAAAAGCTGTATCAGAAATGCACAGGAATGTTTACTGAGTTGTTAAGGATGTTTGAAAAGAGCTGAGAAACAGGAAGTGTCCAGATGAGGAAGACACAAGTCCTTCTATCTCCTTCCTCCTAAGGGTCACAACAATTTCTGTATTGTTCTTTTTACACCAGAGAGCTCTTTGGGCTCAGCAGAACTACAGACTCAGTTCCTTTAATAAGGTTAAACATCATAAAAAGAGCTGGAAACGCTGGTGGAGGGGAAGACAGGTCCTTCCCCCCTAAAACAGCCCCAAAATCCAAGTCCCACAAGCCATGTGCTGAATTTCTGAAACCTGAGGTGAAGAACATCAAGATCCAGGTGTGATCTCCTTCAGAACATCTGCAAGATTCAACTTGGGTGGAGGAAATAGGAAGAAAAGAAGTGAACCTGTGATTTTGGGGTGTTTTGGGGAAGGATTTGGTTTTAAAAATCATCTCTGAGCACAGAAACATAATAAAACCTTTGGGGATTTATATGCCACAAATGATAGACCTGTGCATCGAACACAGAGGATCTCCAGCTGTAACTGGAAGCATGTGAAGAGAGCAGAAAACGTCACAAATATCATCTAGAAATTTAACTGCAAAGCTGAATCCTTGGTTTAGTGCTGCACAAAAAGCAACTCAGGGTGTTCCTAGGTCAGTTAGCCATAAAATAAGCATGTAAGTGTTTTGTTTCTTCATTCTAACACCCCACAAGATCCATCTGGTGAGATCTTTTACAGTGTGTAAAAAGATGCTTCCACCTTTTGTTGGTTTTGTTGCTTTAATTGTATTTCTTTCCTCCTGTCATTATAAACTTCATTCCTTTGCCACATCACCTTGGCTATTTATTCCACAGGAATTATAATTTTCCTTGATCTCTCAAGTCAGAGGAGAATAAAACCCATCTCCTTGGAGGAATAACCTGAGATAATCCATTTACTGAGTGTCATGGACAAATTCAGTTGTCTGAGAGGAGTGGGAGGAATCCCATAGGAAGAGAACAGGAATGGGATTCCCATAATATTTCACAACAAAAAGGATTCTCCCAGTGAAACCAGAACACAAAATGTGAAAGCACCAAGACAGAGACATCATAAGACAACATGCAGAGAAAGATGGAACGACACAGCCTTAAAGGAAGAAGCTGTTCACACAGGAGGACAGGGAGGCATCTCAAAAATGAGATTACAGTAAAATCCCACAGGATTTCAAGTAGCACCCCAACCTTGCTCTGAAGTCTGATGTCAGGGTGTTTTGTACTCTCTGTTAAATTTAAACAATAATGTCTTTTGTTTTAAACTTATTTTTTAAAATTATATAAATTTATCTTTAAATTTAATTTTTTTTCTGTCTTTAACTTGATTGGGTCTTTACTTTTATTTTTTTTTTTTATGAACGTATCAAAAAAAATTGCCATGGGGCAGATTTGCCCTTATTTACCCTTTGTGTGCTCTTTCTCTTCCCTTGAAGTAGCAAAATGTCTTCTTTTCTATAAGTATGTGTGTGTATCTACAAAAAAAAACTTGAAAAAGCATAAATATCTCTATTTATGGCTTCAGCATTGACAGTGAGTGGTTTCTCCTGAAGTTATGAAAATGAGTTCCATTAAGGCAGCAGGCTCATTATTGGAATGGAGCTCTGTCATTATCAAGTCACACTCCAGGTGTTCATTCCCACTCCAATTCCGTGACAAATTAGTGACTCTAAATAGTGCTCAGCTGGAGCAGCTACACTGGCACAGCCCTTCCCCCTGTGGCCGTGGCAGTGCCACAGCCAGGGCTGGGCAATTCTCTTGATTTCCCATAAGTAATAAGGGGAAGAGAGTGCTACCTTTCTTCTGGAAGTTTATTGAGCAAGGAGGACATTAGAAGATACTTCCACTTAAATTAGCAGAGTGAAAAAGGCTCTTTCCACTTAGATACAAATATTCCCCCCAGGATCCTGAAATGGGCTTACCTAAATTACAGCCTGCTCCATTGCTGCTCCTCACCTTGAAATACATGCAAAGAAAAAGAGAATAAATGTTCCCTTTATGTCTACTGTAAAAAAACCCTAATTTGAGTCTATAGAACATGCACCTTTTTAATATTATTATATTATAATTTGAAGGCTTTCGGTGTTGGTGTGATCTGGAAATGACATGACAAGGTCTGTCTGCTCCAGCCAGAGTTCCCTTTCAGGGCCTGCCACCAAATCCCTGATTCCATCTGACTCTGAGGACAGGTATCAAGAAAAGACTGTCAATATTTAATGTGTTCTTTAATATAAAGGTGAAAAACTCACAAAAGAAAGCATAAAAAACAAGTGTCATCAGAAACGAGAGCACTAACAGGGCTGTGCTTGAAGACCATGTGGGGAAAAAAAAAAAAAGAAGAAAAAGGAGAATGCAAACTCCAAACTGATTGTTTATGCCCTAAATTAATCAGTTCTGACTTCTAATATCCTGCCTGCTTAATAAACTTTAAGCAGGAAGGCAGCAATGCACTCTGCTTATTACATATGGGAAATCAATGTGATTGCTCACCCCACTAAACGTTATTAGCAGGAACACACTGCAAGGGCTCTGCCATTTTAGCAGTTGCCATCTGAGCACTCCTCAGAAATTAGTGCTTATCTGTCACACATTTCAGGCCCTGGAAATGAGCTCCAAGGGCTGGAGAGGATAAGGATGGAGTTTCATCCTATTAATGTGTTTGCACGAACTTCGGAGTTAACAAAGTCCTTTTATTTTTTTCTTTTTTTTTTCCCTTTCGTTTTATCTTTCTTTGGATATTGTTAAATTGGAAATTCTGGTCTCAGCTTTGAGATTTCACTGACCAGTTTGGGCTTTTTGATGATGATCCCCCTCCAAACCCTTCCTGTTCTAGTGGATCTAAGTGTTCCTACCTCTAAGGCACCAAATGATGAGCCTTTATAAAAGCTGCTGTAAGACCATCAGAATAAGATGGACACTGGGAACTTCTTCAGGTTTCTTTAACAGGCATAAAACAGGCCATGGGCCTGAGGATATTCCATAATTTTACCACACAAAGATATGATGATGTTAAATCTTCAAATAGAAGGACATGGTGGTCTCCATTCAACTCTCGTGCCATGAACACTCAGCACAGGGGGCTTGGTTTAACTGGATTTTTAAAATAATTTACCTCTCTTGCTTTTACTACACCTTTGAAATCCCTCCTTGCCTTTGAAACCTTCTTTTCCTGCAGACTCTCTGGAATTGTGGAGGCACAGACAAGGAGAAGCAGACCCTGGAGGAAGCTCAGCCTGCTGTGCCCCTGCTTTGGTGGGGCTGGATTTGTGAGGGGTCAGATCCAGAGGGCCAAAGGAACGGGAGTAAAAGTGAAATTTCAGAAATGCTGCTGGGAATAACTGTAAAAATGTGAGTCAATTCATTTTACCTGGGGCAAATTATGAGAATGTTCTTCCTATAATGAGGAATTCCAGAATAATGGTGCCCTAGGAAACCATCTCCTACCAACATGTTCATCCCCTGTGCTTCCTGTTTGCCAGGTATAGAATTATATTTATAATTTTAAAATTTTTGGTGTCTAGTTTCTTGTCATTTATTTTATTTATTTGACTGCTTCATTATGAGGGTTTGGTTCATGGTTATTCTTTCCCTACATAAGAAACTTTACCACTACCCTGAATTCTCTCATCAAGCTTGTAGGATTATTAATATTTAATACATTAACAGATCAATCTGAATTTTTCCTATCCAATTTAAAAGTTATTCACAGGTTCATCTTTTTTTTTGGGGGGGCTCTGGTTTCTGCACAATCACTGGTGAAAAAAGGTATTGCTCAACCAGATCTATTTTCCTGTTATTATTTTAAAAATACATATATTTAAGAAAAGAAGCAGGAGAACATCCAATAAATAACAGTTTAATGGAATGTTCTGGAGCATTTTGCTGTCTTAAAAATTATACAAGAAACATATTTTTAAAAAAATCTGAACGGAATTTTCAAAATAAAAGAGAAAATGATAAAAGAGAGCAAGGCCAGGGGCAGGTACAATGTCTGGGGGAACCAGGAGCACCCAGCAGAACAAGGGAAAAAAGAGGTAAATTCTGACAAAACCAGAGGAATCACAGAGTCATTTAGGCTGGAAAAGATCTCTAAGATCACCTTTCACCCATCACCACCTTGTCATCACTCGGGACAGGACACGGACTTTGGATTTTCCCAGGCCATGGCAAAAGGGAAAAGCAATTTTTCGATCCTAATTAGGGTTCAAATTCAGGAGAACCCTTTATCTCCCACTGAACATTAAGCACTTGTTGCACAGTCTTAGAATTACATGTTAAAAACAAGTTGTATTTACTTCACTTCCTTGTGGAAACTGGGAGAAATATATATATATATGGAGATAGATATACATAGATATGTATATATATGGATATAGCTATGAATATATATATATATACATATTTTCTCTGCTTTCTGTTGCTGAATATTATGTCTTAATATAAATCCTTCAGAATGGTTCCTGCTTTTTCAGAGGTCAAATTTCTTCCTGAGATTCAGCTTTTGGTTACACTTCTGGTCCAACATCCCTGGAAGTGACCCATAGTTGAGTGCAGTGCCCAGCCTGAATTAAAGGGAAGCAGAGGAGGGCAGCACACCCAAATTAATGTCCTGGCTTTGCCTTGTCTCCTCTGCACCACCAATTATGAAAATGAAGGACAGGGAAACACTTGGAAATGGAAAGAGGCCTTTGACAAGGTTACAGGGCTGCTGAGTTAAGGAGGCCTTGCTGTTTTCTGGAGTCAAGGCTGGGAGGAATTCTGAAGATGTATGGAATGTGTTTTAAACAGACATAAATTTAGGAGTGTTCCACCTGGTGATGGCTTCTGCACAACAGGGCAAGGGAAGGACAAAGCCATATAACATGGACATGGGTTGGCTCAGCAAGGCCAGAGGAGGCCATAAAGTTGATGAAAGGATTGGAGCACATCCCCTATGGAGACAGGAGGGGAGAGCTGGGAATGTTCAGGCAGGAGAGGAGAAGGTTGTGTGGAGAACCTCACAGCACCTTCCAGCCCTGAAGAGGCTCCAGGGAACTGGAGAGGGGCTGTTCAGCAGCGGGGACCTTAAAGCCCATCCAGTGCCACCCCCTGCCATGGGCAGGGACACCTTCCACCAGCCCAGGTTGCTCCAAGCCCCGTCCAGCCTGGCCTTGGACACTTCCAGGGATCCAGGGGCAGCCACAGAGTTCCTAAAGGGTCTCCCAAATCTGTGGGAAATGATGGAGCCGCTACTGCAGTTTAGGAATTTAGGACACTGTGCCAGCAACCACTGAAAACTGCAGATGTCATCAGAACACTGAGTTACTGGGGTGTGTTTTCTGCTGATTGTCAGGGATTTCTGTTTAATTGAATTTTCAATTGATGAGTGATGGTTCTGCATAATTTGTCCAGATATGCCCGACTTCAACTGCATCCCTTCTGTTAATTGTCTTCTCTGCACCCTCCAGGGGTTATTTGTTATGGGCAAAAAAATGATTTTTGATTTACTTTTTATTTTTAAATGTTTTATCATTAATATTTATTATTAATATTTGACATGGTTTATTAATATTTTAAATGTTTTTGTTTTAATTTTATTTACCTTTTTTTCCCTTCTAATCTCTTTTATTTTATTTACTTTTATTTTTTAAGGTAAGTTCTGTTTGCAGCTGTTTTTTAGCAGCAGCTTGTTCCTCCCACACCAAGACATAACTTAGAATTTGTGGGTTTATGGGGGTTTTTTTTCCCACTCAGGTGTTGTGACTGATGGCTCTGTGGAACTCTGCAGGTTTCATCAATTCTTCTCTTGCCTGTAACAAATCACCTCTTCCAGCTCAAAACTTCGGAGAACAACACAAGTCTCTTGTTTTTAATGGAAGAATTTAAATTCCAGGAGTCATTTTTAAATCACTGGATAAAAGACTAGACAGAAAAGGGGATTGGAAGGGTTTGATACTGCTCCGGTGATCACTTTTAATGCCACAAATACAAAGTATTTGGTATTTTTCCACTGCTAAAAAACATGTTGTCTTTTCAGAAACACTAAAAAATATAAAGATATACAAATAAATGAAAATATAAATAAGTATAAAGAAATAAAAAATATAAGTAGCTTGTGCAGGTCAATACAAACCTGGGTTTGTCCTCTACCATAACCTCCAAAAGAAGGTATTTAATGATGACCAAATTTTGTGGCCATTTTGGCCAAATAGCCAAATTTTGAACATTATATCATATTATTATATCATATCATAGTATTATATTACTTTGTTTTCATTATTTAGAATCTATTTATATATGCATATAGAGATAACATATGTTAATATATACAATGTATATGTTATATTTTTACATATTTTTAATATTTTTATATCTAAAACTCTAAAATTACGTTTATAAATCCAGCATTTGACTTTTGATTACTCTGCAACACACTTGCAACTCCATTAAAGAATTTCCTAGTTAGTTTGCAGCACGTGGAAGTGAAATGTTTAAATTAGTTTTGACATGCAGCCTAATTCATAAATCACTGTCTCTCCCGTAGACACGTGATCAAAGGGGTTCCCCACTCTGTTTGGAAACACTGAACTACTCTACAGACATTTAGCAGCAGAGTAATTACATTTTAAAATATTTTATTTTGGATTTAGTGGTTTTGTACTGAACGTTCTTGTGAAAATTCTTCAACTGAGACACATCTTATTCTCAGCAGGAAAAAAAAATTGCAATTTCTGTCAGAAATTTTGTCTCCCTGCAGTTTCACTTGTCAGTGTTTCCATGCACATCCAGGCACCCCCTTCGTGATTTCAGTTGTCACATGAAATATTAGCTTTTTTATGGCACCAGTTTTGCGGCTAAATAAGCATTAAACTCGTAAGTACAAGAGAAATCTTGTATTTCTTCATCAACCTGTCGAGGTTTCTTCTTTGCCAGCGCTGAAGTGACATTATCAGAACAAGGCATCATTTTTCCCAGGTTCTGCCATGGTATAAATATCCAGGGATGAGCCAGCACAGGATACTGAACCCACAAAGAAACGTGTCAAAAGTTTGCAATAAAAGCCTAATCCTGCCTGGGGTTGACTGAATGATTTATGAGATGTGTCAAATCTCCTCAGCCGCTGTTGGGCTCAGGATCTTCAGGATGCAGATCCGTGGATCCCACTGATTTCAGTGTACATCGTATGAACAGAAACATCCTTATCTTTGGGATGAAACCCCTTGTTCTGAACGAAGAGGAGGGATCTGTACAGGTGAAGCTTCACCTTTGACATCTAAAACCAGATCTCAGTCACTTGTTCTTTTGGTGCCGTTTTTCTTAGAGCAGATAGATTTTGGGAAGAGTAGAAAATAAGTGGTAAAAATCTAAATAACCATTTTGATACCACCAAAAAGCTGCAGAGAGAATATTTATGGAGATTCTTAGGTACCTGTTTAGGGTTTGAAGTGCCTCCACATGGGTCAAAATGCATCCCAGTTTCCTACTGGTGCTGCCATTGAATTTCTGTATTTGAAATTCTTGGTTTTCCTAATCAGAAGATACGTAAAGTAGTTTATTTCAGTACTTACTGCCCTCTCCAGCTTGATTTCTTTGCCCAGAACAAGGTCAAATGCAATCACATACTGGGGAGAAAGGAAGTAAATTCTGAAGGAAGAGCATCTCTTTGAAGATAATTTGGAGTAAATGACATTTCCTTCCCTAAATTAGTTCACCTGCAAATTTGCATCCTGTTATTAGAGCATTCTCAGTGTAAAATAGTTAATAAAAGAGGAAAAGAAATGAGTCAGGATCTTATTTTCCTTATTTTCCTCCTTAAGGGAGACACCTTTAATTTCTGGAATTAGTGGCCATGAGTGTTGGAGGCAGAACATCCACAAGGACTGAACCAAAAAATGAGTTATTTCAACAGGCTTTATAACACATCCTGTAGAAATTGTCTCTTTATCTCTTTACCTTCACTTAGAGCAGTTCAGGGAATATTAGGAGTAATTAGGGATTTTTTAGTTTATCCTACCAAGCATTCCAGTGTCATTAAAACTCTTAATATTAAGAGCAATCAATATCCAGGAACTGCTTTTTGCTTTGCTGAGCAACCCAGTGAGTTGAGGAGCTGCCTGGTGTCGTGAAAGATACTCACCCAGGGACATTAAATCTACTACAATTAGTTGCCTAAATATGGTTAAATGTGTAGAGCATCACTCAGAACTAAATAATGTATGTGTTACTCCAAAGAACATCAGTAACTTATGAATTTCTATTAAGCCTGTTTCACTCATTTTTCATTAAACATGAGAGCTGTGACCTATCTAGAGATTTCTGGTTAAATTAAGGTAATTGAAGACTGCAAACAGCCAGGGTGAGACAGGAGTATATGTAAATGAGTTCATATAAATCTAAGGTAACGAAGAAAATTAATGTGGAAATGTGAATTTATTTTTTTTTTAACCATGATATCGCTTTGATTGCTGTGAGGAATATCACCTCAGGGGATAAATAATTTAGGGCCCTACTCCCTCTGAAACCTGTGGAATCCGCTGTTCTCATATTATTATGATGGTGCTTTGGCCTTCCAGGGTTGGATTCTGTCTTCTAAATGTGAGGTGTGATTTTTCCAGGAAGGGATGCAAAGGGAAATTCTTCCTTGTCCCAATAACTTGGACACCAGAGGTGTTTCTTTAGCAGAGAATCCACGTGGATACTGAGATCACAGAACCAGCAAGGCTGGAAAAGTCATCCAAGATCATCATCAAGGCCAATCATCTGCCCCTGCCAAGGCTGAACTCCTCTTCCAGTGAAGGGTCGGCAAGGCCTTACCAGGCCTCACTAGGCCTCACTAGGCCTCACCAGGCCTCACTCCTCAACATGGCAGAACCGACAGCAGGGAACCCGCACCCTCAGAGACACCAGAAGGAAAAAGAGCGAAGGCCTCTCCTCCTTTCTTCTTTATACTCCTGGCTTACATAAAAATCGTAGGGAATACCGGCTAATCTGGCCACTTCCTTGGTTTCAAACTGGTTACCAAGGAAGGCCTAGACTGAAACTACCACAGTGCGATCAAGGCCAACATTTGCTGCTCCCCCACAACTTGAAGGGAAGAATCAATGGCACTGGAGTAGTCACTTGATTTTTTGTCCCTGGCTGGGAACCCAACAGAAAACACCCCAATAATTCCATAACCTCCTGAAAATGCTATAATTTTACAAACTGCACATCATTTCATCTCCTTCATCCACTTCCCTCAACCCTCCCTCTCTTAGAAAAGACCCTCCATCTCCAGTTTTGGGGTGTAAAACGCCTGGGAATGTGAAATACTTGTACATTGTGCCATTTACTTAACTCAGATGGCGTGGATTATTGGGAAATAATTAACTTTTGACAAAAATTAAACAAACAGAGAAAAAAATTCAACTTGGGACCATTTTTATCTGAGAATTTGCTAGAAATTATAATTATAACACTATGTTGTCTATAACACTCTGCTGTTTCTCTCTGCTTTTGGTTTTCAAGCTTTTGAACTTGTTCCTTCCAGACCTTAACAAGAACAGTGTAAAAAACAACAAAAGGGAAGCAAATCAACCACCAATTGCTGATATTTTTCCTTTCCACTTCATTTACTTTGAGTTAAGAATGGTATGAAAAACTGTTCCTTCAATTTGACCACAATCAAAATTTTCTTATGAACAGAAAGGAATATTTGTAACTAAAAAATTATGGTTTCAAAATGCAATTATAAAGACCATTTAGTTAAATTTATTATTAAAATGTTGGCCTTTTTTTTTAATGGGATCAAAAATTTATCTTATTTTTTCCTCTTCCAAAGTCAGGCTGTGCTCTGTTAACACTGTATATATGTGTATATACAGGTATATAATGGAATTAGAGATTCCTGGGAATGCAGACCATGCTGGAGATAGTAAAGGATCTTTCAAATGTCCTGAAAACACTCAGAATTTAGCCTAGAACACGTTTTGCTTCCTCAGAAGTATCATCACCCACACACATATAAAGAAACCCCAAAGTTTAATAGGATTTCACAGCATTTTCTCTTGTACAAATGTCTCTACGAAGTAGAAAACAAGATTCCAGGGTCAAATAAAAGCAACATCCCACCACCCAGGGGCAAAAGCCATTTTAGACTCCCACTCCTGTTTTCGTAGCAATTCTGTGGGTAAAATGCTGTTTTATATCTCTATTCTCTGTCTCTGAGCTCACATAAAACCCAACCATTCACTCTGAAAGCGAAAATCTCTCTGTGGTCCCCCAGCATTTATTGCCCTCCACAGGATATTTAAGGTGGGATTTTAGAAAACTATTTGTTGATGGAGCTGCTGGCAAAATTTATGCAATAACCCTCTTAAAATTCACAGGGAAATATGCAGTTCTATAGTAGTAAGAGACTATATATTTCATATACATCCTTGAGTCACTCTCAGGTTGGATAAACTGAATTTATCTAAGAGATAAGGAAAGGTTTATCACTATTTTTGGATTTAAAAAACAACCCTCTCCAACACTATTAGTAAAACTTTGCTCTTAATGCATTCATTTAAAATGAAATAGTAATGTATGGGATCCATGCCATGGAATTTAGAGCCTGAGGAAAGGCATGGATGTAGAACAGTTATGTCAAGTCAACACACAGTAGAGATGCAAAAAATACATTATTTAAATTGTAAATAATGGGTGTTAATAGGACATTTTGTAGCAAACACAGAGTAGCTGGATTGTTATACCTCACTTCCACTTATCCTTATCAGACTGTAAGTTCCTCCATGCTCCAGACTTATAAATATCACATATAAATATCAAATATAGATAAAATATCGAATATTATATATAAAATATAAATACCAAATAAATAGCAAATATATAAATATCTAGACAATAAAATATTAAAAAGATGGATTAATAGATTTTTTTTAAAAAAAGTTTCCATTCAAAAAAAAAAAACCAAAAAACCAACTATTAATAATACAGAAGCTTATTACTTTGTGGGAACTCTGAATTTGAAAAAGCATGTAAAAAATGCCACATATAATCTACTTAATTCCCACCTTTTTTTTTTTGTGTGGGGAATCTCTTCGTGCAATGAAATCAATGACAAATTAATAGTCTCCATGTAAGATGTTTTTAGATACTAGTACTTTAAAATATTCATCAATAAAGTTGCCAAAATGTTGCAGGAGGGCTTTATTTTCTTTGCTTGGACAGACCAACAGAGGAAAGAAAACAGATGCCAAAATGCATCCAGATGGTCCCAGTTCCCAAAATCCTGGATCCTTACAGAGCAATAACCGACAAATCCCATGGTGCCACAGAGGAAAAATATTGTTTCTGATCTTTCAACTGCCTTGTTATCACATTACACCTAATTGATGATCATAAATATTGATTTGGAGCACCAAGGACAGGCTCTGGGTACTGAAAGCTGATCTACAGCTCCTGCTTTCTTAACCCCAGCAGTTAATGTGTGGTGGCAACTATTGTGGGAATGTTGAATAATTCCAGGCCCTTTGTCTCTGTGCCAGCACAGCAAAGGAATCTCCATCCAATAGTTTTGTGCTGCCCACTATTATTTGATTTCATTAGCCCAGATCTGTGATTTCCTCCTAAGCACAAGCCTGAAAAATCAAATCATGGAATCCCAGAATGCAACTTGAAGATTATCCAGTGCCACCCCCTGCCATGGGCAGGGAAACCTTCCACTAGCCCAGGGTGCTCCAACCTGGCCTTGGACACTTGCAGGGATCCAGGGGCAGCCACAGCTTCTCTGGGCAACCTGTGCCAGGGCCTCCCCACCCTCCCAGCCAACAATTCCTTCCCAATATCCCATCTATCCCTGCCCTCTGGCGATGGGAAGCCATTCCTCCTTGTCCTGACATTCCATGCCCTTGTCTGAAGTGCCTCTCCAGCTCTCTTGAAACCCCTTTGGATACTGGAAGGGGCTCTCAGGTCTCCCTGGAGAGACATTCCCTTCTCTTCTCCAGAGTGAACCTGTCTCTCCCAGCCTGTCTCCAGGGCAGAGCTGCTCCAGCCCTTGGAACATCTTTCTGGTCTCCTCTGGACCCTTTCCAGCAGGTCCAGGTCTCCCTTGTGCTGGAGCCAGCACTGCAGGGGGGTCTCACTCGAGCAGAGCAGAGGGAGAATCCCCCTCTCCACCTGCAGCCCACCCTTCTCTCTGTGCCTACTGAAGGGGGAAAGATGCTCATCTGACCTTCTTTGGCTCTGTTTCCCGAATTTTGGAGTATTTTTATCCCACAGGATATAACCTGCAGGCACCAGCTGAGGTCTGGGTGTTGTGTTTCTTGAGGAATTTATTTTTGTTCCTATTTTTATAATTTATCATAATATGTTGAGAGTCGTTTATCAAGAAATCACAAAGAGCTCGGGAATGTTGTCCTGGCACTTCACTTGGAGCAGACTTTCCAACAAATTCTTGGTCTGCCAGAAAAATCTCTCGTGGATCTGCCCACATGTGGTTGTTAAAGATAATATGGCACCTTTCCAGGAGTGTTTTACCCTCTGTCCTGGCTGCATCCTTAGGGAGAGAATTACACTCTCCTGCTCTGGAAAGTTTTCCCATCCCTAAAATCTCTTTATTTCCCCTCATAAAGCGTTGAGGAGAGGTGTGGTGGGGTGGGGAAGAGCCTGGCAGGTGTCACACACAATATATGACCCATGAAATGCTGTCAGAGGGAAATGATGGACTCCAAAATTTCTAGTTGAGGTGCTGAAATATTGAGTGTGTGCGCAGAAGGGGTCTCAGTGCTGACAAAAATTTTACATCATCGAGAAATTTCTCTAATAGAAATGAAGAAAAACCCAGGAGAATCTGTCCCTGGGAAGGAAAAAGCCTAAAAAATGAAAAATCCTGAGGATTACTTTGCTAGGAAAAAAAATCAGTAGAAATAAGGGAAATATCAAGGGAAAAAAAACAACAAGCAAAAGTCTGCTTGATAAATAAATTAAAATCAAACAAAAATAACTACTTTTGGACAGGGAAAGAAATACTTCTTTCCAAAGTTATTATTAGTAAAACCTTGGACATCTTCTGTCTGTTAGAATTCAGAGTAAACAGAGTTGCTACAGCTTCGTGCTCATTAGCACACAAACTACCCCCAGATTGTTGTTAATTGACAGGTCTATTTATTCTTTTGTGTTTCCAGAAAGAGAAAAAGAAGTGGGGAAAAAAGAAAATATTTGACCAAAAAAAAAAAGGAAAATATTTCTGTTTAAAAATTATTTTCTTCTTCTTCCTATATGGAAAATGCTGCAACTTGGAAGGATTTCAAGATGATCCAGAGATGTCTTGTGTGGAAAGCAAAAGAGGAATAAAGAGGAGTCATAACTGACTGTTTATTATTATCATCATAAATTAACAGTAATCACAGTGATAATAAATATATTTGAAAAGAGGAATAAAAGGGAAATATTACTGCTGGTGGAACAGCTGAAGGGGAAAAATTGGAGAGGAAAACCAACTTATTTTTATGTAATAGGGAGGAACTCATTCAGCTCTATAGTACATGGGCTATTAAATTACTATTAAGAGCCCAGATCCTTCTTATCTCTCATTATTAAAAATTCTCAGGGAAAATCCAGACTTTTTAGGACTAAGATTAAAGCTTTTACTAGGAAAGTTTTCTCATTTTTCTCCTATTTATTTGTTCTGGGGACAAAAGGCCATTTTTGAAGGGAGCTGCAGAACTTCTTAAAGGCAACAAATTCAAAGCCTAGAAATATTCCTGTAAAATGTCTGTAAAATTATGGATAAGGAAATATTTTATTTGTACTGGTGAACATGACACAAAACTGTAATGACTTAACTGGCCTTAATTGCATGTGAAAAATATATTACCCTGCCTTATATGGCATTAGTATTGTTAAATATTTTGTTAGTATTTGATGTTTTTCAGTAAAAGTTGATTTTTTTTTAGTGATCTTGAGAGCTAAACCTTATTAAAAAAGAACATGAAGTCCTCTTAAGACTCCAGTCATTTTTATGGTTCCAGAATTTATATATATATATATATATATTAAAAAAAACCTTCAAAAGAAAGTTTTGAACAGCGGAAATACAACTAAAATGCCCAATTCTATTTTGTAGACAAATCTCACGACTTCTGGGCACTCCTGATTCAGGATTTTATGAGTATTAATATCAGAAATAACAATTATTATGAAAAAATAGGGAGGTCAAAAAAAAAAAAAAGCTAAAATAGTGTCAGCAGCAGAATCTATAGAATATTTGCAAACGATTAAAATAGATTCTTAATGGTAAATATTTTTGCTAAATTTTTCTGTTTTGACCTAAAATATAGACATAAATGGGTGCAGAAGCAGCTGATCATGGAATCCAGCTCCTTGTCTCCATGGACAACCAGGTCTGGAATAATCCCAGAATTATGTGTAAAATAACATTCATGCATAAGAATTAATTATATAGTGTGTATATATATATATATATATATATATACACTATATATATAATATATATAATATATATAATATTATATATAACATATATAATATTAATTATATAGTATCTATATATATACAAACTCATATAATATTATAATATTATTCATTAACAATAATAGTTATAATACATTGCACATTATTTTCACATCTACAGGTAGTTCAACACATAATAATTATATCCAATTATGATGAATACAAATCCTATTATAATGAACTGTGAAAATAAGAAAGGAAATGTTCAAAACAAGCCACGTTTGGGGAGAAAGACACTGAGAAATGTCAAGCCATGACCCATTTTGCAGGTTTTTAGGACATTCTTATGGTCAATGGGCTCAATTTACTTTCAAATAAATTTTGTCCCAAGGGAAAAATCAAGTTTCTTCGCTTTGCAGGTTTTGAAGGCGGTTGGATACAGTGATTCTGAGAACTTTGGTATTTATCAGATGTGTCTCATAACTGGGGCACAAGAAAATCTCTTTTTTATGGAAAGGGAACCACTGCAACATGTTATTTATCAGCAAAAAAGCATCTCTTTAGGAAAATATTTGCACTGTGAAGGACTTATTTAGATTTATGGGGGTTTTTGTTTGTTTTATCTCTTTATTGTTCTGATTCTTTAGAGGATTTGAGCCTTCTTTATTTTTTTTTTTTTAATAAGGAGGAGGTTATTTTAAGGCAGCTGCTGGATCTCTTTTTGTTTAACTCCTGTGTTTCTCTGGTGTTTTCAAAGTTTTACCATCTGTCAGGCAGGAATTAAACAACTCAACAGCTGCTGATCCCACAGAATGCTGGATAGGACACTCTGGTAGCAGACTTGGAAAAATCGGAGTCATTCAACTACAAACTCACAATTTCTTTTCTCACCTTCCAGTGGGTTTGCCACTTTTGTTTTTCATGCAGAGATATTGGAGATGAGGAGAAAACATTAACTCTTGAAGTCAATTTGGAAGTGAAAAAACTATCCAGCTGTGTTTCCTATCAGAAAATGTCGCTGATATTCATTGGTGGGGACTCTCCTGATCATGTTTGAAATGGAGTTTTATCATGTGTGTATGAGGGAAGGAGACAGGAAGTGGCAAAAAGGTTAATAGCTTAAAAAAAATAAAAAGAATTAATTATTTCTCCTTCCAAACTCCCCTTTGAAAAGATACTTTTTTCTTTGCCTTGGGATATGTTTTTTTTCCTACAGCTTCAAGCTTTACATGCAGCCTTTCTCAAGAGAAGAAAGGCTGCCTGAAATAGGCTGGAATTATTTCCTGACAGGAAACACATTTAAAACTGAACATTTGTTTGTAAAGCTTGCTACAAACACCAAAATAATGTGGAAAAAATTTTAGAAGCTGCTCCTAGAGCAGAGCAATACTGAGGGTATTAAATAATGCAAGACATTCACTCTAATAAATCTGGATTGATCAACAGTAGTCAAGAAATATCCTTGGAGTGAGAAGGAGCAGCAAGATCAGAAGAGAGAGTGCCTGATTTAACACCGAAATTATGTTTAGGTTTTACAGTGATTTTTACAGACATATTTCAGGAATGATGTACAGCCAACTGATATTGAAAATATGGAACATGAATGAAATTCAGTTATATATTGGTAAGCTGTGAGATAGGTATATAATAAATATCTTTTATATAAAAAAAAGAGTTATAAAAACTTTTAAGTCGAATACCTTAATATCCAAATAATTTCCCATACACATCTTATTTAATCCTAGTGGTTTTTTTTCCTTTTGCAGTCAGTTCAGCAGCTTCTAGCTCTTCAGCATTCTTGGATAGTTATTTTCCCCATAAATTGAATATTTATGGGGAAGTATATATTTATTTAATGTATTTAAATATTTATATTTAATTGAATATATAACCTTAGCTCTTGATATTAATTACCTGATTAATTAAGATCTTACCTGAGTCATCTATGAAAACTCTTTCTGTAGACACAGAGAATGTTTTTACCATAGCTGTAATATTTAATTCCCAAGATGTGGAAGGTATAATCACACCCCTTGAAAACATGAAGGATGAAGCTGGGCTTATTCATTGGCAATAAGGAACTGGAACCCTGGGAGCAAAAAATCCATCCAGAATCTGCTGAACAGTGCTGGGACCTTGGAATGGGAATGACTGTTCCTTCAGCTCCTTCCCCAGTGGGAGGAAGAGGGGAATATTGACTGACCACAAGAACATTTCAGAGAAAACAAGTTTTAAATCAGCAAAAATCACCAGTAATTTGCCTTTAAAGGTCGTGTAACCAATGCAGGGGGTGGTGACACTGTGATTTATCAGAGCACTACTAAGGGTGGATGGAATTAATTAAGCACCAGGAGCAGCTGAAATCCTTCCTCTGGAGCTGCTGGAGAGAGTCCAGGGAAGGCACCAAGGAGCAGAGGGATGGAACAGCTCTGCTGGGAGAGCTGGGATTGTTCAGCCTGGAGAGGAGAAGCTTCAGAGTGACCTAAATGTGGCCTTGTAGGGCCTGAAGAAACACGGAGACAGACTGTGGACAAGGAATGGAGGGACAGGACAAGGGGAATGGCTTTAAACTCACAGAGAGCAGGGTTAGATGGGATATTGGGAAGGAATTCTGGGCTGTGAGGGTGGGGAGGCCCTGGCACAGGTTGCCCAGAGAAGCTGTGGCTGCCCCTGGATCCCTGGAAGCGTCCAAGGCCAGGGCTTGGAGCAACCTGGGCTAGTGGAAGGTGTCCCTGCCCAGGGCAGGGGTTTGGAATGAGATGATCTTTGAGCTCCCTTCCAACCCAAACTGTTCTGTAATTCTATGATTGTGATTAGATTTATTGCTAATACTGTATCTAAACAATAGGGGAGGTGGTTTTTATCTCTAGAAGTACAAGATCTGCAGTGCTTTATCCAAGCAACCTTCAAGACTGCCAGCCTGAGGCTTCTGGAGTGTGAAGTCAGACTCATTTTCCACAGTTGGCCATTTTCTCTTTAATTGGACAATCCAGTGTCTGAATCCTTATAAATGCCTTCATTTCTCTAAAAGGAAGGAAGGAGTTGAAACCTAGAGCTGAGTCTTATAGCTTAGATTTATCTGTAAATTAGACCCAGCTGTCTTTTTAATGAAGAGCTCACGAGGATGATCATTGCCTGTAATCCAATACATACAGAGTCGAGTCCTATTCTACAGACAGCTGGAACAATGGTTTAACAAATCACACCATAACTGATGTAGGAAGGGTAAAGACCTGATCCCAAAAGCACAGGTTTTAATCACTCAGCTTACCACAAAATTCCTCTAGGTGGTAACAGCACAGTTCTCTTCCTTATTCCTGCAGGCCAGAGAGTGAATATCCCAGGATCACTGAGGGAAATCCTGCACAGTTAAAGGACTGTCTCCAGCCTCAGGCACCTGAATTTCACAGGAGTTCAGGTGCACTGCTGGGGAAGGAGTCTGGAACAAATCCCTGTGTGGTGGTGCAGATCCAGCACCAACAGGTATTGCATGGGCATAAATAAACAGGGAACTGAGAATGATATCACTGTTATCCAGCTGTCCCTCCTCTGTAACTGCAGCAAGGTAGATTTTCATTCAATTAATAATAAAACCTTGCTGCACATGGAAAATCTCCCTTTCTAGGTCAGCGTTTCTGCCTTGGTTCCCAGCCAGGGTCGAGGCACTGTCCTTCTTTATGTCTTTATGTCTTTATATCTTTACATGCACCTTCATTTTATAGACTTAGCTCAGAAAAAATATTTGGAGGAATTAAATCAAGAGGCAATTTTTAATCCTTCCCATCCATGGCTGTCAGGGGCCAGTCAGACCTTTCTCCTACAGTCCTGTCCCTGGGATGGGACAGAGGTTGTATTTCAGGCAGCAAAATCAGCACCCCCAGGAGGCCAAGGAGGATGGAACACACCCCAGGGCCACACAGATCCATCAGGATTCCCACTCAAATGCTACTTTGGTTTCTGCAGATTTCAATGATATTAAGAAATATGTTGTTTAAAGGAGTGAAAATGAGTTCCTGATGGTGTTTGCATTGTTCTATGTGGGTTTAGGAAGGCAAATATCAAAAAAGGACCTTTATTCTGTGATTTCAGACTATGTTACCACATCCAGGTACCTCATTTATCCACAGTTATAAACGAGGTGAATAGTAATTTAAATTATGGTGTGGAGAGTGTGGCAAAGAGCTGGAATGAAAAGCATATCTTTATCTATATTATTAAACTCCTTAAAACACAGAGCATTTCTTACTCTATGGTTTGGATTTCACCCAGCAAGGTGTGATAACAAATTCCATCTTGACACCAGAGAGAAAAATGGTCACATACATTTATGTTCTCATCTCGGGGACATAGAGAGCAATTCCTGATTTTGAACATTTTTTTTCTCCTGAATGACAGGACAACCTATGTTCTTGAGCCTATTTTTCTATTTCTGACTCTTTTCCATGTGATGAAGGATGTGAATTTGTTGCTTCACTCTTTTTTTTCCAAGACGAAAAAGAACTGAGAATTTTTTTTTCAAGCAATTTAAATGAATTTCTAATCAAGTAATTTGAAAGCTGGGTGAAACAATCCAGTAAATTTTCAGTTTAAGTCCACCTGGGGAATATGTTTCTCTAAACCCCTCCTACAAGAGGTTATCAGAACATGAGCATGTTTATTCAAAGGTTGGACTTGATGATCTTGGAGGTCTTTTCCAACCTCAGGCTAATTTTAGAGCTCTGCTAAGAAAAGCTTTGGACTTTAGAACTGGACCCACTCTAGGCAGAGCACTTTATGCAGGACTAAACCCTGCCCAGTTTTATTTCTATGGACAAAAACCAGTGTAATATTGTGCTACAGATGTTAATACACTCTTAAAGAGGAAATCTAATTTCCTTTGCAGTAAGAGAGGAAAAGCTCTGTGCCAATAAAGTGGCCCTTCCCTGTTTTTGACAAGGATAATCCCTGCTCCAGAGCTCCAACATGGTGACCTTGTTGCTGTGGCCTCACTAAGCTCCAAAATTCACACGTAGGATTTGCTGAGTTATTGCAGGAGAAAGCAGTGTTTGATCTTCCTCACTGTCTTTGAAGGAATTACAGTGATTATATCCTGCCTGGTGGTAATATCCCAGAGAAAAGCAGAGGGCTGAGAGGAGGCTTAACTTGCTACCACCTGTAATGGTAAAAGTCTTCAGGGCTTACACCTTTAATATTTCAAAAGGGTTAAAACCAAGCTGTGACAATTCAATCAAGACTAAGAAAGACTATGAACATACCATAGAAGCAAGATTCTCTTTTATTGTTAGGATAAATAAATGTAAGAAACCAGGAATGAACAACAAATCCACGATCTCTAGATTAATAGAAGGGCAGCTATTGGCTTTAAAAAAATAATAATATACCTTCAATTATAAAATTAATTTACCCTGAAATTATGCTCAAGAAAGTACTGATTGTGTTTTCTCCCCAGGGAAATGAGTTTCTGGAAAATTAATATTTCTAATATTTAATAACATATTAGATTCTCAGGCACAGGATGTGACTCTTGGGAATGGGCCTGTGCAAGGCCAAGGGTTGGACTGGATGATCCTTGTGGGTCCCTTCCAACTCAGCTTATTCTGGGATAGTGGGATTCTGTGAGAGGGGCCCAGTGTTGCTTAACTTATCCACCCATGACTTGGAGGAAGGGGTCGATGCCTCCTCTGCAAGTTCACTGATGACACGAAGCTGGAGGAGCTGCCGATGCCCCAGAGGGCTCTGCAGCCCTTCAGGAGGGTTGGGACAGGGTGGAGAGATGGGCAGAGAAGAACCTCCTCAAATTCAACAAAGGCAAGTGCAGGGTCCTGCACCTGGGCAAGAAACCCCCCCCGAAGCAGCTCAGGCTGGGGGTGCCCTGCTGAGAGCAGCTCTGGGAGGAGGCCCTGGGGGTGCTGGGGGACAACGAGCTGTCCCTGAGCGGCCAAGGAGGGGCCAAGGAGGGCAACAGGATCCTGGGGGCAGCAGGAAGGGCATTGGCAGCAGGGCAGGGAGGGCATCCTGCCCCTCTGCCCAGCCCTGGGCAGGCACATCTGCAGGGCTGGCCCAGCTCGGGCTCCTCAGCACAGCAGGGCCAGGGAGCTCCTGGGAGATGACTTTCCTGCAGAGATGCCCAAGGGATGGAGCAGCTCTGGGAGCAGCAAAGGCTGAGGGAGCTGGGGCTGTTCAGCCTCCAGAGCAGAGCCTGAGAGGGGCCTTCCAAGGTGTGTCAGGGGCTGCAGGGAGGGGGCAGAGGATGGAGCAGAACGGGCAGGAACTGATGCCCAGGAAGCTCCACCTGGACAGGAGGAAGAACTTCTTTGCTGGGCAGTGCCCCAGCACTGACCAGAGACAGAGAGGGTGTGGAGTCTCCTCCCTGAGGATATTCCAGAACCCTCTGGACACAGTCCTGTGCCATTATATTGTTCTATTTGTTTGAAACCAGGCTACAGTAGAGAGGAACTGGCTGCCTGCATGCCCTGTGACAGCCTTTTTGTACATCCTCAGTCATGTCTCCCAGTATTTTACTATATAGAGCAATATGGGTAAAGAATGGTATTGTCATCTTACCCCTACCAAATTTAATTACAGACATTTGGGGTTTGACATATTGTTAATTAAATATTGATTTGTTGGAGGATGAACTAAGCCATCAGTATTTTCCTTCCTAATTAGAATAATGACTGCTCCACATGCCAACAGTTATGAATCTCACTGAACTAACTGGAGAAGTGGAAATGTAGAAAAGCCTTAAATAATGCAGAATATTGCACCTCAATTATGATTAATAAATTAGATGTAGTGTAGTAGCTGTGCTGTTTAACTAGACTGGCCACATTTTCCCCTATTGGGAGTAAAGATCTAATGTTTGATAGTTTGCATTTATCCTGCAGCTTTTGTTCCAGTTTGTCATGACTAAATAGGCTCAACATCGTGAAAAAAAGTCCAGTTACACATTGCTCAGTGCCATCAATATTGTTCTTGGTGATTGTACAAGCAGAGCACACACACTGAACTGATAAAAAAGCCACTCTTGGAGCCAGAAGCTGTGTAGCATTTCTGGCATATTAAATACTCCAGGAGCTGAACTTTTTTTAATAATTAATTTTTGTGCTGCTTTTGCCCCATGGATGAAGAAGGGACTTCTATTTCCACTGCAATCAGTTTCTCCCTTTTTAATCAGCATTCATTTAACGTTAAAATCTGATTTTCGGTACCATGCTGACATGAGAGACCTCAGGCTAATTTCTCCTGACTGTTCTCTGATGAGTGAGTTTAATGTGCAACTGTTGTCCATCATCTATAATTTCTACTCAGAAAATGTCTGCTTTCTTCAGCTTTCATCTTAAACAGCACAGGATCGTTCTCCCCCCCAAAAAACCATGTCAGCACATCTTCCTTATCTCTGTTTCAAAGTTTTTCTCTTTGTCTTTTCCTGAGTTAACATTTCCTCCCTGCACTAGAATTGTCATAGAATCCTGCCCAGGCCACCACTGACCCATGTCCATCTCCAGAGCATCTCTGAGCCTTTATTTCTCCCTTCATTTCCTCTTTGGGAATGTTTCCCATGGATTTCCACATTCTTCAAGGAGCCTCTTCAAAGTTTTTACAGGGGAAACAATTAGATCCAGTATTTCAGTGTCACTGTTTAATCAGCTGCTAATGGATGCAGGGAATGTTTGATGTGCTTTCTCTTTGTAGACTGTGGATTTCTACTAAGTCACATCTTCAGAGAAACAGAATATTCTTTGCATATCATTTGTTGCAGGGGATTATATTGCAGGAAGATGGAAGTGCAAAGCACATTTGGGTATTTTTGTATTTATAAAGAGGTGTTAATTCCTCTGCTTTAAGGGGATTAGCATCAGCCTTCCAAGGACCATGAATATAATAATTTTAAGGACATAGGTAGTCTGTAAGAGATTAAAAAGGCACATTTGTTCACAAGGACATTATCACACATCTGATTGAAGCAGATGAATTTTGGGAAGGTCTCACTTGCTTGGAGATTTTGTGTTGACTTTCATAGAATCCCAGACTGGTTTGGGTTGGAAGGGACCTTAAACCTCATCCAGTGCCACCCCTGCCATGGGCAGGGACACCTTCCACCAGCCCAGGTTGCTCCAAGCCCCGTCCAACCTGGCCTTGGACACTTCCAGGGATCCAGGGGCAGCTTCTCTTGGAGATGGATTAGAGTGAGGGTTGTGTTTTTTCAAATCCTTTCACATTTTCAGAGCTGAATTTCTCTGTAGCTCTATCCAAGTTCATCAAAAGAAGTTGCAACGAGCAGGAAGCCAAAATTCACCGACCAATGCCTTGGGAGAGACAGAGGAAATGTAAAATTAAGTTCACACTCTTCTCTTTTATTGCTGCAGATTAAAGATTTATTGCCATGTGGAGATTTTTAAATGTTCTCTTTTACATAGTGCTGAAATATGGTGCTGTCTACTTTATCTTAATGTATTTCAATCTCCTCTCTCAGAGTGGAATTTAATTTGGGTTTCTATCAGGTTTTCTTGAATTATCCAGGGGTTTTGATACAACACAAACTTTGATTTCTTAAAAATAAATTACTAAAGCAACTTGGAAAAATTAAACATGAGAAATCTACGGAGGCTTCAGCTTATTTAATGGTTGTGTCTCTCTTTGCTTCTTCTGCCAAAAAGAGTTCTGCTGGGTCTAAGTGTGAATCACAAAGCCAAAAATACAAGAATCACTTTTCCCAGAGCAGGAATCTCTGCAAATGAATAAATAATTGCATGTAATATAGAGCAGAGTCTAGAAAAAGACTGTGGGAGAGTGAATTGAGCTGTGAAAGAGTGAATATGAGAGCTCTGGGACACAAGTTACTCAGCCTGGAGGGAAATCTCTTTGGGATTGTGTGATTCAAACCCATACAAATGTGATATATGGTGGACACATTCAGTGAGTTGACTGCAATTAGTAAAAATCTGCATTTAAAACAAGTACAGAAGTTGCTCCTTTCAATATTTGCACTGATGACACAAATTCAAATCAAATGTTTACTTGCAATTTGCTAATTTGATATTTGGGTGACAGAAATTGAAATAAATTGCTGTTTTATCAATTTCAATATAGATCACAATCATCCTTCAGAGCATCTCTGAAGTCTCCTCAAACACAGAGATACCAAATTCATTAGGGAAATATTGAATTTCTCTGTATTCTTGCATCAAATGTGCACGTCATTACCTTAAATTTAGCTACAGAATACGAAAAAAGAGACTTACTGCCTCCCTCTTCACTGGCACAGGGTTTGGTGTCATTTTGGGGGTATAAATTTGAGCTGAACCAGGTTCAACCTCAAGTTCTGCTAAAACAGAAAGTTGGTTACCCTTTAACCTCTCTTCTCCAGAGGTTTCCCTAAACATACTTCTCTCTCCTACTGGTCAATACCTTCTTTGTTCTTAGACAAAAATCATTAATATGAGTTGAGCCAACCCAGAATGAGCCAAAGGAGAGGGACCAGGGAGGTTATTGTACATTTGATAATGCCTTTGGGGGTTTAATAATAGATGGGACTTCACTCTCCTGGCAACAATGTGCAATAAAATCAGTGTTTTATGGGAAAACACACATTTTACATGACACAAAATTTCATCCTCTCAGCCAGAAACCACAGAGATGGTTCACTTCAGCTGGTTTTTACTCCACATCTTTTGGCTTGTTCCATCTGAGCAGGTCTTCCAAGGGAATCACAATTCAGGGAAAATCTTACGATTTCCAGTCTGGCATAAACTCAAATCCTTTCCACTTACAACCATTTGCATAATAGAAGTTCCCAGCAATCTCTCCAATGTCATTCCTTTATCCTGTTTTAGGTGTGCAGGAGGATTCTCAAGCATTCCACAAACCATAATAAGGTAATATTTATGAATTCTCCAGGAAAGATTTAACCCTGAGGCTTGGCAGTGGAATTCCTCCTTACTTAATCTTTAGGATCAACATCATTTTTGCTGTTTGACACGAGAAGCAAGTCTTCTGATTAAAAAAATCAGGTTTCTCCTCCTCTTCAACATATATATTTGGGACTAAGCACAGCTGGGGGGAGTATTTATAGATGATCTCTGTTTTGCTGAGAATAATCTGCTACAGAATGACGTGAAACACTATTGATATAATATAATATAATAATTATATATTTTTATTAATAATGAAGAATAGTAAAGAATAATAAAAGGAAAATCGTAAAGAATAATGAATATTTTTATTAATAATAAAGAATACAGTATAAGAATAAAGAATAATAAAGAAGGTTGTTGCTATTGATTATGGCATAAATAGGTTCTCTGTTTAACATGTCCCACAGTCAGAACAAGAAAACCAGGATGTGGTTCCTCCTGAACTGCTTCTCCCAGGAATATCTATCCCATGGTGAATCAAGTTGTTCTGATTAGTCCATGTTCTAAACCCGATTTTGTCGTGCATCTAAACATTTCATGTAAGAAATGAAGCCATTTTTTGATCTTTTAACTTCATTGTATCAAATAGTTTAGTGGAAATTATCCTCCAGCAGCATCACTGGGAGCTATGATTTATATTTGAACTGGGTTGATATTTGTCTTCTCACTCTTGTCCTAACCTCACTCTTATTAACTTTGCCTTGCCAGTCTTCCTTTTCTGCTGTTAAAAACCCAGGAAAACCTGGCAGTGGAAATCTCCATTGTGCTCTTACAAGATGCAACAGTTAAAAGCTCAACTCAGAAAAGAAAGGAATAAAGCCACATCTTCAGGCCGGGCTGGATCCCATCAGAAAACTGGCAAGGAAAGGAGTATTTGTGGAGAAAACGAGGAAGACATACAAGATTTTCCAGTCTTCCACTAAAGTCTTTGTCAACCAACAGAATTTTTTCTATATATCATAATATTAATATATGATCCATCCACTAAACACTGGGGATGAAACCTCAGTTTTGCCACGAGTGTCAGGTTTACAGTGGGGTGAAGGAAACCTTTGCCTTAATATTCCCTAAATAAAATAAAAAAATAAATAAATACATTTGAATTTTTATCCTTTTCTTCCCAGAAATATCATTCATTTCACAGAATAATGTTGGTATTGATTTTTTTTTTCCTTCAGTCTAACATTCCTCACGCAGCAAATGTCAAGATACTCAAGTAGATGCTTTTGTGAGCATTGAAAACAAAAAACAGGCTGAAATTTTTATATCATGGAGTATTTTCCTAAACGTGCCTGAAATTACATGCAAAACCAAACATCTTACAGGGAAAAAAAAGAGCAATACCCATTTTTTATTGTTCAATGTTATAGCTCCCAATCCAGGGCCAGGACCTTGAACTTGACCTGGATGAACCTCATGATAATCTCTCATAGACATAAGTCAAGAACCTCAAGCAGCAGAAATCATGTATTTTGTTGGAATTATAGAAGAAAGGATACACTTATTTGTGTGGAAAATAAATTTTACATATACAAGGAAAAAAAAAATCACCTTACTCTCTCTTTTAAAGGACTTATTTGTACACAAATGACACAAGCAGAAAGCTCTGCTCATTGAAATGTTTCTCTTTTCCAGCTGGTTTTAACAGGAATCCATCCCAGGAAATTGCAATAATTGCCTTACCATTTGTGCTGCAGCCCCAATCGCAGGCATTTCTTGTATTCCAGACGTTTCCTTGGAAGTAGCACAGATAAATACATATAAATATTGTCTGCAAGCAGGATACTGAGTATTCATCACCCCAGGACTGGAATTAACCCTGCTGAGGTGCCTGGCATTGAGCTGCCGAGGGAAGGCTTTAATGTTTGGTTCCAATTTCAGCAAAAATAGAGATTTTGGGGGGCAAAGGCTGTGCAAAATTGCCAGTGAGCAGCACAGGTACCTCAGGCACCAGCAGAGCTTTGCACAGGCTGAGGAGGCTGGAGGGACAAGCCAAACCAGGAGGGGACAAAGGGCCAGACTTTGAAGGACACAGGAGGGAAATCTCCACTTAAAACTTTGAAAAAGGAGAAAAATCTCATGGAAAGCAGCTCTTAAGCTGCAGAAGGGTGCAATGTGTTCCTATATACTTTCCAGGCAGTCCATAGGGTGGATTTACATCAGGAGAGAACTCCAGGGGTCTTTGTTCTTGGAAGGGAATTCTTCTCCAGCTGAGGAATACCAGGCTGACCTCAAGCAGATGTAAATGACAATAATATTTAATAATGTGTTCTGTTGCCATAACCATCACTTTTCAAAGCCTCCTCCACCTTTGGCCCTGGAGATTCTCTGCGTGTGACAGGTGCTTGCAGTTTAAACCATTCACCCAAAGCCTCCAGAGTCCCACAAACCCACCATTTGTGGTGCCAGACTTGCAGAAATGGGAAAAATGGGACTTACTCTTATTTCTTCTCTCCTTTTTTTTCCCCCTCCTGTCTTCTGAACTGGTAATTAGCTCCTGCTGCCCAGGGATCTCTGTCACTGCATTTCCCAAAGTGATGTTCCTTCTCTGTTCTTGCTGTTCTGCAGTTAATTGGGCTGCTGAGCTGCACAACATCCTGGCCATGTCACTGCCAAAGTGCCCCAAAAATCTCTTTCTTTCGGAACTGGAACAGGCTGAAGCTCAAACAGCCCAAATCAGGCAGCTCTCTGTGGTGGGGAGAGCTGGAAAGGTAAGAAGCCTGTCCCGTGTTTTACAGGGATATTCTTCCCTGTAACTTTAACCTTCTATAATTCAGTTTTTGAGCAACCCCTCCCCTCCCTCTGAGAAGTTCAGCCAGGCCTCAAACACTTCCACTTTGTCCTGTTGGAACACCTGAAGTCCATTAATCATGACTGTCTTATCAAGGTAATTATTAATGGATGTCCAAGGCAGCAGTGACCCACCTGAATTTTAGGAGGATGTTTCCTTCGAGATGCTGTTGTTGCTGTATTAGCAAAAGGCAGCTCATTTTGAATTAAAAATGCAGTAAAAAACCTCTTCTTCTTTAATCAAGGGCCATATGGCAAGACATAATTACAATTTACTTTGCCTTTTACCTTCTTTTTTCTAGTTCCTGCTCTGCAACCATCTATAAAACCACGGCGAACAGAGTGGTTTTCTGTAAATAATATTAAATATTGAGACCATCTTATTAAGTGCTCATAAGTAGAACAGCATTTCTTTGTAAATTCTCCTTGCTGCTTAGACAAAGAAGATGATGCACAAGCCAGCTTGGAAATAAAGCTTATCATTTTCTTGGAATAGTCATGTAAAAATCAGGTGTCTGCACAACAATAGGTTGTTTAGATCCAGTCTATTGATGGCTCTGCTATTAATTTTCCTTCCCTTCATTTTTCTTATGAAGTATCAGCTCTTTTAATGATATTATTACTGTAAGGCACCTCTGTTATTGTTGTTGCTGTTATTATACATCATGTTTTCAGCAAAATTGTGAGGAAAACATCTTTATTTCAGAGAAGGGCTGGTGCATGTGCAGTGTTTGACAGTCACTAAATCTCCCTCTATACCCACCCTGCAAATTAGGGTTGAAAATTATCCTGGATGAAAAGCCAGGGATTGGTGATATCATCATGTGTGTGTGTGCACATAAACCTATTTTTCAAATGATACAGAAATTCTAAAATACTCCATAGAGCCATCTCCATCATATCTATACCATAAATACATTTATATCTTTATGTCCCAGAGAGCAATTTTGCTACCCCTGGGAAAGAGAGACAACAGGTACAAAGCAGATTATATTTTCTAGACCTTTAGTTTTTACACCCATTTCTATTATTAAAAACCAACAAAGCAAATACACAAATTAACAAAATTCCCCTCTGGCCATGGGTGCTGTAACTGAAACATGGTCAGATGAGTCACAGCACTACAACATTAATATCAATTAGTTCTGTGAAGGCAAAGTAATGATTTTACTAATTTGCAGTTTATAATCAGTTCAGTATTAGCACTTCCTGGAGCATCCTTCACCTCATCCAAAATTCATCCCCCCTCGAAGGGTTAACTGGGAATAAGTCACCTTTCCCCCTCGTCATTACTGTGTATTAATGTGGTATTTGCTGCTCCCCAGAAGGATGAAGCTTAAATGCAATAAGCTTTTATGAAATTCAGTCAGTGATTTCTGATGTGACAGCTCACATTTCTAGTCTGTAGCTGGATAATATCTATGATTATTTTAGGAACTGAACTACATGACTCTCTTGTGGGGTCACCAGTGTGGTTGTGCCTTGCAGGAATGTCCTTTTCCACCTACTCGTGTGGTGAAAGCAGAAATCATCCTGCTGCCAAATGACTGGGAATATTAACAGCTGTCATGGAATCATAGAATTCCAGACCATCCTGAGCTGGAAGGGACCCACAAGGAACACCCAGTCCAACTCCTGGCCCTGAACAGACACCCCAACAATCCCACCCAGGTCCTCCCCACACTGACAGCCAACAATTCCTTCCCCAAATCCCATCTAACCCTTCCTACTTCAGCTTAAAGCCACTGTATTGACATTAGTGCAAACAAGAAAAATGTTTATTTTCAGATTTTTCTGTTTCGCACTTCTTTTTTAACCGGGAAAAGTCACACTTCCAGTACCAGTGTTTTAAACTTTGAGGTCAAATCAGTTTTGGATACTTGTTTTACAGCATTATATATTATTTTTTATTCTATCCAAGTAGGGCAGAGTGCAGCGTTCATCCCTGAGGAATGAGGTTTGCAGGAGCACTGCTTTGCATCCTTTCTGGACCAGCAGCAGGGAAAACTCAGCTTGTTACTCCTTTCCTAGTGGGTGAATGCCAGACCACAAGGAGCAAGAGATTTTCCTTGCCTCTGCTGTGGGAAAAATGCAGAACAATGGTCTGACATTTAAAGACTTTATTTCCTATTAGCAGCAACATGAATGATTAAGTCCTCTACAACAGGGAGAACTTAAAAATTCAGGGTTTTTTTCTCCCCCACAAAATTATATTTTGCTGTTCCTTTCCACACCTGACTGATCTTCATCAGTGTAACTCCACAGCCAAAGCTGACTCTCAGCACAAGCAGATGTTTGGCCTTTCCAGCCACGGGGAACCTGCAGAAATTCAGCTCAATCTCAGAAATTGTTACGCTGCAAAACATGCCCATCAGCTCAGCTGACCTTTAAGTTTCACTTCTTTCTCATTTAAGGATTAATTATTCCATTTCTCGTGTTTGTGAGGCGTGTTCTGCTCCGAGCATGTGGAGAGGTGGTTTTGCTCACCTGTCAAATCACCTCCACTGCTCTGGACAGCTGAAAACCCAGCACTGCTCGTGCTTTCTGCAGGCAGGAAAGTAAAACTACAAGTTTTTATTAGGTGTCACTGCTGAAACACAATTTCCTTAGTAGCTTTCGTGGCGAATTGTGAAATTAGTCCCTGAAAATATCTGTGTTGTAATCTCTGTTCTCAAATGCAAAGCAAATTGTGAGCAAAGACGTTGGTGATGTCGATGGTGTCACAGGATCTGACACTTCTCATAAAGCCTGAGAAAATTAGGGTGTCCTAAAAGATGTTATTTAGTCAGGGAGAGGTTTAAAACTTCAAATAATAATGGTAAACTGAGACAAAAAAGACAAGAGTTATTGCAGCATTTATGCCACCATCTTTTATTTACTAAATTATCTGTGAGTAATAACTATGCCTGGGTTAGTATCTGAACCAGCAAAGAAATAATTTCTGTCCAACACCAGAGTGGCACCACAAAAAGGAATAAAAGACCATACATTCCTCTAAGATTAAAGGTATTGCAGGATCTGTTGTGTCTGAAGCAGAGAGTTTATACCTGTGGGCAGTTCTGCCTCAGTGAAAAAAGCTCATTTTCAGTTTTGGTGAAGGGTAGAAGGCCCTGAGTTGATGCCCCAGCCAGGCCTGGGCTTCCCCTGTGTGGATCTGCCAAACCAAGGCTTTGTCTGCTCAGCAGGGGCTTGGCTTCTTCCCAGCTCTCTTCCCCTTCAAACAGTGCAGATTCTGCTTTGAATTTCCCAAATTCCAAGAGCCTCCCAGCCCTAATTTAACCTTTCCCAGCTGTTGAAGGCTCCAGCAGCATGCCCTGAGCTGGCTGATGCTCCAGTGCCACCAGCAATCTCATTACTGGGGGGTTTCTCTCTTCTTTTTCAGGAGATAAAGACATTTATCTTTTTATTTCAAGAGAATGGATAATGATCCATTCAAATAACCACTAGACATGGAAGTGTTTGGCTTTCCTTTAAAAGCTGGGAAGATGCTCCAGGTACAAAGGACCTCCTGGAACATCAAAAGCAAGAGTGGAACTACTCAAGTGTCACTGGATCATAGAAGCTCTGACTTCTCTTCCCTTCTGCAGGAAATACTTGGATTTGTTGCTTTTTCTATATTGTTCTTCACGGACAACAGAGTATTTTGTTCCAGCCTCACAGTTCATTTCTGTTCTTAGGAAAACGAGGCACGTGGTTGACATATGTATGTTTTATTTCCCATTAATGTGTGACTAAATACTTAAGCAGGGTTGAATAACTTTGGGAAGGATGAAAGGAAAAGAGCAACAATCTATTGATGGGGATAATCTCTTCCTCTCCATTTTGTCTTCATTATTTTTCCCCAAATTTTCTGTTGCCTTGTTATTTGGATAAACAAAATAAAGAGAACAAGTTTATGCAAATACCAGAATATCTTAAAACTTTATAAAGAGGTGCTATAAACCTATATATTTTTAAACTCATTTATTTTTAAAGCTAGCAGCATCTTTACTTGCTCTTGAACACCCTGAATAAATATAAATTTAAATCTAAATAAAAATGAAATGTCTGCTGACCTTCTTTTAGAATAAGAATAGAGGGTGAATTATGAGTAAACACTTAAAAAAAAAGTTAATTTAGATTTTATTTAATGTTAGACTCTGGTTTTTTAGTTCAAAACTGTAAAGAGTGGTTTTACCAGGGGGTGAAACCACTGTGGTTTCCTTGTTTGCAATTTTGCAACCCAAAAGTGACTTGAGAGCTTGTAAATAGCCCCAAAATAAGCATATTCTTGCTGGGCCCTGAGGTGCATTTCTACAATTGGGTTAAAACTCAAGAAAACAAATGGCAGTGTTTGATACCAAGAGAGCTAAAAGAACAGGCACAGAGGAGCTGCTTAGTATGATTTTTAGGGCATTGTAATAGCATAAATCTTGTTCTGCAGGATGGCAAAGGCACAGAGTGTCCATGAACACATTTTCCACCCAAAAATTTGCAAATGTCTACGTGGAGGAGAAAGATGAGGCAAACTAAAGAGAACTACTAAAAAAAATGGGACAAAATATATTAAAACTAGAGCTCTGCTTTAGCCCCCCAAGGAGGTTTCACTTTAAATAAGTGTGGAACACACACTTTAGCCCTGGGCTAAGCTCCTTTAATTCATTCAGCTAAATAAGTCTATCCATCAGCCCCTTCCCTCCTCACACACTGCTATTTTACACAAAATCCCCTGCATTTCAGGGAGAAATAAACAGGGAAAAGAGAGACTGCACTCAGGAAATCTCCCAGAAAAGGATTCGTGGCTGCCAGTCCCTACGGGGCAAGAGGAGCAGGATTTTCCCAGGGTGTAGGAGACCTGTGTTTTAAATCTTTCATCTGCCTAAAGAAATTCAAAGAGAGTTTCTCGTCTTCTAAGGGAATATTCTGCCCGTTCTGAAGAGTCTATTATAAAGACTTTTACTTTAAACTGTTCTATTATAAGTATATCCGTGGATTTTAGGTGTGCAGGTTGCTATGAAATACAAGGGATTTGGGAATTTCTGCTCCTTTGATGGATTTTTATGAATTTTACAAGAAATACCTGCAGAAATGGATGTGGTTTGCCCACAGAAGGCTCTTGGCACAATATCCTGCCCTGAACAGATTGAAATCCAAGTCTAATTTACAAAATTCAGACAAAACCCGCAGAGAAAAAAAACTCCAAAGTGCCGAATTCGGCGGCGTCTGAACAGATTGCAGGAACATTTCCTACCTGCTGGTGAGCCTGGGAAATGTTTATGGTGCACTTGGAAAGATTTATATCCCTCCTTCAGCTCCAGGGAAGTGCCATTCCCAGGAGTGGCTGACACAGGTCAGCACCAGGGAGGAATTCAGGGGTTTACGTTGCCCAGTGAGTTACAGAAAGGGGGTTTCACTCCCTTTCTTCTTGCTTTTCTCTCTCCATCTCTCTTGTAGCTCCTTCGGGTCCTGGAGGGCCACAATTAGGTCACCCCAAAGCTTCTCTTCTGCTGGTTGAACATTCCGGATCAACATTCCATTTATTGGAAATGACCTAAGAAGGAAATAAGGGCCAGGATAGGTAACGTTAGATGGTGGAACCCTGAGCTGTGCAGCACCCACAGACCAGTGGGCCCAGCACACACACACACACACCCCAATTCCTGAGAGCATCTCCAGCAATGGGGGTTTCAGAGCCCTTTGGGAAGGTTCTTAGGAACAAACCACTCTGGCCATAATTTCTACTGGCCAGGAAAAGGCTGTTTCACTCCAAGACAGGCACGGAGGTGTGCAGCTGTGCTGGTTTAAAGGTAAACCAGCAGGGAAATGAACCCAACTCAAAAGGGAGATTATAAATCAGAATAACAATTTAATAAAATAATACAATAAATATGATTACACAGACAAACAGTTGGTTTTAACCCACAAAACCCAAATGTATAACCCAGCACCCTGGGGCATGAACAGAGTGGTGTTCTTCGGGCCCCCTGAGTTCAAAGGAAAAGGAGAGGGAAAAAAACCTGTTGGTGAGAGTGCTGGTGCAGTCTGGATGAGAGTGGTGGTCTCAGTCTGGTTGAGAATGGTGGTTTCAGTCTCTGGATCCCAGGAGCGGTAAAAAAAAAGTCCCAAGACTCCAAGATTATCTATCCTCCAGTTCAGGCAGGAATGCCCAGTACCTCTCTCAGGGCAGGGAGTTCCACAATGGGTGTGAGGACAGAGCATCCTCCTATCTCACAGGCCTCTTAACACCCAGTTTACAGCCTGAGGAGTCAGGGCTGCTCTGGGCAGAGGGTGTAAATGCTCTATTGATAACAGTTTCTGGGAAATGGCATGGAAGGCTCTAGAATACCCAGTTTTGGGTTACACCCATGCAGTGCTGAACTGGCCCCAGCTGTTCTAACTAGGACAGCAGTGCAAGCTGCCTGCAGGCTCCTGCATTGTGAGGGCTCAGGTCCTTTT
Source organism: Pipra filicauda (assembly GCF_003945595.2). Classification (NCBI taxonomy): domain Eukaryota; kingdom Metazoa; phylum Chordata; class Aves; order Passeriformes; family Pipridae; genus Pipra; species Pipra filicauda. The sequence continues at coordinate 805,710 of NW_024104380.1, read as the reverse complement.
GTCCTGGAACCAGGGCATGTGTTCCCAATACAGAGAGGGTCACTGTGACCTTCCTGCACCGTAATTTTCATGACAGCACCACTCCCCCAGCACTCAGAGCTGTCCTCCTGCCACCCAGACTCAGTCCCACTCACCTCAACAGTATAAACTTCTGTAGCTGATATCACATACCTGCTATAGCCACTTGATCCTTCCTTTCCTCCACCTCGGATTCTCCTCCTACACATCCCAAAGCACAGTCCCCCAACTCCCTAAATCCAGTCCCATGAATTTTAGACATTTGCTCTTTCCTCTGTGTACCATTCTCCACTAGGCCAAACCCCACTGTGTATTGATTTGGGGTGAGAGAGTTTCCCCCCTTGACTCCTCTCTGGGTAGTGGCAGTCTGAAAAATAAAAACTAGATGATTCCAGCCTGGGGAAAACTGGAATGCTTTATTGAATGTAAGAACACCATTTTAAAGGGTTAGAGGGCTGGATATGTTAATGAAGGGGACAACCTATGTTAATTAGGGGGTTGCACAAGTTTTTACTGCAATTTCCAAAGAGTTAATTTTTCTTCACGCAGGATTACATGGGGGTAGAGGGATTACAGGGGTTTAGACACGGTTTTAACAATCATCTTAAAAAGTCTTTTCTTAATTCTGTTTGGAGCCAGATTTATATCTCAGGGTTGCCCATCAACAGGTCTCAGGATAAGGGTCCAAAGTTCTTCAGATCACGAGATGTTTGTCAGCTCTTGTTTTCCAAGGTTTGTGATTCAAATTTACCAGGCTTTCTTTTGCTGAGATCTGGGTTTGTGTCCCAGAAGGTTGAATGGATAAATTCCTGTCCTTTGGAGTAAAACCAAGGTCACTGAGGTTCCTCCAAACATCAGTGGCCTCCTGTTCTTCAAAAAGCCTTTGCTTGAACATGACCAGCCTTTAGTGAGGTGACGAAGGCGACCATAGAATCATCCCACTCAGCTGTCCATGAGTAACCCCAGGTTATATCTGTGACCCTTCTTCTCAACTACCTTCTCCACAGACTGACTCACTGCCACATTTTCCACTCTAAGGAGGAGATGTGATTTCTAATTGTCACGGGAAGCCCCTCTTCTCCAAGGGAAATACATTCTTTGTTACCTTCAGAGCAAATTACCCACTCTGAGAATGTCATAAGTTTTTCTAGGTAGACTTAGAGAGGTGAAGATAAGGTATTTAAGACTTAAAAACAACAACAAAATTAATGAGGAAAATACCTTATAAATCCATTAATGACCTTCCTTCCCTGTCTCATTTCCATTCCTTCTCCTCTACAGTTTTACATTTGAGTTTGGGAAGGTATTGTAAACATCTGCCACATCTTTCAAACATCTTGGCTTTTTCCACGTTGTGGCAGCTTTGGCTTCAAACCTTTGACCTTTGGACACTTCATAATGCTGTTTTATTTTTTTTTCTGCACTTCTAATGCCCAATCTCCATTCCCAGGCTGTTACACTGAATATAAGTTGAGGCTTTGGCAAATTGCTTCCTTTGGTGTTCCAAATAAGCACACTGTTGCTCTCAGATTTGTGTGCATGAACTATGCAGTTGGTGAGCACTAACACATAAACAATTAACACTTAAAAGGCAGTACTTAATGTTTCTTCATCTGTCAGAGTAAATTCAGTAGCCTACATGGGACATATTAATCACATTATTAATAAAGTTATGATCTGCAGAAGTTTTCACTGGTGAATGAGACATTTTAGAAATCCCATTTAGACTGAACTCATCTGTACTGTTGGTTTTCCCTCCTCAGAATTCTCTGGAAAGATGCTGAAGGGGCATTTCACCTTATTTTTTTCCTGTGAAAATGTTGTTTTACTTCCATGACCGGAACAACCCCATTTGTCCAAACTGTTGCCTGCACAAACACCACAGAACATCCACCAAATCACTGTGGTGGGACACACTTTGCTGTGCTTCCACCCACACATTTTCACTGTGAAGTGAGTGAACCTTAAAGAGACTAAAGAAGGATCAAATCTGGCATTTTAATATTCAGATATTAGTCTGTGTTAATTAACTGGTGGATTCTCAAAGAGTTAAATCACAGTGATTCAAAAATGTGCTGCCAGTAGCTGGGATTCTGGTTTCGCTTGTTTTCTTTGGGACAAGTTTTTTCCCTGTTTCCATCTCTTTGATAGTGAAGGATTCTGCCAAACCCTGGCAAAATCTCAAGGAAAAACGACTTCACAGAAACTTCTCCTGACTCCCTGCTCAAAACACTTTATTCATTCCAACAGACAAATGTCTGGATCACTTCAGTTCTGTAGGACACAAACACCTCCTGGGTTTCTTTGTGGACCTAAACACTGAGGATGAACTTCTGCTGGAGATAAAGAGTGCTCAGAAACCTCCACCACAGAGAAACCAAGGTATCTCTGTTCCAGGCTGTGCCTGGAATATTTGGGTCCACGGTGGTGCAGAGCCCTTGGCCATGGCTCCAAAATCTGCCACATTTCACAGGATCACAGAATGGGGAAGGTTGGAAGACATCACAGTGGGTCATCTACTCCAACCTCCCTGCTCTCCCTGTGTTTATTTTTGAGTAAAATTCTGCTTTTCTGAATGATCCCAAAGCCACATTTCAACCCACAGGGTATGTTTTCTCATCACACTCATAACTCCAAGCCTTTAAAAAGTTGTCAAACTTGTTAATTGTGATTTTTATATTAACGAGGGTTGAGGGAGGACCAGATAGAAATGGACATTTGCTGCTAAAAACACCCCCTTGCACGTTATTTGCAGTTTCTCAGAACTCCTACTTTAATATTTCTGCAAATGTGTGGAGCTTTCTGGGTTCCTTTCAATATTCCTCATCTTCACCAACCATAACTTGACAGGAGAGATGGTTCTTGGCTTTCCATCTAAATTCAGGGAAACATGGTTTGGCAAGCTCTGCTCTAACAGGGGCAGAACTGCCAATTAAAGCAGAAACTCGCCCAGATCCCAACCAGGTCTTTTATAACACAAGAGAACTTTTCCTCCTGAATGAAACTTGTCAGGCTCTGAAAAAAATGCTGCCTGTAAATGAACTTGGATGTCAGAATGATGAAGTTCCTTGTAACATTCCTCCCACATAGCAAGAAAATGTACTTTATCTGAGGGGTTTCTTGACTGGATTAATGGCACCTATTTTTTGGACCAGTTTCTCTGTACGAGCCAGCATTGAAGTCAACAAAGCTTTATAGTGATTGAAGGTCGGCTCTTTTTACTAAAATATTAATAAATAATCCAGAGCAAGTTCCTAAAATTAGATATCATCATTAAAATGTATTTATTCTTGCACAAAGATTCTTCAGTCTCATCTCTTTAGAGTCATTACACTTTATCATTGTTATTTCTCATTCTAACCTCCTTCCCCGTTTCCACTTGTGTTTAATTGCAAATTGTTTTCCGAAGAGTTTTCCTCTGAGGACTCCACTATTGGTTTTGGCTGCATGGAAGGGAAGGGATTAAACTGTAATTCATTCCCAATTACAGTGGAGAGAAGACTATGAACCAGGAGTGACATATACATTTCTCCAGAGGTGGATAAGGAATTGAAAGGCTGCATCGTTACTCACATTAGTTGATAAAAACCAACCAAAAACAAGTAAGAGCTTCAATGAAACAACATCACTTATGGAATAGGGAAAACAAAAAAGGTCACTTTCACTATTTGCAATGGAAACATTAAAATCATATTTAACATTCATATTCTTGAGATTACCTAAAATGTCCAGATTTAGGTTAGACAGATTGAGCCATCAGTCCTCTGCATATAGAGCTCATCTGTCTTTTATCTTTCATCATGGAATCATGGAATGGTTTGGATGGGAAGGGACCTTGAAGATCATCTCATTCCACCTCCTGTTGTGGGTAGGGACACCTTCCACTAGCCCAGGTTGCTCCAAGCCCCGTCCAACCTGGCCTTGGACACTTCCAGGGATCCAGGGGCAGCCACAGCTTCTCTGGGTAACCTGTGCCAGGGCCTCCCCACCCTCCCAGCCAGGAATTCCTTCCCAATATCCCATCTATCCCCACCCTCTGGCAGTGGGAAGCTATTCCTGGTGTCTTGTCCCTCCATCCCTTGTCCCAAGCCCCTCTCCAGCTCTCCTGGAGCCCTTTCAGGCACTGGAAGGGGCTCTGAGGTCTCCCTGGAGTCTTCTCATGATGTTCATTATCAACTCCAAGCCCTGAGAATGCACTGAGTGCAGCTCCTACCTCTCACATCTCTTCTCTCTGCTGGGTCTCCCTGCAGCTCTACCTTGTACCTGCCTTCCTAAAGTCATTTTTAGCTTTTTTTTATCCTCCATCTGTCCTTGTTCAGATGAAGCCACGATGACAGACGTGGCTTTTGGAGCACGTGGGGAATGAACCCCCCGAGGGCTCCCGTGATTTACAGTGGAACCAGCAAACAATCAATCCCCTCTGCAAATGCAATGATCCATCAGAGCAATTTGTGGCCCTGACACTCCTGCTGGATTCCCGGCGGATGCTGAACGAGGGAGAGGAAATTCCAGTGAGCCCCCAGGTTTTTAAATGTCAGTGACTTGCTGTTTGCAGGTTGATGAACTTTCAGCAAACTCCATTTTGCAAGAAGGGTAAAACCTCACTGCTTGGCCAGAAGAGGTTGTGCCCCTTCCAGGATCACCATGGACAGGAAATCCTTCACCTCCTCATTTACGAACATCCTTGGAGAAATGATAATTCCAGGGAGTGGCCAATTTGGATATCCTCTGACACCAGGGTCTGATATTTTTCAGGAAAGCACATTATTAGAATCTCAGTAAGCCCCCTGTCATGACATTTTGTGCTCAACAAGAACTTTATAAGAATTTTTTACAGCAGATCTTTCAAAATGGCGAACTTGAACTTCCACCTCCTTGTATCCTACAAAAATCATCCTAATTACTTGCTAGGAGAAAAAAAAAATATAAGCCAGGTGTATTAAATAATCCATTTGTCTCATTTTATGACCTGGAGAAGGTCAGGAGCATATTCCAAATTCCCTCACATTCACCATTGTCTTCTCCCCACCTGGAGCTTCAACAGAGGTGGTGTTTTAGCAGACTTTTGTCATGAATTTTTTCAGATCAGCTTTTGAAAACCTGTAAATTTATTTATTTATTTTGATATTTACTTTAATAATAAAGCCTATGCCAAATACTTTAAGAGCTTAAATATGTGCTGCTTAAAAAGAAAAAAAATAGTTCTTCATAGTTTTGTTTCATATTCCTTTCAGTTGTACCCCTTTTGGGAGGAAGACTCCTCTGAGACTTTCTTGCAAACTATCCCTGTAAACTTGAAAAAAATTTCATATTATCAATTTTTCACCTATTTTAGAGTTCCCTTTCTGAGGAAACTAATCTGAGAGTAGATTTTTTCTGACTAATAAGCTCAAAAATAATAAATACACAGAATTTAGCTTGTTTTTTTTACACTCAGAAGTGCCTCAGATACTTCTTGGTAGTAATTAGTGTAGTAATTAGTGTAGCAAAAATAGTAAATTTATAAATTTTAGCTGAACTTTTTTACAATCAAAAATGCCTAAAATATTTCTTATTAGTAATTAGTGCAGCAGAAATGCAGAAAATTATTCTTCATGTTACAGATATTTAAATTAATGCCTTAATTTTACAGAACCATGTTGGACAATGAAAATATTTTCACCATTAAGAGCAGTATCAGTTGTTTATTGACTCTTTATTCTTTATTTAATCCTTTTTAACAATTTCAGACGAATGTGATGGTTCATCACTTTTTTTTTAATGTTAAACTGGTTAATGATAAAGTGCTGCTAAATCCTTTTGCACCCTTAACTTCTGTGTCCAAATCCTCTACACCCTGACCCTTTTCCACCTCCAGTCTCCCTGTAAATCACTCTAAATTGATCCAAATCCCATTTTCCTGTATATACTCCATTGATGGAGTAAGTAATAGAGTGAACCTTGCCATTGAACTCCATTAAAATCTGCTTTTTGCCAATACCTTTGACGGGGATTCTTTAAGCAGCAGAAACCACTCATTTGTGGTTAATGAATTAATATCAAAACGCCTTAATTTAGCCCAAATCCCTTTCATTCCAGCTATATTATTATTATTTCCCTAGCTGTCCATTGTAGGCTTTCTTCACAATAGCATTTCATGTATGTCTCTGTTTAATTCTCTTCTATAACATAAGAATTTCTATAAACATAATCCATAAACAAGAATTTCTTCAAATATAAATATTGCCTGGCTTTAAATGTCAGGTATGAAAAATCACAGCATGTGAATGGTTGTATTCACGAATTTCCAAGAGAGAAGGGTGTTTGTGGCTATTTGGTTTCATTTAAAAAATTAATTTATTTAGCTTGAAAACAAAGGAAAGAGGAGAAACATGCAATGCCAAGGGATAAGGATTTTTTTTTGCCCTTAGGTTAGGGATAGTCCTTTGTTCTGCCCAGCAGCAAACTAGATACTAAGTACAAAATTCCTCTTGTCCTCTTGTCTAATTTTGTCCCTATTATTTAATCCTTGTGGGTAATTTTGGCCCCTTTATCGTGATGCCTCCCATCACCTGGGTACTGATTCCAGTGACAGACCCTCACCTGGTTAAACACTGCAGAAGAACAGAGGTGTGGGATTTGACAGCCAGGAGACAGGAGTAGGTGTTCCAGCTCTGGAATTACAATCTTAAAAGCCACTGATGAAGAAAGGGGATAATTAAAATGAAGTCATTCTTGCAACATCTTTTAGCTGACCCGTGAAATCCTCTGTAGCTGGAGGTCAAGGAGACAGACGGTGCAGCTGAATTTCTAAACAGGCTGGATAGTTTTATGATTTGAAGCATAACTTTGGTATTAACACCGTTGGTTTTACAGCATTAATTGAATCAGGCAGGGATTTTTACACCCCCTTTGCTGCTGCACTCTCAGCCAACTTTCCTGGGTAAGTTCACGGCTGAGGACAGCCCTGATCTCCCCTCACCAACCTCTTTGTGAGATCCAACAAACCAAGTTCCTCGGCCTTGCTTTGCATCCCATGTTCTCCAGTCTCCTGGGCATCTTGGCCCCTCACTGGGCTCTCCCCAGTATTTCCCTGCTTCCCTTGCACTGGGGAGCCCCAAACCAGACACAGAACTCCACACTGGTCTCCCAAGGGATGAACGGAGGGGGAGGATCTCTCCTCCTCCCTGCTGGCTCAGACCTGCAAATCCAGAAGGTGGATGGTTGGCATGTGGCTCCACACATGCCCCAACAGGACCCCCAGGTCCTGCTTCTCCAGCTGCTCCTCCTCTTTGGGAGTTCCTTCCTCTCCAGCTGTTCCTCCTCTGTGGAAGTTCCTTCCTCTCCGGTTGTTTCTCCTCTCCAACTGTTTGTCTTCTCCAGCTGTTTCTCCTCCACAGCTTTTCCTCCTCTCCAACTGCTCCTTCCTCTCCAGCTGTTCCTCCATCTCCAGCTGTTTCTCCTCTTCACCTGTTCCTCCTCTCCAGCTTTTTCTCCTCTTCAACTCTTCCTTCCTATCCAGCTGTTCCTCCCTCTCCAGCTGTTTCTGCTCTCCACCTGTTCCTCTTCTCCAGCTGTTCCTCTTCTCCAGCTGCTCCTCCCTTTCCAGCTGTTCCTGCCTCTCCAGCTGCCTTCCAGCAGTCCAGCCCCTGCTCTGCAGAGCAGCCCAGCTTTGCCTCTGCTGTGGTTGGACCTCCTAAGCTTGTGTCCAGCCCATTTTTCCTGCCCATGTCTCCTGTGCCCCGTTGGACCCTCCTGTCCCAGCATTTATCAGTCCCTCACCTTTTGGTTGGTGCATTTCCCTTCATTTCATCCTCTCATCATTAATAAAGGCACTAAAAATTACATATATGGTCTGAGATTTGGCTTTCCCAAACCCACTCCCACATGGGACCTTCCCAAGCAGGTGATTGAAAAAATGAAGGGCCCAAAGGGCAGCCAAAAAAAATCACAAATTAGAGAAATATTTTCAAGCATTGAAAAGGAAGTCTTATATGTGCACATATAAATTCTATATATGCACAACTGAGGAAGTAGGAGTAGTAAAGATCTAATCAGGCTTCTCCCAGTTATGTTTTTTCTCATGTTATGCTGCACACAATGTCCCTCAGAGACCTTTTAATGAGAGTTCTAGGGCAGAATCCCTTCTCAAACACACAGCTTTACAAACACCTCCTTTTTCAATGTAAGGAAAGACAAAATGCATAAAATATAAAGCAGCTGTTCTGGCTGGAAAGTCAATTTTCAACGACATCATGTAAAAATTAACGGGTCTTAATTTGATCTCTTCCTTCTGGAGTTACATATTCCTTGACAGTTTTAGTTGCACAGTCATCAGACGGCAGCTTTGAAATCAGGCAGCTCTCACAATTAAATCTACAGCATATTTTGGGGTCTGTGCATGAAAAGCAGTGCTGGTTCAGGAGGGAATGTCACAAAAGGCACTTTGGGAGTGCTGGGTTTCTGTAGGATCTCCCCAGCACAAAGGCCAGAAATCTCAGCTGCAGCTTAGGTCACAAAATCTCTCTTAATTTTCGCTTTTGTTGTCCCAGGAACAACAGTATGACCCCAAAATGCTCCAGGAAAGGTTTGCTTAGCCCAGAATTTCTTAGCAGTCAATGACTAAGGCAGGGGGGGAACCTCCAGAGACATCAAAGCCTTTCTATTCCCAGATCCAACCCCTGATTTATTCCCAGATATAACACTGAATTTTTAAACTAGGTGTGCTTGTAAACTGTACTCTCTTTATTGCTCTGAATTCCATATCTGCACAAGAATCTTTATTGACATATTAAAAGACCTTGCTGATTAATTGCAAATAACTCGGTTTAATTATTTGAAATTGATTTCTCTGCAATGATTTTGTGACTGAATTAGTTTGATCTCTTTAATTCACCTTCTCTTCTCCTCCTCAGGTTACAAAACCACAACTCCCAGCCCTGGAACTCTCCATATTAAGGAATATTGCTTTTCTGAAGAAGCCCGTTGATAATAACAGGATTCCTCTTATTAAATTGGCTTTTGGAGTATCTGTGGAAGTAATTTCAGCTGGAACATCCTCAGTTGCTCTTATGAGCCTTTCCAGGGTTGTAATTGTTTCTCTGTTTGGCTTTAAAACACCCTGCTCCTATTGCAGGGCCTAAACCACATGCTCTGCTCAAATCCAGCTCTATTGTGCTTTCAGTTCATCCCTTTCTTCTAGAAAAGGCAAAAGCAGCATCAAGGAAACCTGGCTGACCCAGGGAAGGGGTGTTGGATGTTGTTGTAGGTCAGTGGAAGGACAAAAAAACCTCACAGAGCTGCCACAATATTCCTGATATTTTCCGTAAGGAGGAACCAACAGGGGAATTTCATCACAGGAGATTCCTCCTTCAGGCCTTAGGTATGAGCACCCCTGAGACAGTGGTTAAAGAACAAAAGTGTGTGTTTGTAGCATGATGTTCCTCCTAAATCCTTCAGTTCTGGGCCACTCCCACTGGCAGAATTCCATTTAAACACCAGTCAATTCCTCTCTCTGTTTCAGACTGTACAGTAAAAATGTGCCAGGAATGCAAAGATCAAACATTTTTGTCCTATTAATGCTTTGGATATTTTCTATTATTTTTTTTTTTTTTTTTTTAGCTTTAGGAAGATTAATAAGATGCTTTTTAGCCTTTTTTTTCCCCTGCCTGGGTTAGTGGAATGACTTATGTATCTCTGGCAGAGATACATGGATTTAAAAACTGCCTGGAACATTCTGCCATCTCTGTTCTTGGTGCTGAAGTTTCTTTTGGCCTTTGTTTTCCAGAGGGCTGTGATTACTTGATTTTGTTTGTGAAAGCAATTACTGTTTGAAAGGAAAAACAGATAATATTCTTTTCTTTCTCTGTGAAAGCTTTGCTTCATTTTGCCATATCCTTGAGGCCACAAAAGCAGGGTGCACTGCTTTGCTGAATCCAGACCCAAATGAGCTGTAGAGAGTGAAAGAAAAACACAAAACAGGTTTTTAAAGATGTGCTGGTGGCTTTTTACTCACCAAGCAACCCAAGTTAATTCACATTATACTGAATAGGCAATGAATGTAATGATCACAATTGTTTCTTGCGAAGAGAATTCGTAGAGTTCCTGGCTTGGAAGGGACACAGAAGGGTCATCAAAGCCCAGCTCTGACACGAAGAACAGTTTCCTTTTAAACTCAGACAATCACAAGTGATGTTGATCCTTTGGGTCCAAGCAGAGCCATCGATCACAGGGGTTGGTTCCCCTCTCTGGAGGACAAAGTGCATTTATTACTCAAACATGAAGGTATAATGAGGGTGGTTTGTTACAGCCAGATAGCAGAGATGCATTATCACCGTCCATGGAAAGCTCAATATTAACAGTGAATCTGGAATTCATAAGAAATAAATATAAATCACTGCCTGAAAACATCCCCCTAACCAGGAATGCCAAGAAGTGCCACAAGTTGTCACCTTTCCCCCCATAGAAGAGCCAAAGATTATCATTGTTTGTCACTGAAACAATTTGAGATTTCTTTGGAAAGGTTCTTTATTTGGAAAGGTTATTTATTTGGGGCTGTGGAATAGAAATTATAAGAGCAGTGTTAAAGAGCAGTGTTTCTCTTTGAGGTGATTTGCATCAAGCTACAAAAATGGGTGCCTTCAACCTTCATGTTGCAAGGAAAAAAAACCACCCTGAAAGCCAAAATCTATGAGATAAATGAGATCTTTAGGAATAAAAAGTAGGAAATATTTGTTTTCTTTGGATTATGGAGTGTGGTGCCCTGACCTGCTGGAGTGAAAACCCACCCAGCACAACTCAGCTCTCCAGAAATCTGTTTGCTTTCTACTTCAGCTTTAAGGAAATTCTTTGTTCCCTGTAAACACAACACAACAGCAAATCATTTTGGGCCCCTAAATTGTGTTTGCTCAGAAAGCTTTGCTTCTGAGGAGCCTCTTGCTCACAGTCTGAGCCCTGAATTTTCTTGAAATCCAAAGCTTTTGGTGTCTCAGCTCGAGCGGCTCCAATTAAACCCCCCAAACCATTTGGAATGGGTTGCCTTAGGATTTGTCTGTTTGTTTGCTGCTTGTTCCTTTGCTTTTGTGGTTCATGTAATATTCATCTCTTGCTGTAATCAGCTTTTTCTTCAGTGGCAGCTCAGATGTTTGGAAATCAAGCTCCCAGCTGTTTGGTGTTGGTAAAACTGCCATCATCACCTGGCACATCAATCCCAGGCTGAAAAAAGATGTCAGGAGTCATTTGCTCCTGCAAAATAAAACTGTTTTCTTGGCAATTTAAAACGTCATCTCGCTACTGTTAATTGGAATATTCATCTGCCTGGGATCTAACCCCTCAGAGGAAAACATCAATTTAGGCACTAAATAGGAAAATATTAGGGAGTTTTAGCTTTTCAGTTATTCTCTACAACACACCAGAATGTCTGTGAGCAAATTAATTCATGCAAAGACGGAAAGTCTTTCTTAAAAATAATGTTTTACTTTGTAGCAGACAGAAATTGGAAGAAAAATATCAGAGAACGCAGGAAATGTGAATCCATGTCCAACAAATGTAGACCCAAAACTCCTGTTCCCTGCTCCATCAGTTATCCTGTAGAAAACCAAAAAACTTTGTTCTCTACCAATCCTTGCTTTTTACTTTTCCTCCCAGAAAAAGGATGGATACAACAGGGGTTTAATTCCCCCTGACGTTTCTCTCTTGCTTCATTTTTCATCAATGTCTCTGAGAAGGATTTAGGAGCAGGAGATGCCTCACACAGCCCAGATTACATGGAATATATTTAACACACAGAATACTCTGGAAACACGTGGAACCTGGAGCACACATGGAAGTGAAAGGTCACCTTCTGGGACATTTCCTGCCAAGAACTTCAACCATCAAACCATTTTGGGGCTTCTTTTTCTCTTTGTCAACTTTTCTTTCTCTCTTTATCAACTTTTCTCTGTAGAATTTTTTAGACTAATTTTTTTTTTTTTTCTGACTAAAGAAAATTTTTTTAAAAAAATTATTTATTTATTTTTAATTTTATTTTAATAAAATCATTAAATATCCTGAGCTGGAATGGACCCACGAGGATCATCCAGTTCAACTCCAGGCCCTGCACAGAAACCCCAGCAATGCCTCTTGGAAATTCTAAGGGCTCACAGGACTTTCTAAGCAGGGATTTGCTTCCCCCTTTCAATAATCCAGGGCATTGCTGAAAATTCCTGCCTCTACTCCTTCCAGACACTTATTCCCATGTAACCTGTAGGAACTTATTATTGTATAAATTATTCTTTTTGCTTTTTTTTTTTCTCCCTCATTTCAGGGTTGTTTTTTTTGTTGTTGTTTGGTTTTTTCCCTTGCTTGTGGCCAGAACTTTGCCACCATCTGGAAGTACCAGCCAGTGACTTAAGAATTATAATTTTCTTTTCACTATTTCAACTTCTATTCATTAATCTCGTTGATCAGCTAAAAATCCGGATGCCCAGGGAATTGGCTAAAGATTTCACACACCTTTGTGGCAAATTCAACTGAAATTTCAGTTCCCTCTCAAAGGAGCAAAGCTGGAGAGGTGACTCTGTGTGCTCTGACCCCCCTTCTGTTCCTTAATTTGGGTTTGAAAACTCTAATGAGACTCTTGAAAAAAATGCAACTTTTTTGCTCCTCCATGCTGAAAAATTATCAGTGTAATTAAGGCAATCAAAATGTTACAATTGGTTACAATGTGGAACGTTATAAATGGTGGAATGTTACAAATGTTACAATTTAGTCCCTTTCTATGAATTGTTCTCATTTAGAACGGTGTAATTAGTTCAAGTGTCACTTTGATCCCTTTTTCCTTTCACTTTAACAACCTCCTGTTGCTGATTTTTTTTCTAATAACTCAATAAATACTCTTAACAACTGTTTCCTACTTAAATAGATACTTTAATCAATTGGCTGTTGAGAAGGGAAAAAAACCCAAAATCCCAAAGAGGCACACAAAAATTCTTGGAATTTCTGCACTGCTTTTTGAAAAGTGTGATCAAGTAGTGAAGTACTGACAAGCCAGGTGTTACAGGGGGTTGAAAATGCTACAGAAATGTAGAAAGATTCAAAGCTGGGTGAGATTTTCTCAGATGGGAACATTTCTCGTGCCATTTCCTTTCAGTTCTGCCAATCCAGGGAGTGTGTGGGACACAACACACCCATTTATGCAAATAGTTATTTCTTTAATGCATTAAATCAGTTCAAATTCCATGTGCCTTCTAATCTTTGAGTTTAGATATTAGTTTTCTTGGGATTATGCAGATGTACACTGAAGGATGGATACACAGCCCCTCATCAGGGACTCGATGTCTCATCATGAAACTAGAAAAATTCTCTATGGAGAATTTATATATTATAAATATATTTATCAAATATTTTGAGAAATAAAATATATCTATAATATATCAATATAGATTTTATATTTATATAAATCTGTCAAAAAGCACATTAAAAAAGTAACTGGGGAGAAAGCACAAAGATTTGGGAAATGGATTGAGCTGTTTTTCTTCAGTGCTTGGCTGGGCAAGTTAAAAGGCACCTCGGTCTGTGCTCTCAACAACACACAACTGCTGCTTTAACAGAAGAAATAGTACTGTCTCCAACATTTGGGATTTACTGTTGTTGGCCTTTGGTTTGACAGCAAAGCCAGCAGGTAAAAGAGCTGCATTTTCAGGTCAGACTTTGTGTTTTTTAAAAAAATTAGGCTGTTTTTAGGCTATGCCACACATGAGCAAAATAATATAGATAAAAAAAAAAAAGAACGTTAATTCTAGTCATTTTATGACAATATTTGAAAAAGTGGGATATTTTACTATGGTTTGGAGCAAAAGATATATTGAATTACACTGGTCAAACATCCCATAACGAGAGAGGTGTTTTGGAGGAGGAGAGAGACCTCAATTCATTGTAGAGAACAGAAACACTGAGAGAAAACAAACCCAACCTGCCAACCAAGCAAAACCCTTTATAGTACAGGATCCAGAATGATTTATCCCCCTGAGAACTTGGCCTGATGTTGCTGTTAGAGATGGGAGGATAGATTAGCTCTGGTAATCACCACAACAACACAAACATTTAGTCAGGGCCTTCTCTCCCATGGATTTATGGACCTTCTCCTCTGATTTCTTTATTTCTCATAATCATTAATAATCAGAATGGACCCAGCATTTTGTCATCAGGACACAGTAATCAAACAGAGGAGTTTTCCAGCAGGCATTTGAATACTTGGCAAAGTAAAGGACAACAAATATGGAGATGCAAATCATCCTTATCTTTGACATTAAAGATATTGTTGTTGGGGTTTTTTTCTGGCTTCTCTGCAAAACAAACTTCGGGATGGACATGTGAAAGATTTCTGTTAATGGGTTGAAAATCAGGGTATTATATTAAATGACATTATGATCCTCCTCTTGAGATTAAACTTCGTATTAGTGTTGTAGCATTCAATTCACTTTAACTGTATCCCCAGGTAAACTCATTTGTGCTGTTTGGAGAATTATTCCAGGTCCTGAGGAGGAAGAAACACAATTTTCAGTTTCTAATCACAGAATATATTGCCAATTGGAAGTGACACGACATCATCATTGCATAATTCTACAGAAACCCACAAATTTTCTTCCTTTACTTGAGAATTCTGCTTCACATTTAGCTAATCATCTTTTGATGGCTGAGATATTTATTTCTACATTAATTTCACAAAAATAATTGTGACAACACTGCTGCATCTGGAACCTTCTGGAGATATTTTGTGGATTCATGGCTTTGTATCCAAGTTAATACCTTAAACACTCTATAGGCTCAAGCTGTGCCCTGAGATGAATGAAGGGATCACAATTACCTGTAAGCAACAGGATTAAATGGTTTTCAGACAGTTATTAGTGCTCCAAGATTTTCTCCCAAGGTAAACTCTGGGAGCTTTCCAGAAAGGTAAAATAAAACTTCCCAGAAAGGTGAAAATTTCTTCCAGGTTCAATTCCTTGGCTGCCAGTTGGATTCCATGGGAGATGGGCTTGTTTCACTTTTGTTCAGTAGTCTCCATGTGTTACTTAACCACTCTCTGTTATTAATCAAATTGATCTGAGGAAATAAAATTTGATATTGGGAAGGAATTGTTGGCTGGGAGGGTGGGGAGGCCCTGGCACAGGTTGCCCAGAGAAGCTGTGGCTGCCCCTGGATCCCTGGAAGTGTCCCAGGCCAGGTTGGACGGGGCTTGGAGCAACCTGGGCTGGTGGAACCATGGCAGGGGGTGGCACTGGATGAGCTTTAAGGTCCCTTCCAACCCAAACCATTCTGGGAATCTCTGATTCCATGACTCTATTCCAGGGTACAAGTCCACATCATCTCCTGGAGGCTGAGTGACAGCAATCTGTCTGTGATTTGTTCCTGTGTGCTTGGAATTTTGCCACATTCAGTAATCAGGAACTCTGTGTGGCACAGAGGGATCTCTCCTGCTGAAGGCTGGAACCCTTTCTGTCTGCATGGAAAAAGAAGAGAAGGAAGACACAGCAGGAAAAATTGGCCAAGTAGAGCAGCAACTGCTTCAAATCCACTCTGAATTCCATCTCCATAAATAGCAGATGCAATGACCCCCTTGTAAGCCTTGAGCCAGAGAATCATGGAATTAGGTGGTTCACTTTGGATTTGTGTTGCTGGGCTTGGCACAGCTGCAGCCTCAGGAATATCCAAGGATCATTCCAAAGAGCAGGGCAGAGGAATGGACACATTCCCTACACAAATCCCCCCAAAAACCTGCCAGAATTCAAACAGCAACACCAGGAGTTGGAGTCGATGATCCCTGTGGGTCCCTTCCAGCTCAACATTTTCTGGGATTCTGGGATTCTATTCCTTATCCATTCCCTTGGCTTTTGGTGTAGATGGTCCAGTGTCTTAAACATTGATAGATAGCATGTTTATTTATTTATTTACTTATTTATTCATTTACTTATTTATAATAGTGCTTCAATTATAAATCTGGCCTGTATCCAGATGGCACCGAAAGGGAATTAATTATTAAATGGTTTCCATCAAGACTTTCTCCAGGAACAAGTATCTCAGAAGGGTGGGGAGAAGAGGAATTCAGACATTTCTCAGTGGTGCACAGTGATGGGATGAGAGACAAGAGACATGATGAAATTTGACTTCATTATTTGAATTATACAGTTAATTGATTCAATATAATAATTTCCCTTCTACTTTTTTTTTGTTTGTTTTTTAAATTTTAAAGATGATCAGATATTGGAACAGTTGGCACAGAAATCCTGTGGAATCTCCACCCCTAAAGATTTTCCAAATTTGACTGATCAGGTCTCAGAGCAATCTGATCTAATTTTGATTCACTTTGAAAGAGAATCTGGGTTGTATGAATTCAGTTTAAATTTTCCAGTTACTTAATGACACACTGACAGCCCTAGATAAGCTATATTTACTGGTTTATATTTTATAACGCATTTTAAGGATTAAAAACATATTTTCTACCACTTGTTTTAATGGCAAATGTAGATCACAGATGACATTATAACAATCACGATGGGAAATGAGAATAAATGCTTTCTGAGAGTTTGAGTTCTTCCTTTTCTCATACATATGCACATAATAACTTTTTCAAGGTCTTGAAAATTGACAAAAAACTGCTACAAACCTAAAGATCTCCCTGGGAGAGCTTCAGCAGGATGTTGGGCATGGCTGTAAGCTCTGCCTAACTTGTAGCTGACTTATTTACTGCTATTTTTTTAATCTTAGATCTTCCAGAAGACTAAATTGATACCCCAAATTGTGGAACTTTTGTGGAAGAAAATGAAAGAAAATATTGTGAATCAAGTACTTTAAAAAAAAAAAGGAAGGAAATATCTTGAAATTTAGCTACTTTTTTACTGAGTAATAGAACTGTTTTGTTGCCTCTTCTATTTAAAAGCGTTTGCCTTTATTAAAATGATGACATGACAACTTATTTTGGTGCTTCAAACCAGTCAATAATACCATAAAAACCTTTCAGATGAGCTCTGTGAGGCAGCAGAGTGCACAGAATAAACAGACTCCAAAAAAATGTGGTTGTGTATAATTTTATACACATCAGCTCTACATTTTATTTCACTGTACGTTCATTTTTATTCAGAGATTTGAAATCATTTAAGCACCTGGGGAGCTCTGGAATTGGAAAGACTCTTCCTGCAGATAGATTTGTATTGGAAAAGCTGGAAAAGGCACTTAAAGGCTGGAAACAGGAACAACCCCCCTGCATTGTGCTGTGATTTGGCTTTGGGGAATTAAAACCTCTCCTAAAGTGCTTAGACAGGAACTGTGGAGACTTTACAGGTACCAGGGGAAAGATTTCTATTACCTGCTCTAAACTGGAGTGTTTATTTTGCCTACACAAGGCTAATAAATTCCAAAGGGAATAATTACCAATAACCTGGAATCCAGTAAGTGCAGATGTTTGCTTTCAACTCCTTTACAGTTATTATTGCCTGAGTTTAAAGAGATTCTCTGTGTGAGCATTTTTAATTAATAGTTTTCTGGGTGTGCACACAGGGCCAGGAACTGCTGCCTAAATTTAAAAAAAAAAAACCCTCTATTTTAAAGGAACAGTAAATATTGAACAGCATACAGCTTTGAATCTCCTGCAGGGGATGTGGCCTAAAACATTTCAATATGAAACATCTCAAAATGTTTGGTTGCTTTTAGGACTGAGACACAGCTTTAGTTTCCTCTGAATGACTTTTTTCCACCTGCCCAGTCAGACATCTCAAACCCAAGTTAATTCTCACGAAATCCATTCATTTTTCATTTTAATTCAGTCATGGAAGCAGAACTTATTTCCTTTTTCTGCTTCCTTTTTCTACCAAGCTCTGGTGCTGTCAGAACTATTCTATTTGTGTTACTTATCTAAGGATAGAACAAGTATCAGCTTTACAAAGCTGTTGTTTTAAAGAAATCCAGTAGTTTTAGCACACAATAAATTCACTTCCAAGAGGACTTTTTCTTCCCAATACAAGTGAGCTCCCTAATTCTGAAGGTACAACAGTGGCAAAAAGGCTGAATTCACTGCAAAAGTTTCTCTTATTTACTGAAGAGAGGGGTTCTTTTATCCTCAGACACTCCCAAAAATTATTTATTCCGGGAAATCAGCAGAAGCCCTTAGAATTGCCCTCTGTCCACTTCAAAGGGAAAAGTGGTGAGACAAAATCATGCACTTACTGGCCATAATTTTTCCAAGAAATATCCAAGTGGCTCCTGGATTGAGAAAACAACCTGAAGTGCAGCTGAATTGGCACCTTCTCCACTTCCAGGAGTCGAAAACAAGACACAGTTTAGTTTTTCTAAGCATGTACTTTAGTCAGTGATTCCATGTGAGATTTTCTCCCCCAGTAAAGATGAAATCAGATTGAAAATGCCCAGATTTATACACACAGTTAATGGAAATAGGGCTGGAGGTGCTCTCACCTTTTGACCTCCAGCACCTCGACTGGAAGTCCCAGTTGTCATCTTCTTTTGCCTTCTCTCTCATTCTTTCAGTGCTGTGCTTTTCTTTTCCAGGAAATGAAAGCAAGTTGATGGCAGGAAGGAGGCAGAGGTTTAGGCAATAAATAAATAACTATCCCTGCCTGCTGCAATCCAAGGGAAATGGAGGAACTGTGGCACTGAAGATCCAATTCACCTTCTCCGTGGTTTGTTATGAGTAGAGATTCCAGGACCTCTTCCCACCACCTCCAAACTTTTGTTGTCCCTCATCCTTCCTTCCTCGTTCTCACTCAGCCATTCATTGTTTTCACCTCAATTAATCCCCTTTCCACCATCCCAGTTTTTGCCAGAGCTCTGGAGATCTCCCATTCCCAGCCTGCCTTCTTGGCTTTCTTTGTCTGACTTCTCTTTGAGGACAAATGTCACTGTGCAACATTTATTCCCCAGCTAATCCCAGTTCTCTACCCCTTTAAATCACAGCTTTTCAGTCCCATTTTTTCCCTAATCCACTTACTGCCACCCTTTATATCCACAGTGTGTTCCGTGGGCTTTGAACCTGATGGAGCCATAAATCCACAGGAAACAAACTTTAAAGAGAACAGAAGGAATGGGCTGATAGTGGGTTGCAAAATAAAATGTGTCTGTATATATATATAAATGGAATAATACATTATACAGAGAGATACAAATGGAATAAAACATTTACATTGTTAAATTGAATATATAACTCTGTGTAGACATTGCATATGAGTATATAACACTCAGTTTAATGAACATTATATACACGTGGTTATGTGATCTTTATATTGCAAATCATCAGATGATTTTGCAGTCTCTGTATTATTTCCAGAATTACCCAAAGAAAGCAAAAGCATTTTGATAATAGATTTTACAACAACAGTCAAAGAACTGTGTCTCGTAGGTAAAACACATTATTCCAGCCCAGTTGCCATTGAAATCTGTAGGTGGTGTGTTTTCCTGGGGATATTTAAGCTGTCAAATTCAAAACAAATGTTGGGCAGAAGAAATAAATTGGGATTAAATTTGCAGCAAATATCCACTAATGCTGTGTGGCCTTTCAGGTGTAAAATCATTGCGAGATTAAAGTAATTCTCACATGCCAAACCTTCAGGCCCCGTGTTTTTTATGCACTTTAGGAGAATGATCAAATCAAAATAAATGGCAGTGAAGAGGGAGCTGCCATTACTGTAATAACTGGCAGATCAGCTGCATTTACTACCCCTCACGTTACTTTTAAAAAGATGAGTTCACAGGGACAGAAGGTTGAAAACAAAAAACTCCTCAAGATCTCAGCCTTGCCAAATGTTGTTTTTTTTTCAGCAGAGAAAGGGTGTTATTTTACCCCCAAATTGCTCTTTTGGTGATTTCCAGTTTAAAATTTAATTAGTCCAAGAGAGTTTTTGCAATGTTCAATATGTTCATTAGACATTCAGT
The DNA here is from genome assembly GCF_003945595.2 of Pipra filicauda. Lineage (NCBI taxonomy): Eukaryota > Metazoa > Chordata > Aves > Passeriformes > Pipridae > Pipra > Pipra filicauda. Next base: position 785,793 of record NW_024104380.1, on the reverse strand, counting down.
GCGAGTTACAAAAAAACAAGAGCACTTCAAGTGTAGCAAAAACAAGGACTAAACATTTTGCTGAGGTCACACGTGCTGAAAATTACACATATATATAAAATTAAAAAAAAAAACAGATGGTGGGCTTTTGGATACAAATGTACAGAAGGTTTTATAACGATCTGAAAATTCTAAATCACTTTAAAGAAGGTTTTTATCAGCAAGGAAAAGTAGAGTTACGAATGTTTTGTATATGGTGATAAACTGGCTAAACTTGAGCTTCTCAAGGAGAAGAGCTGAGAATCATGAACAGACAATTGTTCACAGCAATTTTTGACTTGAAAAAAGGAGCATCCAAAAAAATGAGTATCCAAAAAAAAAGAGTATTCCAAAAAATAAAAAATTAATAAAAGGAAATGGTTTGTCATTAAATACATACATATATATGTGTATTTAATATATTTATATATATATATAAAAATATATATATAAATATATATATATATATTTATATTATATATATATATATAATATGTGCTGCAGGATGCTGAGAAAACCTTAATTTAGAAGTAATTTAGAAAGAAAAAGAGGTAGTTGATCCATATTTTAAGACAGTGCAGATTCAGGGGGTGCAGCTCCTTGAGGCTTCCTAAGAAAGCAAACCTTAAACTTTAGACAATATATAATTTTATATTATATATATTATATATTTAGAAAACATATTTTATATATTATATCTCTCTATATAAAATATTATATATATTTAGAATCATAATAATTAGTGTAGACCTTGATTTTATTTCAGCATTTACTGATGCTGAAATGGTTCTTTATTTCTAACCAGGTCTGTTTTGCCTCACAGAACACACAGATTACATTATTCTGTGTTCCAGAGTGTGTTGTGGAGGCAGAAAAACAACTTTTAATTTATGAGCAGTGGTCATTGTCTCCCCCCCCCAGCCTCATTTTTCATATACATGGGGGTTCCAGGTAAAAATCAATGGTTTAGAGCAGGTTCTACCTGCCCTGATCTCTCTGATCATGGTCTGCTGGGACTCAGCCCCACTCAGATAGGAAATTAAATTGAATTCTTTTTGGCCCCTCACTCCCAACTCTTCAGAGCAATTCTCAAAGTTCTGAACTGCAGCTATTCCTGGTGGTGTCTAAATTCAACTCAAAAGTTCTTTCAGAGAGTTTGGAAAGTTAAGAGATTAAAGGGCCCTGAAAGTTTGGTGATTTACAAGAGACTCAAGAGCAAAAAGTTCTCTTGGTTGGTCTTCATGGTGTTGTGATCCAGGGCAAGAGTTGCTTCCAATTTTAAAATATTTCTCTTGCAAATATATTTTGTGGTCAAAAATATTGCAATTAAGTCATGGGAAAAACTATCACAGAAAAGTCAAAAAGTGGTGGGTTTAAGTTGTGTCCTTTTGTGTTTACACTCTACTAAAGTTAATTAAATACCAAATAGTTAAACAGTGAAATGAAATGAAATGAAATATTAAAGCATTAAGCACCTTATATATCACTTGTTTTCAGGGATCCAAAGTCCCTTCTTTCTTCAGTGCTCCTGAAGATTGAAGACGTGGGAATTACAGCCAGGGCAGGATTCTGTAGGGAACTGCTTAGGAGCAAATTCGTTAGAGAAGAGTTGGGGATGGCTAAAACCTGATATTTCCTGGGATTTTTAACACAGAGGGATTTCTATTTCTGGACTAAATGTAGCTCCTGTAGCTTTGCTTTTTTTTTTTTTTTTTTTTTTTGAATTACACTAGGGTACTATTATTAGAATAGAAGGAAGGGTATTATCTAAATTAGAAAATTTAAATAATTAAACCCAAACAGACCTGGAGGAGGTATTTTATTTAAAACAAACAAACAAACAAAAAAACAAATTAAAAAACTTCCCCAAACCAAACGAAACTCAATCAAACAAAAACCCCACCCAAACCACTGGATACTCATTATTTTTGTAGGGCCTGCCCTATCAGCTTACCTCTGATGTCAAAGCAGAGTGTGCTCTGCCTCGTGGAGAACAAAGGAAATCATTACCAATTAATTATGTCAACTTTTTGCAGGAAATCAGCAATTAGAACCTGCACACAGGGCAAAACAGCCCCCAAATCGATGGTGCCACTCAAATTTCCACAACAATTAGTGCCTGCAAGGCAGGAATCCCGACAAGGAGGACAGAACCCGGAGCTGCCCAAGCTGGAATCCTTAATGGAACAATGAGGGGAAGGGTTGGACTCCAACTTCAACAGAAAAAAAGTCTCTGGAATGGGGGGACTGCTGCATAAAGGACTCTAAAACTTATTATTTCCATACAGTGCCCGAGGTGGAATTTGGAAAGGATTGATAACGGGATGCTCAGGGAGGTGGTTGAAGGTGGGAAAGGGAACAGTGAGGGGAGTTCAGCAGGAGAAGGAGAGCAGGAAGGGCAGAAGGGTCCCTGAAAACACAAACCTTCAAAAGAAAAAGGGATGGAAACATCAACTGATTTCTTCACCAGGCAGACACAGAGATCACTTTATGGTAACAGCAGCCAGTGTGTTGAGCACAGTGTGCTGTTCCTCCCATTGGAAAGGTCAGAAAGGGGTTTTACAGCTCAGGAAACGTGGATGGCTGGTTGTCAGGGGGCAAAAAATGAAAAAAAAATGAGGCTTAGACATCTCAGGGGGAGGTGACAAATAAAAACAACGACCACAAAACAAACCCCACAAACCAAAACCAAACAACACTATTTTTTTTTATTTGTCACCCCCCCCCCCAAAAAAAAAAGAGATTATTGGGAAGAAATCTGGAAAATTGGTGTGGTGGTGTCACCTACTGGACCTGGAACCAGGAATTCTCACTGAAAGTAGGACAGAATCCCTCTGATGGACCCAGAAGAGCACTGATATTATTTATACCTCACATATCCTTGCAGTCAGAGATATCCTCAACCACATCTCCTTACAGTCCAGGTGGTCACACATCCTTGCCTAAATTAGTGAAGATTTAGGATTTTTTTGCTATAAGGGGTGGTAGAAACAGACAATCCCATCACTGCTCTTGACATTGGTATTGGTGGATAATATGTATAAGTAGAAAGAATATTTAAAGATACTCAGTCAATAGATGCACAAAGGGTGTTGGAGGAAATAGCCACAGGAAATAGCCTCAGTAACCCTGATAAAATGTTTATTAAGCTTACATATAAATACTTGCTGGTAATATGGAATTAGCCTTCTGAAGGGGAATGGACTGTGTAAAACTTTCTCTTTTCCTTATGAAGCTTTTCTTCTGGAACCCAACAGACTTTCCTTCACCCTAATGAGCCCTGAAACTCTCAGATTTAACATATTAAAGAGGTAGAATAGTTTCACGAAGTTTTAGAGTTTTAGAAGAGCCAGTGCAATATATCATGGACTAGTCATAGAATCCTAGGATGGTTTGTGTTGGAAGGGACCACGGGCAGGAGCACCTTCCACTAGATAATATGCATATTAAAATTATTTTCTACGGACTGAAGTCACTGGATTGGGTGACAGAAAAACCAGGGTGCTCCCCTGTGTGTCCTTACAGAGAATGGCACATCAAAGTTCTCTCCTGCAGATTCCACTGCGAGAAGAATTGTAGCAGGAAGGCTGTGGGTTTGAATATCCATTATCCCGAGCTTCTGACAGGTATCCATGATGGGAAATAGGAAAGAACCTCAGACTGAAACTTGGTGGATAAAAACTATTTTCAACGTCTCACATCATTTGATTTATTTTTCCCTTTCGAGCGAAGTGATATCTCAGTCATTTAATAAATGATTATCAGGACCATGTGGGACACCCAGCACGTGGCAGGTGCTGCTGAAGAAAGCTAAAGCCACTTGCAAACAAGTGAGAAAAGAGAATTTTGGCTTCTCTGCACCCTCCCCACCCTGATGAGGGTCTGACAGCACGGCTGGCTCCTGGAAAGTCCAGTGCATGGGATTATTCTGCCACGGGGTTGTTCTAAATGCTGTTTCCTTTGAAGTTCACACTGACCAGGGATCAGCTCCAAGGGGAAAACTTCCAGATACACATTCAGAGCTGTGCTAATGATACCTGCTGGAGTTTTCTCAGCACACACCCTTAGGACAGAAAATCCAAGCCACGTTCTGTCTGGATTAGTGCCTGGAACAAGATGGTCATTAAATTATCTTGAAATAGGAAAAAAATTAGACCATCATAGAGTACTATTGCATCTCACGGTACCGGGAATGTTTTATTCATGGAATCACACAACCAGTGGGGTTGGCAAAGCCCTCCCAGCCCATGGATCCCCCCTGTGCCCCATGCCCACCTTGTCCCCCAGCCCAGAGCACTGAGTGCCACGGCCAGGCCTTCCTGGGACACCTCCAGGGATGGGCACTCCAAACCTCCCTGGGCAGCCCCTGCCAAGGCCTCACCACCCTTTCCAGCAACAAATTCCTCCTCCTGCCAACCTGAGCCTCCCCTGGCACAGCTGGAGGCCGTTCCCTCTCCTCCTGTCCCTTGTTCCCTGGGAGCAGAGCCCGACCCCCCGCCCCCCCGGCTCCAACATCCTTTCAGGGAATTCTAGAGAGGGAGAAGGTCCATCCTGAGCCTCCTTTTCTCCAGGCTGAGCCCCTCCAGCTCCCTCAACAGCTCCTCACAGGACTGACTCTCCAGAGCCCTTTCATTGCCCAAAAATTTACACAAAAAATGTATCCAAACTCTTCTTTCCCATATGTCTGAACTTTTGTTTGCTATCCTTACCCATATTTGTTAGGCTGCCTTTGAAATTCAAGGCCCAGAGACTTTTGGAAGGGCAGAGTTTTATGCTTTTCTTTATTTCATTTTGTTTTATTTCCATACCATCAAGAGCAGTGAGGATTTAATCTCAGGTTTTCATTTTTCATGGCTAACATTTCTTTTGGGCCTGGACTGAGATTTCTTCCGGCCAGAGCTGCTCTTCTTTTGACCTCAAGACATGTCATCTGTTCATGCATATTCACACACCCTCCTCTTTAAAAATACATGCATTTGCTCCCACACATGCATGTCCACACACCAAAAGAGAAAATTATATAGACAATACTTAATTTGTTTTTAAATTATATATTTTTTTTCCTTTTGAATTTTGATCAATAATTAATTAGATTGGTGTTTACCCTTTGGATTTATTATCTGGCTGAGGGGAAGGTGAAGGGAAGAAAGCTTTTCAAATCACATCCAGTTCTGTGTATTTTAGACTTATTCCAAGGTGAGGGAAAAGCCAATGGGAGCAGCTGGCACATGCAGCTAAAGATATTCAGATATTACATTTTATTAGACTGATAAAGAAGATACAAAAATTTGGTCTTTAAAGCAATAAATTAATGGCCACGAAGAAAATGAAGTATTTTGATGACTCTGGATTTCTAAGGTGTCCCCATTAGCAATCCCTGTCCAGGAGGCTTTCACTGGGTATCATGTTTTCTCTTTCACCTTGGAAAAAGTGATTTTATAAAAGGACAAAGTTTCTGAAATCAATTAAAGAGGCATAGATTTTAAAGGCAGTCAACTGTGCAAGGGGAAAGAACAAGAGGGAAGGCAGAAGGTGAAATGTATCATTGCAATGAAAATTTCAGGCAGTGTTAGTTCAGAACAGTCAAGAAATCTGCTCCAAACTGAATTATGACTTTGGATCCCACTCTGGACATTTGCCAGCAATGAAGGAGACACTGACCTGAATTTGGGTTTATTTGTCCAATAAATTTTCTTTCCCCCGTTCCCAACTGATTTTTGTCAAAGGAAAAAGTGTTCAGCTGAAAACAGGCTTTGAGCTCTGGGATAAGGTAGTAAATGGAAACAGGTAGAGCCTCTATTAATATAACCCTTAATTCTGATATTCCATCTTTAATAAATTACTAGACCAGAATAATGCCAATTAACACTAACAAAATAAACTCCTGGACTCAATTCTGAACATCAACACTGGCTTAAGAAGCACTTCAAATTATAAAAGTTGCTAAGAAGAATTTTCCCTTTGGGTTGCTTAAAGGAACATTTTGTAGGGTCTCTTCAGATGACAATATGTTTGGGAGTGATGTCCTGAAAACCCATACAAAATACCTCTGTTTTTTAACTGAAGAGAAACAATAACTGGTAAACTTGCAAAAGTTTGACTTCTGTCAACAGGAAGGAAAGATCTGCTGTTAGATTCAGGAATATTTTGCACAGGGATATGCAGCAGTTATTATCACATCTACAAATTATAATCCCACCCATAATTATATTTTTTTCATAAAATTCAAGTTGATTTTCCAGTTTAATTATTCCCACCAGTAAGTCTTTAGGTTTTTCTCTACAATGTGCAGTGATACAGAACAGAACTGGGGGCAGTTCCTGCTCTGCTCTGGTTGCAGTCACCTCTTCTTCCCCTTGTGCAAAACTGGAGAGTCTGAAAGAGTCTGATATGGGAAATTTCATTCTAATGAGCTGAATTTCTTCTAATGAGCTGAATTTCTTCATCAACCTGGAAGTCTATTATTCGTGTGGGTTTTGGACACTTAAAGTAATTAATCTCCCTGCTTTATGGCAGAATTGGAGGAGAAAAAGTATGATCTGTTATGTTGAATGACTGTCAAAGGTTTTATCTGAGTTCTCTCTTTCCTCTTGACTTCCATGGAGATAGAAAAAGTCATCTGAGAGCTGAGATTTGAGAGAAAAATTCATTTTTAAGAAGAATTCGTATCTGAGATGTTAAAAAAAAGTTCCTTTGAGGCGTTTAGAATGTCACATTTTCCTTTAAAGAAAAGCATATTCATGGTCTGAAATGAAACGGCCTCCAATTGTGCCAGGGAAGGTTCAGATTGGACACCAGGAAAAAAAGGTCACAGAAAAGGTTGTCAAGCATTGGAACAAGTTGTCCAGGGAATTGCTGGAGTCCCCATCCCTGGGGTGTTAAAAAACACATGGATGTGGCACTTGGGGACACGGTTTGGTGGTGAACGTGGTGGTGGTGCTGGGCTGATGGTTGCACTCAGTGATCTTAAAGGGCTTTTCCAAACTCAACAGTTCTCTGAGTCTCCATTGCAGGCCAGCAGAGAGGAAAGGAATGTGGCAAGAGCAACTTTCTTGTAACATTTTCCTATAGGAAAAAACCTGGGTTTCTGTCTTCCCGCATCCCCCATGGAAAATAGTGCCAAAAGGAAGGTGCAAAGGGTTCTGAACTGCAGGAGAACCAGGTTTGCTCTAGAAGGAAAATGTATAATGGGGGACAAGCTTTCTTCTTTATCACACAGCATTATAGGATCATGGAATGGTTTGGGTTGGAAGGGACCTTAAAGCCCATCCAGTGCCACCCCCTGCCATGGGCAGGGACACCTTCCACTAGCCCAGGTGGCTCCAAACCCCGTCCAACCTGGCCTTGGACACTTCCAGGGATCCAGGGGCAGCCACAGCTTCTCTGGGCAACCTGTGCCAGGGCCTCCCCACTCTCCCAGCCAGGAATTCCTTCCCAATATCCCATTTAAACTACTTTCTTTCAGTTGGAAACCATTCCCTGTGTCCTGTCCCTCCATCCCTTGTCCATAGTCTCTCTCCATCTTTCTTGGAGCCCCTTCAGGCCCTGCAAGGCCACAATCAGGTCACCCCAAAGCTTCTCCTCTCCAGGCTGAAAAATCCCAATTCCCTCCCCTCTCCTCCCAGCAGAGCTGCTCCATCCTCTGCTCATCTTGGTGTCTGATCATCTTGGACCTGCTCCAGCAGTTCCATGTCCTTCCTGTGCTGTGATCTTATCTTGGATTACTCCATTGGGCCAGAGCTGCACTAATCCAGCATTAACAACAGTGGGAAGCCATTCCCCCTTGTCCTGTCCCTCCAGCCCTTGTCCCAAGTCCCTCTCCAGATCTCTTGGAGCCCCTTTAGGCACTGGAAGGGGCTCTCAGGTCTCCCTGGGCCTTCTCATAATGTGCATTATCAACTCCAAGCACTGGGAATGCATGGAGTGCATGACATGCACTGTGGGATAAAACCTCCCAGGCACAGCACAGATCCCAAAGCACCCCTTTAATGTCCCTCAGCACCCTCATCCCTGCAGGCAAACCCTGCCAGTGGAATCTCACACAACAGACGCTTTGCTTTCCAGGACTCCACCCAACCAGTATTTCCCCAAAGCAGAGAACTTCCACCAGTGGAAGGTTCTCCTGCACTGCACAGGGAAGGACAAAACCCTCAGGAACCACATTCCTATAAATCCTGCTGCTACTCCCATTTATTCCATCCCATAAATTGTGGAACTCACCATTTTACCACATTCATTTTTTTTGGCTGTAATTGAAGTGTGAGCATCTGTAGCTACAGGAGTTTTGATGTGAGGGACTGTTAATAAATATCTGTAAAAGAGATTTTTTCAGTGAGTTATCTTTAAGGTATTTATATTTATAAGCCATCCTGACTTAGCTGTGCAGTCTATTGTCCATTTTTCCCCTCAAGTGATATATATCCTGGCCATTAAAGGGAACACTACCATACCTTAAGTAGAAAACATAATTTTTGCATCCATTTATTCACTGGCAGGGTGTTTTTCAGCAAATCAGAGCCAGCCAGCACTTTAAACCTTTAACAGACATTTGCTCTTTCGTCACTTTTCCTTGTCAAATCATTATATTGAAAAAAACCCACCCAAGAATGTGGTATGTCCTTGTCAAATAAAGACCTGAGATCTCCCCAACATGAATTCCAATTTCTTCTCAAAAAAACTAATATCTCAGGGGGGGTTTTTGTTTGTTTGGTTGGTTGGTTTTTTTTCCAAGTTTCTGTCCATTCACATGATGGTTCTCACTGCAGAATACAGATGACAAATTAATATCCACAATAAAATCCCTTCCTTGTCTGCAGTTTGGCTTCGCAGTGATTGGGTTGGTGTGGATGGAAAATGTGTTTCAGGAAGCAAAAGGATAATAAAATACCAGACTCCCCATCTCCTTTCTGCTGCACTCCAGAGCTCCTGCAGTGAATATATTCCCTGGAACTGTGGCCTTCCAGCACCTGAAGGAGCTACAAGAAGGATGGAGAGAGACTATGGACAATGGATGGAGGGATAGGACATAGGGAATGGATTCCCACTGCCAGAGGGCAGGGATAGATGGGATATTGGGAAGGAATTGTTGGCTCTGAGGGTGGGGAGGCCCTGGCACAGGTTGCCCAGAGAAGCTGTGGCTGCCCCTGGATCCCTGGAAGTGTCCAAGGCCAGGTTGGACGGGGCTTGGAGCAACCTGGGCTAGTGAGAGGTGTTGTGGTTGGAACTGGGTGATCTTTAAGGTTCCTTTTACCCAAACCATTCCTTGATTATTATTCTGTGATTAAAAATCCCAGAACAAATTGGAAGAAAGAATTGCATGGAGTTTACAGAGTCAGACTTATCATGTGTCATCAGGATGAAGCTCGTTCAGCACAGGAACAGACTGGAAAACACCCTCAGACTGGCATTTCACATCTCACACAAATTGTGTCCTCCCCTGATGGCTCTGTCAGCAGTGCTGACAACCCAGATACTGTTTATCTGACTTTTCTAAGTGCAAAAGCTGTTTTCCAAGAAACTCCAGCAGAGCTTATTGCCAAATTGCACCTTTTCCTCCTCAGTTTCTGTTTCCAAGGCTGCCCTGTGTCCCCAAAACTGGGGGTTGTTGTTTCTTCTTCTGCACTAATGGTCACTCCTGTTTGTGCCATCTATCAAAAATGATATCTGATCTCTCCCATCTACACTTCTAGATGCAGTGGAGGAGTGTTTGGGTGTATGTTTGAACACATCACCACGGAATTGTCCATTTTCCATGAGCACAGACATGCCAAACTTCCAGCTAAAGGCTTTGCTGAGTCTCCTGTGCCAAATTTCAGTTGCTGTGGGTCCCCACAGCTCTATTAACAAGCTCCCATCTCCTCAAGGACTGTCTCTCTGGTGCTGCAGGACTTGCTGGGCCTCTCCCTGCCAGCTCCCAACTCATTTTGGTGTGAGGAGTCTCTGCTGAGTGTCACCAACAGGCCCAGAATGCAGGGAGTACTCAAAGGAGACAGGACCCCTTTTGTCCTGAAATTGCTGTTTACAGATTATTTTTTTCCTTGCATAAGGTCTAAGGGGTCACATCAGGAGTATCATTATGTTTTATTGATTCAAGAAATTAGAAAAATTAAAAGAACTATTGGAGCACAAGGATGGAGAAGGATACTGGACCCAGTTTTCCTTCAGACATCCAGAAACTTCCCATCCTGTTCCTTGGAAGCTTAAATTCCAGGCTGGACTTAGTGGTTACTCCTTGTTCTTTGTTTTCATGAACTCATTGAATCATTAAGGTTGGAAAAAGACCTCCAGGATCATCAAGCTCAACCTGAAACCAAGTACCCCCACACCCACTAAACCCTATCACCAAGTGCCACGGCCACTCGTGTTTTGAACACTCCCAGGGGTGGTGATTCCCTGGGTAGCCCTTTCCAATGCTTGACCACTCTTAAAGTGAAGAATTTGTTCCTGGTATCCAACCTGAACCTCCCCTGGCACAACCTGAGGCCCTTTTCCCTTGTTCTATCATCAGTTCCCTGGAGAAGAGCCCGATCTCATCTCACCACAACCCCCTGGCAGGGAGTTTCACTCCAACAGAACAATTCCCATCCTGTTCCTGATAATCAGACAACCTGAAAAGGAATGAATCCTATTCCCAGCCACCTTTCTGTCTGGACACATTGGGTTAGAAGCACCTAATTATCAGCTCTGCTTCCTTACTATTGGCTCAGTTGAGCATAGAGAAAGAAATCACTCAGAAGGAATGAGCCCTTCCCAGACTCAGTTCCCTGATGAAGTAGAGCTGTAGAACATTCCTGAGAAATGCCTCTTGGCACCTCAACCCCTGAGACAATGATTGCTGTCCCAGTGCATCCCAGCCTCACCAGTCTCAGACAATTTTCCTGGTCCACGGGGTGAATCTTTGATTTAATGGAGCAGCGAATTTAAAATGCCAAATGTCATCTCCTGCTCTTCCCAACAGTCTGAGGCTCGTTCACTGGAGTTAATTTTCCTCTCTGTTCAAATGTAAGGAAATATAAATCTGAAATGGAAGGTAACAGCAAGAAGGAAATGCATTATTTTCAACACATGGAAACTTGAAACCAGAGAATATAAATTAATTTAATCCAGAAGCGTCCTTAACAAAAAGTAAAATTTTCAATTATATCATATGAAAAAAAAAATATTAAGAAGACTGAGGCACTCTGGGAACATATAAACTTATATGTATATATCTAAACATATATAGATGGTTCCCTTCCCTTTCCTTCTCTTCCCTTTGGCAGCTCTGGCAGTGCCACAAGTTGGGTCTGGAAATGGGATGAGACAAATTCTGCAAGGCAGAAGAGAGGAAGAAATACTGGGCTTATCCTTAAGTTATGCAAGGCTATATTTTCATGTATTTTCACCCTTAATTACCTGTGTCTTCATGGCTGGGACCCAAAGCTAAAAACAGCTTTTGTTTGAAGGGTGTTCTGCTCTGAACAGCTCAAACACAAACAGGGAGGTGTTAGAGGAGCTGGATTTGGGGGATTTGGGGATGCAGGAGACCCCTCCCTGTGTCCTGAGCTATGCCTACCATGACTACCCTTTTTATTTCCTTTTCCCTCTGTTCTCCGTGGTTGTTCCTACCCAAAGCCACCACAACCCCTTTTTTTTTTTCCCTATCAACAGCCCTTCTCCTACACATCCCATCCCATCTCACACAACTCCCTCCTCTGGAGATCACAGAATTTATCTCCAGGACAGAGGTTATCTCCAGGGGGGGATTTCTCAAAGGCAGTGCCCGACTGTGACGCCGAGCACCCAAACCAGGGCAAGTTTTGTGTCCCTGTGTGTTTTTCTCCCTCCTTATAATCCCGACTTGACAAGGTTCTCAGTGAGATAATCTGACTGCAAAATAAACACTGGGACACCCCACACATCCTCACCAGTCCCTGGGACTGACCAGGTTTGTTCTGCTCACAGTTGGGTTTTTGTCCTGAATGTTCTTGTTTATATCTTCCTTCTTTTAATTGAATATTTTTTGCATTGAAAAGGTCCTTGATCAGATACTCTTAAGAGAGTAGACACTCTCCTTCCACAGTTATTGGATTTTCTCAACAGCCACTTAGGGAGAACATGTGACTACTTGAATGCTTTGAATAGAACTGATTGTTTTATTCCTTTGTTGCATTCATTCAGTTCAATAAAATCCTTGCTGACAAAAGCCCTTCATGCACAGACTTGATAAAACACAGTATAAATGACTTTTTTCCCCATAATATCTCTCAAATTACATTGTTTGAGTCTAAGACACTCTCTGATAAAAAAGAAAGGAAACAAAAAGGAAAAAAAAAAAAAGATAATTCACTTAATCTTGTCTTTGATTTTTTCATCTGTTACTATTACTGGTTAAAGATGTTTTGTGTTCAGAACTGATCTTGAGTTGTCTTCAGTTGTACACCCCTGACTCAAGCAATCATCCAGTGAAGACACTGAAGGTTTCAGTCATACATATAAGAACCTAAAATTAAGAGAGTGCTTAATATTCACACAAAGAAATCAGTACAATTACAGCAAAGATTAAGCATTTGAAGATTCTTGTATGAGCAGGTTGGGAAGGAATTGTTGGCTGGGAGGGTGGGGAGGCCCTGGCACAGGTTGCCCAGAGAAGCTGTGGCTGCCCCTGGATCCCTGGGAGTGTCCAAGGCCAGGTTGGACGGGGCTTGGAGCAACCTTGGCTGGTGGAAGGTGTCCCTGCCCACAGCAGGGGGGTAATTTGATGGGCTTTAAGGTCCCTTCCAAGCCAGGCCATGGTTTCTTTCCATGAGAAGTCGTGACACCTGTAAAACAGCGATACCTGATACAGTCTGTCCTTCTTTGATACTTGAGGGAGAACTGGAAGATTCCCAGCTGGAGGGAGTTCCCTCACTTTTCCTATAGGTTTGGGGAGAGAGGAGATTTAACAGCAGACACATGTCCAACACCTTTGAATTAAAATGCAAAAGAATTCATCTTCTTCTATAATTCAAGTGTGAGCTATTTTTGTAAGGAGAATTAATCCCTCTTCCACGAGATATCTCTACCATGACACAGGGTAGATCTCTAAGGATGGCTCAAGGATGGAATTAATTCTGAAAGAACTTCTGCAAAAGGTGTACAATGAGAAAGGTTGGGTTAAACTGTAGAAATTTAGACTTTCACAAATAATCACCTCACAGAATGAAGACGCAAATTTTCTGTAGCACCGACAGTTAAAATGACAGGGTTTTAATGGTGGAAAGTGCTAAATCTTTGCTCATGAAATTGTGTGAGTTCTTTAAAGTAGGAAAAAATACTAATTTAATTACCTTTAGGGAATATTTTGCAAGAATTTTGGGAAAAGCAAAAGGAATTGATCACACTTCATTTGTTTTTCCTCGTGTTTTACTGATAAGCTAACAAGTATCTAGTTTTGATAACCAGGATTCTAAGGGTACATTTACATCAGTCTTTCAAAATGAACATCCATATTCCCAACATCCTGGTTTTCAGTTCCCAGTTTGGAGCATCCAAGACACTGGGTTGGATTCTTTTCAGACAACAGGGAACCACAAGATGTTCTCTGGACTGAAATGAAGGTGCTTTGCTTTGGACATTCAGTGGACAGCACCAGAATGGAGATGGACCAAAATAAAGGGGAGGTTCAGGTGGGGTATCAGGAAAAATTCCTTCACTGAAAGAGTGGTCAAGTGCTGGAAGGGGCTGGCCAGGGCAGTGGTGGAGTCACCACCCCTGGAGGTGTTCAAAAACAAGCAGATGTGGCACTTTGTGCTGGGGTTTAGTGGGGGTGGTGGGATTTGGTCGAAGGTCAGACTCGTTGATCTTGGAAATCTTTTCCAACCTTAATGATTCTACAAGACCCTTCAACCAGTACGTTTTAGAGAGGGAAAGTCCTCCCTCAACAGCTGTTGTATTACTTGAATCTGATCCTATTGATCAATGCTGCCTAATTAGGTAGTCTTTGCATTTCTGAACACCTTAATTTAATCAAAACCAAGTTAAATGCAAATACACCAAAAAAGCAGAGCACACACATAAATCAAACATCAGCAAACATCAGAGCTCCCCTTCTGTGTTGACAGAAATCAGAACCTGCCTAAGGACTGTTTCTGAAAACACCACCAAATAAAAAAAGCAGATGTTCCCAGATCCATCAAACGTTGCCCTGGTCGACAATGGAATTTCATGAGGAACTTTTAGTGCTGATAAAGCAATGAAGGAAATTCTGCTCAAAGACAAACATAATAATGAATGTGCTGTACTAATGAATCATTGCTTGTAAGAGGCCATTCAATCTTGACATTAATGATATCAAATGAGCTGTAGAATGTATATGAATTAAATTGGAGTGTAATGACAGCTTAAGGATTTGGAGTTACATGACTCACTAAATGAGGAAGGGAGAGGTGAGAATGTGGATTTGGGCAGAGAAGAAGATAGAAAAAGATACAGGGAGATGAGTCACATTCTTGCAGCAATGATAATTTGGCTGGTTGGGTTGATTGTAAATAGATAAAATGTGTTTGTCTGTTAGTCAGGGGTGTGCAGGGGTGGTAACAATATGCACCTTCCACTCAACTGCTCTGGCTGCAAGTTTTTTAAATCATGATTTTCTCACAAGTGTACAGAAAAGTTTCCCAACCAATATTTTAATATATGGAATAAAGTGCTGTATTAAAAAAAAAAAAATTATAATCAGGATTCCACTTCGTGGAATGCATTAGGCTGAAAATATTAAATGGGCTGTTAAATCCAATTGGAGTCACAATGTCAAACTGCTGGTTGGTACTACCAGAGCCATTCTGTGTGCACAACATGAATTCCAAGTTTGCAATGGTTGCAGGAAGCTGTTGATTGTTGTTTATATCCTGGCACTACCGTTTAAACTCTTTATTTTTTTCTTCTATTGTCACCTCTGTATGTTGACATTTATTTGTCCTGCTTGAGAGTAACTGTGAGGAATAGTTTTGACACTAATAAAGCCTGGGATGAGAATTTAGAGGAAATATCTAGTGTTTGAACTTTTGCCTTTCTTTAGAAGTCAAGAATCGAGCTGGTCTTTAATATTAGTAGATTTTAGGCATGTGTAACTGCAACACTTAATTCAAAGGCTACACCAGCTTGTTTCAAGTCAACAATTAGTAATTGTTTTTCTCATTGTAGGAGGCTTTAATCAACATTTATTCAGCAGATTTTCACAGCAATGGGAACTGCAAATAATCTCTTTATCAGTTGTGTTTCATAACAGCAAAGAGCCAGAGGTGCATTATGGAAGATTTTGACTTTCATGAAGGGTTAACAAGAATCATCCCCTGGAGCCCCCCAGGCAACACTGCAGTGGGACAGCCTGACAGGTCAGGTAGGAAATGATCAACCACTTCCTTAACCCCAGGAAAGTGAGCTGGAAACTAGAGATGAAATAACCCTGGTGTGTCCAAGTGAAGCTCCATGAAAGGTTCACATCCCTGGGGATGAGCAGGGAGACATCGTTTGTCAACAGATGGCTTTTCAAAGGGAGTTTCTGCAGCCATCCAGAACACACAGCTCTTTGCAGCTCTTTAAAAGCATTACTGAAGCCATCACCTGGTAACAAGAAGTCAGGAGGCTGGTTTTGTGATGCTTCATAGCCTGGGAGAGAGTCTGTGCAGCAGACAGGTTACAAACAATGCAGCAAACTTGTTCTGTGTAAAACAGAGATGTGGTGCAAACCTCAGGAAGGCCAAGTAAAATCTGTTCAGTCATTAGATTTCTAAATATATATTAGGATTATTTGTATAGGTACTGAACAGGGCAGGGTTCTGAGGAAGTGAGACTTCTTTCTTGCACTTATTTCATTTATAGCTGAACACAACATGATATAAAGCATCAGTAAATGCAGACCAGGCTTCATAAGAACCTTCAAGCTCTAAGTGAGCCTCCTAAAGGTAAGAATTGAACTTGGAGCTTCTCTCAGCACCATGGCAACAAGTCCTGTCCCCAGTGGCTCATTTTTTCTTCATTAATTACTGTCAGCCCAAGTGTGTTCGTGATGATGTCCACTGGCTGATCAAATCACATCACAACCTGCAGCCGACCCAACCCCTTCATGGCACGTTGGATTTGCTAAATTAAACCAAAAAATCTGTTGCAAAGGCTTTTAGGAATGATGTAGTCTGAGTTTAATGCCTGAGCAATATGTGACTTCTGCTGTTGGCTGTGTACCTTGCTAAAAACGAGACAAAGTCAAATGGCACACAGGCAAAATGTTCTCATGGCACTGAAAAATCCGAGCAGGATGACAGATTCCAGTCAAGGGAAACACCAGATGTATGACTAAATGTTTTGTCAAATATATAGGCATGCTTCATTACACCACAGCCAAGGGAAAACCTGCAAATCCAAAGGAAAAGCAAGATTGCTCATGTGTGTGCACATTGAACAGGGCTGATTCCCTTCTCCTCATCCACACATTCCCTGGCTCCCAGCCCTTGGGAGCAGCCAGCCCACAGTGTACCCTGACATAAATACAGCCAAGCTCATGCCCCCACTTCAGTCATGAGTTAAATTAACTTGGAATGCTTAAATATTTCTCTTCAAAAAGTAAGTGTTAGTCACCAAGAGGAAGATTTCTATCAGGGTGTGATTTAGGAGTTAGAGATCCAGGTTTTTCAGCCTAATAATTTCTTGAGGTCACTGTAGAAAAGAACACAGTAAATATTGGAAGCACCTTAGGAGACACTGAGAGCTGAGTACAAGTGCCATTAAGGAATTCTAAGGATTAGCCCATCTTAGTCTTGTGGTTTAGTCCAGTTACATATTGGACAGGATATTTATTTTATGGGTGCTTGTGCATGTGTCAACAAAGTTAGGTCACATCATCACTTATTACACTGATCATAGGCGGACTTTTTAGTCTCCAAATTGAATTTCTTGGATATTAATAGATATTAAAGCATAGGGAAAAAACCAGTCTTGACTGGAATTAGAATTAACCTCATCCATGAGCCTGGCAAAGAGACTTCACTCAGGAGTCTGAGTGAGGCACCCAAGAGAGTTTGCATGTCCTTTTAAAGTATGTTTTTAAAATAGAGTTTATTAAAAACTTATTAAACAGCTCAGACACTTAAAGTTGTTACTAAAGGCTTAATAAGCTGAAATCTAAATACTGCAATACATTCTATGATGACTTTGAAACCCAATGGATAAGAGTATTCCAAGCTAGTGTTGGATCATGGCACCAAAGCATTTTAATTCTTATTTAACTTGCTTGGGTTTGCAGGACAGTTCTAATATGACTTTGAATATCACTGTAATTCTATTCCAAAAGTTCTCTATCAAACTATTTCAGATAATGAAATTTTCAAATGCTCTGTTTCATTCTGTAGCAGGAATAAAATGTGTACAATAACTACTGTACATTATTAAATCTTATTTACAGTACACATTCCCCCTTTTCCAAGAAGATATTGTGGAATGTGGACTTTCAGGAAGAAGTGATGGAAGCAATTCCTGTGAAGATATGCTCATCAGGTTAATACAAATCATAGAGTATAAGAAAATTAGTGCAAATATAAAATGCTGGCAAAGGAACAAGGTAGGATGGCAATGAACACTGTTAAGAAATTAGATTAGGAAATTAAGAAATTAGGAAATTAAAAAATTAGATTAGGAAATATCTGTTTACCAGGTTTTACAGCAATACTGGAGTAGCAGCCAGGGAGCTCGAAAGAGGGAAGTTCAACACTGATTAAAATATTCACTACAGTACAATTGTGGGGCTGGGACATGAAGCCAACACCTCAATAAATTCAAAGGATGGGACAGCAGAATAGCCAGAGAGAATATCATTCCCAAAGTTGTAACCACAGTTTGGATGCTCTATTTAATAACAGGAGTTTTGTTTAAGCCTACCTAGGTGCTAGAGGTACCAGTGAGCCTTGGAATGGCAGTTCCATTCCCACAGGCCTTCTCTCACCAGGATTTTTTGTGCTCTCTGGACCATTAATGTCGTGCTTGCTCAAGGACAGGACACTGCCAGGCCACCCCTCAGGCTGCAGCTCCATGGAAATCTGTACAGGAGTTTATTTGCCAAATTTTCTGGCTAGATGTGACCACTAAACTCTGAACTCGTTCACCTTTTCCCCAGCACATGACATGTCCCAGAGAAGCTGTGGCTGCCCCTGGATCCCTGGAAGTGTCCAAGGTCAGGCTGGACGGGGCTTAGAGCAACCTGGGACAGTGGAAGGTGTCCCTGCCCATGGCAGGGGGTGGAATGAGATGAGCCTTAAGGTCCTTCCAACCCAAACCAGTCTGGGATTCTGTGATTTTGACTTTCTGTAACTCTCCAAGGGCTGTCCAAGATGTCCATGACCTGTAACTGCCATCAGAACACCTACTTGTACAGTTTTCCACTTCTTCCTCATGCAATCCCAGATGCTTTGTGAGGCAGGTGCATCACAAAGAGAGTGCTCCTGCCTCACAGAGTCTAGCAGTGGCCTACTTACCACTGAGATCTTCCTTTAATTCTCTTTAATTCTCTGAAAACATGAAGCAAGACAATTGCCAAATCCCAAGCTTAGTTGTTTAGAATCAGTGCAAGGCAGTTGTAGGAACAAGAAGTTTTGGTCAGCAAAACCTTTGGTGTGAAAAGAGATGTAGGGATGTTAGGAACAAAAAGAAATTAAAACTGAGTTATCTGAAAAATATAATAGATTATTATCTATTATTATCTATATGTAATGATGGTGATGATAATAATAACAATGATGATGATAATAATTATAATGATAATGATAATAAATGATAAGGCATTGATTCAACATAAGCCCTTGACACACGTCCTTGGAAATGTATTCCCCCTAACATGGACATAAAAGTGGAGTAAATTTGCTAAACCCCCTATATTAAAAACAGCTTCAAGTAAGACATCTGAGGCACAACTCTTTTCCTTGGACTCCTTGGCTTTTACAGTTCCATGTGTGATTACTGACTCCATGTGTGATAACTGACTGCTACCTATAAGGACTAATTTCCCCAGATGACCATCTGTTTTGTGTTATTGCACAGAAAAGCCATAATTACCTCAAAGGGTGCCGTGCTCCCAGTTTAACATGGAATTCTGGATCTCCGGGCAAACACTTTGTTCAAGCTCAGCCTTGTTACTTGACTCCCTTGTTCTGTGTCCTCTGGGCTCCCAGTTAAATTTGGGTTTCCATGCTCAAAAAGAGCAATTTCCTGACTTGAATGGGCTATCCAGTTGGAATTTTCTTCTTTTCAGCTTCTACTCTCCTGGAAGCCAGTTGGCTTCTCTGGGGCTGCTTTTGATGCAGGAACTCAGGGGGAGGGTCTTTCATGCAGAGTTACAGGACGGGTCAGGCTGGAAGGGCTCATCTGGTCCCACCTCCCTGCTCCAGCAGGGCCATCCCAGAGCACACGGCACAGGACTGTGTCCAGAGGGGTCTGGAATATCCCCAGGGAGGAGACTCCACACCCTCTCTGGGTGATCTGTTCAGTGCTGGGGCACTGCCCAGCAAAGAAGTTCTTCCTCCTGTCCAGGTGGACCTTCCTGGGCATCAGTTCCTGCCCGTTCCTGCTGTGCCATTGCTGGGCCCCCCCAGCAGAGCCTGGGCCATCCTCTGCCCCCTCCCTGCAGCCCCCGGGGAGGGCCCCTCTCAGGCTCTGCTCTGGAGGCCGAACAGCCCCAGCTCCCTCAGCCTTTGCTCTCCCAGAGCTGCTCCATCCCTTGGGCATCTCTGCAGGAAAGTCATCTCCCAGGAGCTCCCTGGCCCCGCTGTGCTGAGGAGCCCGAGCTGGGCCAGCCCTGCAGATGTGCCTGCCCAGGGCTGGGCAGAGGGGCAGGATCCCTCCCTGCCCTGCTGCCAATGCCCCTCCTGCTGCCCCCAGGATCCTGTTGGCCCCAGGGCTTGGTGCTGGCTCAAAATGTCGCATTTTCTGTACAAATATTCCCTCTGAGCTTCACAAACAGGTCATTGGCCAGGTGTGTAAAAACACAAATAATGTGCCGTTGCCTGACACCAGCACATTTACTCACCACAGCAAAAAAAACCCTCTGTGGAATGCGTTGCTCAGTGGGGGATCCTCAGAGTAAACAAACTGTACTCCCAAGTAATGTTTTATAAAGGAAACCTCTCTGAGGTGAGAGCAAGGGGCACCAAGGCAGAATTAATATTCCTCTTAGCTCTGTAATTTATCCCAAAATATGGCCAACGTTACTGGGAAGACAGCAGAAGTAGTTGCCTTCCTAACACTAATCTCCAAAGGAATCCTTTTAAGTTGTGGAATTAAAACCAGTACCAGGGGAGATAAAAAGCAGCCATTTTGTTTTAAGTTAATCTTGCAAACCTCAGAGATAAGGCTTGACAAAAGAATGTCTTAATTGGAGTCTGGTATCTCCATCCTTTAGTAGCTGGGGGACTTTGTTCCTGCTTTCATTCCTTCCTGTATATTCCACTTTGGAATCCCAATTACACTGCTAATGTAAATTAAAATGTAAATTAATCTGTTTACTAATGCAATTATGCAAAGGAACTCTACTTCCACTTTAATGTTCTAAAAGGAGAAGAATTCTTTTAAATGTGTTGCATATGTTATTTTTTATTACCCTGAAATAAATAAAAGCTAATTAAAGAAAAGCTGGTTACACTGAAATCAGTGAGAAGCTGCTGCAGCAGGATCCAGTTCTACCTGATTGACTCCAAATGAGCACAGGTTAGAAAGTGATTTTCCCTCCTTTAAATTGCACATGTAGTTGGCTTCAGTTAACAAAATTGTCTCGTCCATCAGCATTTCTCTCCTCTAAGAAACAGTTTATTTCTCAGATTCAAAATTCAAGATATGATGATAAGTGAAAAAGGATGCAGGTCAAGCTGTTCAAGAAATAAATCTCAGCTTGGGATATTAAAAGCAAGTAATTCTAGAGTTTAATTTGAAGGTGTTACAGAATGGTAGGATCATTAAAGTGGAAAAAGACCTCGGAGATTGTTGAATCCAACCATTAACCTGGTGGTACCAGGTCCACACTGGGCACCACTTCTACACACTTTTGGAACACTCCCAAAGGTGGTGACTCCCCCACTGCCCTGGGCTGCCTTTTCCAACCCCTGGCCACCCTTTAAGTGAGGAAATGTTTCCTGATATCCCATCTAAACTTCCCCTGGTTCAACTTGAGGCCTTTTTGTCTCGTCCTGTCACTTGGAGAAGACTCCACCTGGCCACAGCCTCCTGCCAGGAGCTGTATGAGCTCCAGTCAGAAGGACTGTGTAGTTATATCCTATATTTCACCCTGTTCTGCAGATGGAATCAAAATCTTTGATCATAGACAAGTTTCTTAGCAAATTCTGATGTAAAATGAAGGACATTTTCCCATTTTAGGGAGTCTGTGCACTGCCCACTGACAGATAGATGGATATTCCTGGAGAAAACACTTCCACATCTCTTGAGGTTTGCTTTCTTGTTACCTCCATGCAAATTAAATGCCAATTAAGTACACTCTGACACCTTTGTAATTAATATCACTGTTCTTCAATGACCTCACTGAACTGAGAAATGTTTTAACAATAGAAGGCACATTGAGCTCCAGTGGATTTTCTTCATAAAAGAATGTTATGGATGTCACACAGATGATTCCATTGGAAGTTATTAACAGGAACATTAAAAGTGAAAAACAGACTCCATTGGTGATTCCAAATGTCTTCAGCTTGGCAGGTCGGGCACAGGAGTGAAGCAGTCACTCTTATCCCTGCTCAGGTCTCTGAATCATGGAATCATGGAATTCATGGATTAAGCCCAGAAAAGGCTTCAAAGATCATCAAACCTCTGATGGAATCCCACCATTCCCACTGAACCACGTCCACAAATGCCAAGTCTACTCATTTTTTGGACACTTCCAGGGATGGGGACTCCACCACTCCCATGGGCAGCCTCTTCCAGTGCTCGACCACCCTTTCCTGATCTCCGACCTCTCTTGGCACAGTTTGAGGCTTTTTCCCCCTCTTTGTCTCCTGAGTTGCCTGGGAGAAGCAGTGAAACCCTCCAGGGAGAACAAATAATGCCATTAACTGTTCTGGCCCCTTTCTGGGAGACAGAATTTACAGCATCCAAAGATCCAGGAGGAAATTAAAAGGCCTCTAAGCCTTGAATGAATTTAATACATTAAAATGTGGTAGCTATAGGTAATTTTAGAAGTTTGATCCCTTCTGAACGTGTTTTTAATCTTGTCAACACCTTTCTGTTGGCTTTCTATAACAATGGGGATTTCAACTCATTTCAGAAATCAGAAGACCTATCTGAGGAAGGTGAAAAATTAGGGAAAATAATAATTTATTTTTTTTTAGAAAGCAAAGCTCTAATATAAGTATCTTTTATGAAATAGAGCAAACGCTAGCAGGTGGCTGACCATGCATCCTCATCCTATCACTGTTATAGACTCTGATTAATTTTGCCTCGAGACAAGAGTTTTCTTGGTTTTACAGGCACTTTTTATAGCCTCTGATTGATTTTGCCTTGAAACAAGAGTTTCCTTGTTTTTCCAGGTACTGTAAAACATAGCTGCATATTCCCCAGGCTCAGTGAGTGTGAGCAATTGTGAATAATTTTCTTATTGAGGCTTTTAATTCCTTAAATTTAATGTCTGTATTATGAGATAATTCTGTGTATCCTGCCCTTTATTAACCTATTACATTAATCAGCATTTGCACTGCTGTCCCAAATCCTCCCTTCCTGGCCTCCAAGGTAATGAGATAACCTCTGCTCTGCTCCCATTAATACTCCTTGACCTTTTTATAAGGGATTTCTGCTCATCTTCAGAATACAAATAAATGATTTACTCAAAACACTGAGGATCTACCTTTAAACAGTGGCCTTGTGTCTCCAGCCTTCCCACAGGTCAGAGCTTTGCTCCTGGAACTTCAGATTTGTAGGAATGAGAAGACATTTCTGCACAAGCACGTATTTCATGGTGTGATAGTTTACTCATTGAATTTATAAAGATTATGGGGCTTAAACAGCTATTCAGGAGTGATATTTTTGTGCTCTTTTCATTGCTGTCTTTGCATAAATCCTTCTCTTGTTTAATACTGATCAATGGAACATGTTTCATTAAAAAACACCTTTATAGGCAAAGAAAGAGCTGAAGTGCTCTTTACCATTTTGTCTGTACTGCACCAAGGGTTTTGCCACGTTTGATAGTTTGGGGAAAAAATAAGTTTAAATAGCTCTGATTTGACCCCATATTATTGATCAATGTTTGTAAGCAACTAAAACATAGACGCCACTATTAATTGTATTTTGTGTTAGGATTAGATATCATATTTGATGTCAGGAGTTCTTTTCCTGTTGGAAGTGCTTAGTAAGTCTTAGTTTTACCAAAACTTGGAGCACGTTTGTGTGATGTGTATTTGTATTTCTGAGCAGAAATTCTAAGTAAAATTTTGAAGCAGAATGCAAGTGGGGTCAGCGATGGGAAATAATTGTGTCTCATACCCTGATGTTACTGCTCTCATGGCTACCCAAGCATTACCTGTGTGTATGTCCATGTCTGCCTTCCTGTAGGTCATCATTTTTCCAGAATGATCCATTAATGATCCCAGAAGAAGGACATCTACATGATTAGACTGTGTAAATAAGACATTATTTAGGTGATCAGCAAAATCTCCACAGCTACAAAGTTGTTAGTATTAAAAACCACCTTCATAAAACCTCCAACCAACGCGACAAGATTGTTACAAAGGCTCCCAAAAATGCTTGGGAAAGCCTTGGGAATGCTGAACTGCAACCCCCATCTCCCCCTTATCCTCAGGGAACTGATCCCAGTGACCTCAGGATCTGCAGGAACAGGGGACAGGGGAACACAAAACCAGAGAAAGGGGGGGAGGTATTCAAAGTATTCCTGTCATTGTGAAAGAACTAATAATGATTCTTGGATTAAACCAAAAGAGCTTCATATAAACAGGTAAACTCTTGTCTTGGATGGGAGCTGTGTTCCTTTAGCTCACATGGGTATTTTATCTGGATTTGACCTCTTTAATATTCAGATCTAAGTGGAGAATTTGGACGGTCCAAGCTGTAATTTCCAAGGCAGAATTGTGCCTTTGATCCTGGGAATCAGCTGCCTTTCTTTTCCCACCCCTCAGCCCTGTTATTCCAGCCATTCCAGCCCCAGGACTCTCCACTGCTCTGTGACACCCACTGCTGCTTCAGAAATCCAGCTTTGATGGAGTCTGGAGCAGAGTCCTGCCCACTCTGCCTTAACTAACCCCGGGGTTAGACAAGAACTAACTTCACAGCTGCTTCCCACTTTGTTCCTGAGCCTCCCCAGCGAGCCCAGATCTCTGCTTCCAGAGAGGTTCAGGAACACTGTGCCCTCCAGAAAGCTCAGCAGCCTGGTGTGGTCTTTATATTGCACTGCCAACTAATCAAAGTTTAATAGAAACTACAGGAACAGTCTTCAGGGCGAGGACCAGAACAGCATCACAACACTCCTGCCTCTGGGTTGTGTTCTATTCCTTGTATTTTCCTCCTGGATCACATTAATCTTTCACTGCACAGCAGCACAGCTGCAGACAGAGAGGCTGCTCTCTCCAAAAGCTTAATGACCAGGACTTTTTGCACTCAAGGTGGGGATGTTGGTTTTCATCCCCTCAGGTAGATGAGAAAATTTATCTCCCAAAGCAGACAACGGGCTTGTGAATTTTCTGAAAGCCTCAGAGAGGCTTTTATAAAAACAGGGCTGTGTCTAAAGCTGTGATATGGTCCCCCTTTGCCTTGGCTCTGCTGGCAGTGCTGTCCTGTATCACACAGTATTTGATGATTTCCCAAACCCTTCCTCCAATCCCTTCCATAAAGCTCTACTTTACCTGGAATACAATAAAATAAGCTGAAGTTTGGAGAAAGAGACTTATGCGAGAAAAACAGTTGGACAAAAGGTAGAGAGAAAATTTTCCCTATAAAGTATAGGGAAAGAGAATCCTTGAAAACACTCCACAACCCTCAAAATACTGACAATAAAACTGCCTAAATGTGAGGCACAGGTTGCCCAGAGAAGCTGCCCAGAGGCTGCCCCATCCCTGGAATTGTCCAAGGCCAGGTTAGAGCAACCCAGGATAGTGGAAAGTGTCCTTGCCTGTGGCAGGGGGTGGAATGAGATGAATTTTAAAGTCCCTCCCAATCCTAACCATTCTGTGACTCCATGTTTTACTATTACTCTATAAAAAAAGTGAAGAATCATCTTTTAGTTCAGTCCTTGGTTGTTTTTTTTTTTCTTTTATAATAAAGTTCGATTCTTTGATTTTTTTTTTCAGCAAGCAACTGGTTAAAACAACAAGGTTCTAACCTGGGGAGAGGCTTATGAATCTCACAATTCATACAGTTTTTTCCAAGCTTAAAAATATTTGTAGCATAGTTTATCCTCTTCTAAAAGGCGAGAGACCTGCGGGTTTCTACCAGTTGTTAGAAACACTCCAGGAGAGGAGTCAGCAGAGAAGCCTGAAGGAAGCATCAGGGCATTGAGAACAACTAAAGCTTAAGAAAAGAGTAAAAAATTGCCAGGGGTAGAGCTTTTCCTATAAATTAACAAGCTTTGCAAGGGTTGGGCACAGCTGAAGGCTTTGTTCCAAGGGGATGCATCTGAAGGGAGACAGATCTTGCTGTTTTCTGAGCCTCCAGCACTGCAGCCCCCCCTGTAACCTGCACTCCTTGCACAGCAGCCAAATGGTTTAGAGAGGTAACCCAATACAGGTGTGCTTCTAGCAAAATCCACTGCCATCTCTCGGGAAATGTGCTGCCTTCCCCCCAAACCCAAACCACAACAGCAGTTTTAACTAAATTCCCGTGTTCTTTAAAAAAGAGCCCCGTGGTGGGACTGTTTTAGTTGAGCAGCTTTGGAAATGAGCTCTGAGGGCCATCACCAGAGCTGCCTGACAACCTTCCTTATCTTACTCTGCTGTGATCAACATTTCTTTCTCTTCTGTAATCAACATTTCTTACTCTTCTGTAAACAAATATTTCTTAGCCTGCCGTAAATCAACATTTCTTACTTTTCTGTAATCAACATTTCTCACTCTGCTGTAACCAACATTTCTCTGCCCCCTCCTCCATGTGTCCCCTCAGACACAAGCTGTGGGAAGGCTGGAGCCTTCAGGAAAAGGCAGGCTTTTCCTCAGCTGTTGTTTATCCTGCTTTTCCCCCATTCCTGTTTGTTCTGCCTGTCTGTCACGCTGTGCCCAAATACCTTGCAGGCATATTTAGCAAGATTTTGCTTCACCATCTGGAACAGACTCTCACCCTGCTCTGGGCTGAACTGCTTGAGTGCCCCATCTGGTGCCGTGTCTTTTGGGTATAAACAGGGCAGAGAACCCCAGTCTGGGGTAGGTTCAGAGGGGAAAGAAACCCAGTAATGGTTAATGATAAAAACAAGCAAAAAAACCCCTCCAAAACAAAGAAATGAGTGAGGCTTTTTCACAGAGGGCACATGGTTTGCAATAACCATCTGCAAGCACCACCTCTATTTTAGGCACGTGGTTCTGTGTTCCCTCTTCCCACAAAATCATCCAGCCCTGTACAATTGACAACAATCTAGAATCTCATTCATACATAAATCCCAAACAATGTATGCAGATTTATTTGAGGAGACAGAATTAATCTCTCAATAACTACACTGGTAAAATAGCTGCATAATTATAGAGTATTTGACAGCAGATAAAGCAAAACAATCCTTTTGATAATTCACATGTGCAAGAGAGAACACTGTGAACGAGCACGAAGGCCAAAATCAGGGAGCAGTATCTGTATACAGACAACATTGGGGTTTGTTAAAATCAGCTAATCATAAAAAATATATAGTAGATGAGTTATTTACATCTTTGCTGGTTCATATCAACAATCTGCTCAGTGGTTTAACATGACTAAGTTACAACCTTTTACTGCCTTAGACTTGCTTTTAGGAGGAGTTTTTGGCAATCTCATGAGTCTCTCGTGTCCTATCCTAGGAAATACTTCCACTCTTTATTTTTTTTCCTTTTTTTTATTTAACTTTTGTATTTCCATGTCAAAATGATCCTGCTCCATTAACAGCGTTCTTGGTACAACCTAACTGGAAAGGCATGGAATATTTCCATTAAAAGAAAGAGCCATCCCTGCCTATTGAGAGAACCCCAGAATCCCAGAAGGATTTGGGTTGGAAGGGACATTAAAGACCATCTCTTTCCACCCCCACTGCACCTTCGGATAAGTTTGCAGTGAAAAGATTAAACAGTAAAAGTGTCTTTACTCCAAATATGAATATGTCAACATAGATTACAGGACTACCCAATTTACTGACTTCGAAATATTGGAAGTAGAGAAGAGTTTCAGATTCCCAATTTATTTATTTATAACTTTAAATCTCCGGAAGTTTTAGCACAGATTCTTTCCCTCATTCCTCAGAAGGTTTCTGTGATAGTCCCTCTTGCTGGATTTCTTGCACAGAGATCCCCTCAAGGGCATTAAACAACAGGTTTGTGCCACACTCCACCTGAAACCCAATTTTCTATCCCAATGTGCAACGGAATCAGGAAAAAAACTAATGGAAATGTTACAACTGATGAAAGAGAGACATTAATTGTGACTCCTGTAGATGTGCTACTGGACTCATTGGCTTGATAACTGGCCTTCAGCTACTACCTCATTTATTTAAGTTATTCCGAGTATACATGGTATTTCTTTCAGTGTATTACCATTTTAATATACACTTGTCACCCCAAACAGTAAGTGTGCATTTTTTACAGCCAAACACACGATGTGTTCAAGGTGATAGAAGAGTCTGAAAAACCCAGCCACTGACAGAGTGTAAGGAAAGGGATATTTTCCAGTTTGGGATTTCCCTGCCTTTTCTTTTCCACTTATAATTAAAGCAGAGACAAAACCCCACCTGATCTGCACAGAATGATCAGGGTTGCTAGAAAAGATAAAGAGTTCAGAGTTCAAAGGTGAGAGATTCCACCTTGTTTTCAGTTTTTCTCTGTCAACCCCACTGAGTCTTGGCTAAGCCTGCAAGGGCTCTCAGCTGGCCTTTTATGGTTGCCCTCAAGCCATTCTCCAGGAATGGGACAGTCCCTTTTCCAAACTGCTTTTAAAAGTCACTGCTCCCAGCACAGACTTGAATGTCAGGTTCCCCCAGGGCTTTTCTTTCCTCACAAGCTGGAGGAAACACTTCTTTCTTCGAGGCCTTTTTTAGCTTTATGCCCTTTGGTGCAAAGCTCTCGGACCAGCTGATGTGCTTTTCAGTTCTTTGGGGATTCACAGGATGAATGACAATTATTCTTGGACCTTCCCTGGCATTACACATTGGGTCTTTTCCATAAAAGATCCTCTAAGGTGCTTTTCACTGGAAAGAGAGAAGTATCTGATGGATATACAGCTTTAATATTTACTGTAGGGCCTCTCCACACAAGCCAATATTTGCTGAACTTCTGCAAGCAAGGCTTTTAGCAAAGGGCACACGTTAAACAATAAGAGTTAATCACGGAACTTATTCAAGTTGCACCAGAGGCCAAATTCTGAAATGCAACCCCCCAAAGCCAAGGTGACATTAACACTTCCTCCAGCCTAATAGAGAGGCACAAATATATTGGTTTAATGCATGTCAGGAAACTGTGCATAGTGTGACTCCAAAGTGTATTTTTGACAAGAAGAGACTTTTATTGCAGAGAAAGTCAAGCTGAGAAATGGAACAGCTTTGTTGCTGCTGTTGCTGCTGTTGCAGTGGTGAACCCTTTTTGAAAGGAAAACTCACAGCTTCTTCCTGATGGGAATACTGGGACACTGCAGCAGGAACAGTTGAACTGACTCGGGCATAGGAAGAATATCAGGCACTTCTGATGTGCAATATCTATTTTCTAAGAGGAAAGCTCCCTGAGTTATGTCTGTAGCTCTTAATTCATCCCTGTGAGCTCAAGACACTGAAGTCCCTGGTGTAATGACAGAGCCCTTTGCAGAGTCATGCTGAGCTTGAACATGCAAGTGAAAAAAATGGCAAAAAATATCTAAAACCAGACAGGAAAATTCAGAAAGAAGTCCAGGGTTTGTTATGCCACAGTTGTTCAGTTCAGACTCTGATGGAAAGTTCCTCGGTGCCCTCAAAAAAAAGCAGAAAAGAGTCAAGTTGGCACAGGAAACTAAAGCAGAACAAGCTGGAAGAGCAATCACTCGAGTCCTCACAAGTGAAATGTTTCCCTGTCAGCTGGAAAAAGGACATATCTCAGAGCCTGGTGATCAGCAGGGAAATACAGCCCCCAAACTGAAGTCCTTATCAAGCCACAGGGAGAAACAACTCTTTCCTGGAAGAGAAGACAGATAATAAAAGACCTCTTAAAACACTTTATATTCAACTTTCCTGCCACACACAGCCCAGAACTTCCCCTGTAGGACCATCGTTTTCAGCTGTGCTGGGAGAGGAAAGAAACCTTCCTAATCTAGATTTCACTGGGAAGGATGAAAAGGCCTCACAAAAAAATGTTTTAGTATTTAATTGACCCCGATTTTCCTGCTCAATAATTTTATATGTTTTAGATTTTGTACATTTGATCACAAATTAAAACCTTGAACGTTTTTAGAGTGTTTTGGTTTTTTATTCTAACTACATACAGGCTCTTCTTACTTACTAAACAGAGAAAATCCCTGGAATCCCTCCTCCTGACTGTCATCTTTGTCAATCTCTATCCATCAGAATAGGGAGCACCTTAAAGTTCTTGTGCACTTGTCACCCTCTTATTTTATCTTAAAAGGCAGGTTGAGTCAAGGAGCAAAAGAAAGTCAGACACTGCAGTGGTCTTTGATAGAAAACACACATTTTCTAATTAGAATGTCAGGTTTGCATTATCAGAAAATTAGAGGTATGTAGCCTGTGGGCCTTTTTTTTTTTTAAGAAATCCATTTATTTAGGAATGTTCTATATTTTTATGGTCCAATGTGATTAGAAGAAACAATAATATGCTTTAAAGCATGAGAAAAGAATGAGAAATACAAAAAAACTTCAAAATAAACTTCTGGCACTGCTTAAGAAGTCATTACTTTTTATCTTATGCTGCACATAGGAAAGAACACCTTGGGAGAGACATTTTGGTAAATATTTCAGCACATTTGAGCAGAGGTGCTGGAGAAATACTTAGATTAGGAAGTAAAATGAAGAAAGGTTGGTTTGCTGCTTCTTTCTCTTTTCCAAACGACAAATATGACCAGAGTTACAATTGTGGTTTATTACCTGTGGAAAATCATGTGAGGTCCAGAAAGACCCTTCCATTCCTACCCATTAAAGAGTATTTCCAGGAAATGTACCCCCTGTGTTCCTCCCCAAATGAATCCTGCACTTTTCAAGCAGCACTCTTTTGATAGTCCTGGAAATAATTTATTAAAAGATATCCCCAGAATGGCAGGAGCACGGGTGAAGCAATAAAAGGAAATGTGCTGCTCATTTAATCCTGGCCTGCTTTAACCACAGTTCATCTAAAATTCCATATCTGAGAGCAGATTTAATGTCCACTTGCAGCCCTGGGTGTATTTATTGTCAGGAAGGTGTTCAATGTGCAGCAATAAGAAAGGCAACTTCCTGATGTTGATATTCACCAAAGAGAATTCTGGGGAATTTCCCCCATTTAAAGATTTAATTTGTTTAATGATGCATTAATAGCACCGAAGTTACACCACACTTGCATTACCTCACTGTTCACACTTTTTACTCTCTAGCTCCTCAATCATAATCAACACAAGCCAAAGGAAAGCAGTACATTTAACATGGAAATGAGGCAAAATATGGGGATTTTTTACTATGCACTAAGTAGTGGAAATTTTTTATTGGATGCAGAACTTTGGAACACGTAATGAGAAAAAAAATGGTAAATAGGAGATAGAGTTCACATCTTAAGGTGTTGCTTCAGCAGTAAGTAATATTTTTTGCTTTGTAAGTCATGCAGAGGATTCACAACAGCAGAAAGCCTTCAAATTAAAATTCAGACCCCCACATCTAATATCTGCAGCTCAGTAATCTTTATTTTTTTGAGTGAGGATCTCATTTACTGAGAGATGCATTTCATCTGCAAACCCACAGATAGGCTGCTGAGCCCAGTGGACTAAAGCCAAAATGAGGAAGATGGATATAAACTGGAATTTTTCTTTCCAGCTCCTCTTTCCTCCTCCAAATTGCATTTATAGTCCATAGTATTAATGAATGAAAGAAGTATTTTCTGTGCTGAATTTCAGCTGTGAACATATTTTGTCTTGCTACCTCCTTTTCGTGCTGAGTGCATGCAATAAGTCACTTCAGAAGTGAGGAGGTAATGAAGTACCATTTGAAACAAGCAGAAATGAGAGAAATGCAAAAGAAACCCAGCACAAAATCAGCAATAGTGGGTTTGTTCCTTAGAACCACCTGAAGATACAGCAACATCAAAGGGTTTAAAACACTGGGTTGTTGCCTAAGCAACCACTGGAAGTGGTTCTGACAAATCAGGGACAGACACAGAAGACAGAAGTTTATTTCTTTAGGAGGAGAAGAGACATTTGGATGGGATGGGCAGTATAAAATTGGGCTTACTGTAAAACTCCTGAGGCAGAGAGGTCAAAATTAAAGGCCAAAAATAGAAGTATAGAATCATAGAATGCCCTCAGGTGGAAGGGACCCACAGGGATCATCCAGTGCAGCTCCTGGCCCTGCACAGACACCCCAACAATCCCATCTTTTCCAAATGGTCCTTGAACTCTGACATAAGAGATAAAATATAGAAATGTGGAGGTAGGAAACGATCCCAAAATCAGTTGGTCACTCCAGCCACCACCACAGCATCATTTGGCTGTTTTGGTGGCTACTCCTTGTCTTGAATTCATCCTAAAAACCTCCAGTGCCAGATTTTCCACAATCCTGTGTTTAGGTCTTTACCATCCCAAGATTTAGGAGGACTTTGCTAATCCCCACGTGCTCGTCCTCAGCCCTGGTGTAAATCAGACACACACCAGGCAGGGCCACTGCTCTCACAGAGGTGTAGAAGTGATGCAAGAGAAAGAAGAATGATGTTTTAGAAGGTTAAGAAGTTATTACACACCCCCCTCTCACACCTCAGCTCGGAAGGCTATGAAGTCATGGAATCATAGAATAGTTAAGGGTGGAAAAGACCTCTGAAATCATGGAGTCCAGCTGGCAACCCAGCACTGCCAAGGCCACTGTGTTCCCAAATCCCAGACTGGTTTGGGTTGGAAGGGAGCTTAAAGCCCATGAAGTTCTACACCCTGCCATGGGCAGGGACCCCTTCCACTATCCTAGGTTTCTGGATTATTTAAATTTACCAAGACAAAAGTAAAATATTCTGAGTTAGTGTAATACAATAGTGCAAGTGTTTGGTGTGCATCCCAGTGAGAACCATACAATCCCAGGCTGGTTTGGGTTGGAAGGGACCTTAAAGCCCATTCAATCTGACCCCCTGCCATGGGCAGGGACACCTTCCACCAGCCCAGGTTGCTCCAAGTCCCGTCCAACCTGGCCTTGGACACTTCCAGGGATCCAGGGGCAGCCACAGCTTCTCTGGGCAACCTGTGCCAGGGTCTCCCCACCCTCACAGCCAACAATTCCTTCCCAATCTCTAATCTAAACCATCCCCCTTGTCCTGTCACTCCTGTTCCTGCTGAACAGCCCCTCTCCAGTTCCCTGGAGCCCCTTCAGCCCCTGGAAGGTGCTGTGAGGTCTCCACACAACCTTCTCCTCTCCAGGCTGAACATTCCCAGCTCTCCCAGCCTGTCTCCATAGGGGAGGTGCTCCAGTGCCTTTTATCAACTTTGTGGCCTCCTCTGGACTTGCTCCAACAGTTCCATGTCCTCCTTATGTTGGGGACACCAGAACTGTCACAGTGCTCCAGGTGAGGCCTCAGCAGAGCCCCTGCACAGGTAACAGTGCAACCATTTGTATTTACAGATTTAAAAGCTGCACTCAGGATGTACCTTGCTCAGGCTCTTGACTTAAAGAAATGGAATAGACCATTTATAGGCAAATAAATTAGCTTTTATTGAAAAACTGACCTCCAGTTCAGGCGTAATTATCAACCTCATCTCAGAGATTTTCTATTTTGCTTTTCAACAGGAACAATTTAGTTTTGAAATCCCCAAGGACACCAAGAAATGACTGTGGCATTCATAGACTGTATTTTGATTTCTGGTGAGAATCTGTTGGGAAGCTCTTGCTCCGTTATTGCTACATTTCTTTCACCTCCAGGAGCTCACTCTTCTCTTCAGTGTGTCACAGGTGATGGAATAAACATTGTTAAACGAGATTCCAATATTTCCTTTTAACTCAAAATGATATAAAAGGCAATTAAGAAGACGTAAAAAATAATAAAAGTTTTTTAACTGACACCTGAATGAGACAAAATAAGGTGAAAGGAGAAATCTGAAATATTTTTTTTTCTTTTCTTTTTTTCTTTTTTTTCTTTTTTCTTTTTTTTCTTTTTTTCTTTTCTTTTCTTTTCTTTTCTTTTCTTTTCTTTTCTTTTCTTTTCTTTTCTTTTCTTTTCTTTTCTTTTCTTTTCTTTTCTTTTCTTTTCTTTTCTTTTCTTTTCTTTTCTTTTCTTTTCTTCCATTCCCAAACCTTCCCAAACCTTCCCTTCTTCTACTTAAAAATGTAATTTTTATACCCCCTGTAAAAATTGCAGCTTTCACATCATCCACTTGTCAAGATTACCTGGAAGGACAAGCATTACCTGGAACATCCTGGTTTGAGAAGAAAACCAGGCATTTCTTAAACAACGTAGCTTAACTCTCATTACTCCTTCACCTTTCCATTATTTGGAATGTCAGTGAACTAAAATCTGTTGTTTGGGATTTTTTTTGTTAACTCAGGAAATTATGATGAGTAGAACAAATTATTTTATAACTGAATGAGTTGACTATGCTGAAAAAAAACATCTATTTATCTTCTCAAAAATGTCACTGAGCAGCGAAGAGGAGCTTGTTAGAACCATTTCAGGGTTCCTTTAAAATTCTTTCAAGGTTTTAAATATGTTTTTTATATTAATTTGTTAATGTCAGTATTGTATGAACTTTTATTGGTGAGTTTGCTTATATTGAAATATATTAATAGAAGAGCTTGTAATTAATATATCAGTTGGTGTATTAATAGAATTAATTATATGAATGTATTAATTTAATTATGTTGCTATCAGAACATGCCATTAGCTCTCTGTAAATTCGCAGCTTTTAATGTAAACAACTATAAACTAACAAATTGATGCTCAGCTGGCAAATCTGGACCACAAAGAACATTTAACAGTGACAGATTCCATTGTCATTTATCCCAGCCAAAGTACACAGTTACAGCTCAAAATACTTTCAAAGGTGCTAAAGACACCTCCAAGAGAGCTGCTACTTTAATAGTAATTAATTATCATTGTTAATTATTTTTATAAGTGCATTAAAATGGAAGATGTCTGTTTATATTGGAAGGTTTGTGGTGGTGCTGGGTGGGTGGTTGGACTGGGTGACCTCAGAGCTCTTTTGCAGCCTTAATGACCCTGTGACTCAATAATTTGATGATTTTCAGGTTTATACTTGCCCAGAATAGACAAAACTTGTAGTTTCTCAGGATCACAGTGAAGACAGAAGGGGCAGAAGGTTCAGATCAGGCTGCAGGTTCTCCTTGAGAGCTTTCCCTTAGTGCTGGTCTGAGATGAAGAAAGCAAAGAAAGCAAAACAGGAATCATGAGTGTTCCCATCTGGAAGCTGAGGGGGGATAATCCCACTTATAATCCCACTTTCCTTCATTCCTGTAGTTCACAGGATGAGGCTGTACAGGTGGTCCAGGCAAGAGTGAAGTTGTCACTTTGGTTTGTGTTGTGCAGGAAGGGACCTCCAGACTGTCTTGTCACTTCTTCAGGATCAGAAAAAAACCAGTCAGGAACTGAGGAGATCTTCATAGTTTCTCTGAGCGTACAGGAACCTGTGACATGATCCAGCACGGATCAGGAAACTGGGAATGCAGGGGATGATTCAGGAGCCACCGTAGTGCTGAGGAACAGATGGGTTTGATCCTGGAAAAAGAACTCAGACCAAGAGAACCACCTGAAAACCCGAGCACTTCTGTTCTTGTCTGGTTGTTCTCTCTGCTCTGTTCTTTCTCAGGATGCCCAGGAACAGTCTAAGCAACAGAATCACAGAATCTTAAACTTGGATAAGACTTTAAAATCATCCAGTCCCACCCCCAGCCCAGCCCCACTCCCACATTCCTCAAAGGCCACATCCACAGGTTTTTTGAAGGTTTCCAGGGGTGGTGACTGAACCTCTGCCCTGGACAGACCTGTTGACAAACCTTTTTGTGAAGAAATTTTTCCCAAAATCTGATTTAACCCTGCCCTGGTGCAACTTGAGACCATCTCCTGTGGAGGGGAAAGGCAATTTTATGGATCACCTCAAGCCAACTGGACATGGAATATATGAGTCCGAGGCCTTGAAAGTGGTTAAAAAAGGTGGAGATCAGCAACTGCTCATTGGATCTGTCCAAACAATTGATTATCCAATTTGATGGGAAAACAACAGTTTAAATGATTCTTACAGAACAAAAATTGAATTCTTGTGTTGCTTAAAATCCACCTCAGGTTTAACTGAGTTTGTGGAAATTCTGGTGGGACATAATGTCAATGCCAACATAAAACAAGGGATTTTGGTTTTCTGTGCTATTTTATTATTAAAACAATTTGGGGAGTTTAGTAGGAACTAGTAAATAATTTGATCCACCTGAAAAGGTATTTTTGACAGAGTCAATACACATCAAATAAGGAGTTATACATAGAAAAAAAATGCAATAATTTGAATAACTTTGGTGAGC
This sequence comes from Pipra filicauda, assembly GCF_003945595.2. Classification (NCBI taxonomy): domain Eukaryota; kingdom Metazoa; phylum Chordata; class Aves; order Passeriformes; family Pipridae; genus Pipra; species Pipra filicauda. The sequence continues at coordinate 749,945 of NW_024104380.1, read as the reverse complement.
TCTGACACATCATTTTAAGAGCAGAAGGGGAAGTTGTTTTTTCTCTATTAATGGTTGACATTTTCTTGTATAAAAGCTGCATCTTCCCGATATTCTTTTGCACAAGGAGGAACAAGGATAGTTTCTGAAAAGAAATACTTAAAACCAGCACACTTTTCCCTTTTAACTCTAAATATTTTCACATTGAGTAACTCCAAGTCACAGAAAAAAGAATCCTAAATTCTTCTCCAACTTATCCACTGCCTGACTGTTTTCAGTGGAATATTTATCATTGCCACTTCCTCACAGCCAAATGTGCAAAAGATGTGGAAAGAACAGAGGGAGAGAGAAAATGATCTGCTTAGTCTGGTCATTGAATTAATTAATCACTTGCACTCGTCCTGTCAGCACATCTATTACTTAAAGAATCAATAATTTATGAATTTTTTTTTCAATGCTTTACTTTTATGAAGTATTTGGGGTTACTCCCTTTATTTCCCTCTCTTTACCTCCCTTGGAAATTTTTCAATCTTCAATCCATTGTGGGACATGGATTTAGCTGTGATTTCAGTAGGGAGTGTGTTCTAAAAGAAAAAGTAAATGTGTTCCTGCTTTCCAATTTAAACTCCAGACAGACAGAATATTGTGGGTACTGATGCTGTTCCCGAAATAGATTTATTTTATGGACTAACAAAGAGGATCAGGAAATGCAGGATGCTCCAAGGCCTCCAAATACTTCCATTGTACACGATTTTAATTTCAATTTTAATTTCATTTTAATTTCATTTTAATTTTAATTTAGGCAGGACAAAGCTGTAACCCAGGAACACAGAGTCAGACTGTGTTTCATCCATGATGATTGTGCATCAAGCTGAGGCTTCCAGCCAGTGAGGGATCCCACCAAAGACATAAAAGGGACTTGTCTTCTCCACGAATTTCTAGTTTGAGAATGTAAAGCTCTGGAAGCAGATTTCCTTTTCAGCCAGCAAAGGTATCCTTTGACCTCCACTCTCTTGTGAAATAGAGGGAGGCCTCTGGATAATCCCCAGGGCTCACAAGGAAGTTTTAAGGAGAACAGTGAATAGAAGCAGCTTCATCCTTTCAGTTACTCCAGAGAATTGTTGAGGATTTTGACACATAAATCCCTGGCACTTCTGTCCTTCCTCCTCAACCTTCCCTGGGCCTCAGGATCTGACAAGGCTCCTTCATGCACAGTGAAAAATTCTCCTGATCCCCACGTGTGCTGTGCCTTGAAGTTATTTTTCCTCCTGTTTCCTTCTCTGGTGCCTTCCTGGATTGTTTATGACAGTGTCACCCAAACAATCTGTTCCAACTTTGGCCCTTTATTTTCTTATCCTGTGTTAGTTTATTTTCTTCAACAACTCTTCCCTTCTCTTTTCCGCAGGACTGCAGTTTTAACAACCTTTTCTATCTGGTACTCTTTTGCTACACTGGAAGCCAATGCCCTTTTTAACTATTCACACTTAATAGGATTCATTTCCCTCGTGTTCTTTGTGGTGCTTTATTAAGTATTAACTACTTTTCTGCAGTAGATGGCACATGCAATTCACTGTAGGATTCCAGTTAACATTTCTTCAGGTGTTCTGCAATCCCTAAAAACATTTGCAGCATTAAAAACAGGGAAAAGGAAAGAAGGAAGATCCCTTCCTTTCAGGAAAACCCTCTCCCTGCAGCCTTTCCATCTCGATAATCTCCCATCATTAAAGACTCTGGGATAATTCTTTTTCCAGAGGAACCAGTGTAAGTCCAAATTTCAACCATATTCCATTTCGGGTGGTTCCATTTGGCTTATTTAGGCTGTTCTAAGTCCTTTGAACGAAGTATTTTCTTCGCCATGTGTTTGGTGTTGAGGCAAAAAGATTCCACATTCTACTTGGAGGTGAGGTAATTTCTTTAGGTAGCACTTTGGGATCTTTATGGATGGAAGCTGTTTGATACTGTAAATTTGAGTTATGCTGCTGCTGTTCTAAGAACATGATTTAAAGACAGCCAGTGAAATGTTATCTTTCCCTGCAGCTCCTGCCAGGAGGGTTTTGTGGCCTGCAGGCAGCTGTGGGTATTATTGCAATGAATTATCTGCTGCCTGGAGAAGCTCCACAACTAAGCAGGTTTTCCAGAGTTGTTCCTGAGCTTGGAGCTGCCTCTAATTTCAAAAATGACCTCAGGTCTATGGACATGGCCACAACTAGGAGGTCAGAAAGCATCTGCAGAGGGGGCCTTCCTGAAATTATTTCCATTGTGTGCCTCAGTGTGCCTGGCTAGGCCTGCAAAATTAAAGTGTCTCGGGAAGTTAATTTGATTTTAGAATGGAGATAAATCTCATCCACGCCACTGAAATTTTGTTTGCTCATTTTGAAATAATCTCCATCAATATGTCACTCCAATTAGTACAGATCTAATCACCTGGACAGTGTCAACAAAGACACAAAATCATTTCTGAGCAAACCGCTGATGGCAGGTGCAGGAACATCTTCCTTTAGGAGTTCTACCTTGAACAGACTCAGAATCATGGAACTGGTTGTGTTGGAAAAGCCCTCTAAGATCAGGGAGTCCAACCATGCCCAGCACTGCCAAGGCCACCACTAACCCATGTCCCCAAGTGCCACAACCACAGGGCTTTTAAATCCCTCCAGGGATGGGAGCTCCACTCCTGCCCTGGGCAGCTCTGCCAGGGCTGGACAGCCCTTTCTGTGACAAAATTTTCCCTGTTCTCCAACCTAAGGCTCCCCTGGCACAAGAGGATAAAGATCAAACTTTCACTGACACTCCTCTGTGCTTGGGATGCTGGTAATCCCTGCGTTGCTTATGCCTCTCCAGTGTGTAATGCTGCTATAAATCAATATTTTCTGGGAGCCTGATTGACTGATGGCGACATTTGGTGTGTTTGCTGCTCAGGCAGTACCTTGGGATGCTCAGGAACTGTCCTGATGACACTGCAAGATGGATTTCTCCATGTTGGGAAAGGGATCTTCTTTCCCTTTGCTCCAGCTGTGTAGCCAAGCTCTCAGTGACCTCATAGGGAAGTTCTGCTTGTGTTTAACTCCTAGTGCTCTGTTTATTTTTTATAGTAAAATTTGAGTTTAAAGTGCTGTACGCTTTTGTGTTTCAGTGAAACTTCCTTGTGTGACCCAGCCTCAGTTTCTCTTTCATTTAATTGAAGCTGGATTTGAACTGTCTCACAAGTAGGGTTTTAGGATGCAGTTACTACCTTGGTGTTCTTCAGTGCAAAAGCTGATTTTAATGATGGGCCTCACATTTGTTGTTCAAATCAGTCACTTTTTCCAACTGGTTGTTGGCAAATCAAACCTGGTACCAACCAGTTATTTCCTTTATCCCTCTATTCCAAGTTTCTGCTTTCAAAATTCCCTTTTTTTTTCTTTATCTTTGCAAAGTGATATCACTTTAAAACACTTTTAGAGTAAGGGAAGCATTGCCAGAGTGCATATATATTGTATTAAAAAAATGCTGTGGCCCATCAGCTGAGACTCTTTTGAAACAATAAGAAGGTTCAGCCTGTGAAGACTTTGAGAGCATTCAAATTTTATAGAATTGACCTCCATCCAAATTCAAACAGTTTATATGAACAACTTCTTTAATAAATACAGATTTATAAATACACACAGAAATGATCATTGGTGTCTTTGTCACTGATCCTCTTATAAGATGAATTAACCTGGGAATTTTTTATTGTTTGTTCATTTGTTGTGGACACAGTGTAGAAATTATAAAAAATTATAAAAAATTAGTCTATGACTGAAAAAAAATAAATTTAATCTGATTTCTCAAATAACAGGCGGCTGTCTGATAAATTATTTGGGACCTACCTAAAAGAAAGTTCTTAAAAAAGGTAGAAAATTATAAATATCACTAAGTATTTTTATACATCATTGTCGAATAACAGAGTTTTGTTTTTTCTACTGTGTATGTATGCAATATAGAATATTAAACTTACATAATTTTCAATACTTGGCCAATCTATAGATAATTATGCGGTTAATACAATGATTTTTTGCAATAACTTTTATCCCCCAAATTAAATGCAACCATGTGCTCTATTACTTAGTCATTTTAACAACTGCTTTGCATTTAATTTTCCCTCAAACTGCACAACATGCTATATTCATTACACTTTTTAATTTCTTGTGTTTTCTGCAATTTAGATTTTAATATTACAGAATGTACTCCGTAATGAGTTTTTACTCTTTTTTTTCAGCAGAGATGTTCTGATAAGTGATGAAAATCCACCAGATGGCTTTTTATTTCCAGACCTCAATGCAGCAACGTCTGAGATGTAATTAATTTGTGTCTGTGTGACCACACCACTTGTGGAAGGATCTCAGGTTTCCTTTCGTTTCCCACGTGTTAGACACCAGATCAGGGACTTTGGGTCAGAACCACCTTGTGGGGGATGTGTGTGTGTGTGTGTGTGTGTGTGGAGGGGGAAGGGATGGGTGGAACCTCACAGAGGTGGGGTGGGGAGGGACCTGGAGCCACATGGGACCGCCCTGCAGTGGCTGTCAGGGAAAATTGTAACAACCCCACAGCTCCTGCAGTCCCTCACCCAGCAGGGACAGTGAGGACACTGCCCTAGAACACCCCCAGCTCACAGGGACAGTGAGGACACTGCCCTATAACACCCCCCCGCTCACAGGGACAGTGAGGACACTGCCCTAGACCACCCCCGCTCACAGGGACAGTGAAGGTACACTGCCCTAAACACCAGCTCACGGGACAGTGAGGACACTGCCCTCCGGACAGTGAGGGCACTGCCCTAGAACACCCCCAGCTCACAGGGACAGTGAGGACACTGCCCTATAACACCCCCCAGCTCACAGGGACAGTGAGGACACTGCCCTATAACACCCCCAGGTCCTGCAGCCCCTCACCCAGCTCACACTGGGACAGTGAGGTCACTGCCCCTCACCCCCCGTGGGACCCCAGAGTGGCTGGTGGGTCCCAGACCCCCCTGGAGGGTTTGCCCAGAGGTCCCAGAGCAGATGAAGCCCAAGGCAGGTGTTTGCCCCATGTCACGGCCCTGTCCCTGAACTGGCAGAGCTGCTCTGCCACGAGGGCCCAGTGGGAGCTCCATGATGTCTCTCCCTCTTTCTGCTCCTCTCTTCCTGCTCCCTCTGCCTCTCTTTCTCTTCTCGTTTTCTGATGCTCTGGGTGGTTCTGACCCAATAATCACTGACCTGGTGTCTGACACCTGGAATCCAATCCAGGAATGCACACAGTGCAGGCCAGCATGGAAACCACCATGGAAACCACCATGGAAGCCATCATGGAAACCGCCATGGAAACCATCATGGAAACCATCATGGAAACCGTCATGGAAACCATCATGGAAACCATCATGGAAACCGCCATGGAAACCATCATGGAAACCCTCCTGCAAGTTCAACTACTGGCCCAGGGTGTTGTCTTGGGGTTGAATTCTGCTAAACCCAGCCTGGTTCACCAACTCCAAACACACATCCTGCTTTTGGAAGCAGGATTTGAGGGATGAGCTGCTCGGTGGCCTGGAAATCTGTGACTACCAGGCCACCACTGGATAACTCACAAAGCCCAGCCCAGCTTCCATGGGGCAGATTCTTCCACAGACTTCCCTGAAGTGTGGAGCTTCTCCTGGGAAGCAGGGACAGCTCTCCAGGGTCTCTCCCCAGGGCTTAGGACAGAGATCTGCCCGGGACCGTTGTGTGGTGAGTTATATCAATCTCTACTTAAGGATTATTTCTTTTGCCACCTTTGATACAATCTGTTTAATAGTCACTATTGTCACGGGTGGAGTGGAAGGTTTAGATAGAATTTATTCCAAAGCCCTGCCGTTGAGTCACAAGGTGCAAAAAGGACTCCCTGGCTTTCTAACCCCCTTCTCAGGAAGGATTTTAACCTCAGCCTCCTTAAATTTAAGGAATTACAGAGATGTGATAAAATCACTTTTGTCCCACAGGTTTTCGTGATTGGCAAAACGAGAATATTTATATAAAACGAAGCATTTCTTATTACAAATGATCAGATAAAAGATGTTAATCAGAATTATTTACTACACAATTTATTTACTGCCAAAACCACGCTACTTTATGCTCTATTAGACTCTACTAGTAGATTTTTAACTTTTACACAGTGTAGGAAATAATTCTGATTAAGATCTTTTGTCCGTTCACTCATCTGTCCATTTGTCACAATAACTAATTCATTTATATGAATATATCTGATTTACCATCGTTAAAACCTGCAGGACAAAGTGCTTTAATCACACCTCTATAATTCCTTAAATTTAAGGAATTTAAGGCTAAATATAGGATTCAGCTGCACCTCAACCCTTCTCTGAGGAGCTCAGGAAGCCAGGGAGTCCTTTCTGCCCCTCGTGACTCAAGGGTAGGGCTTCTTTAATAACTTTGTCTGAGCCTTCCACTCTCTCTCCCGTGACAGATGGGTCTGAAACAGCATCCAGAACTTCAAATATTTCCTCTGATGTTTATGAAAATCGTACTTATGGACTAAAGATAAAATAAATAGCACGACTCCATAAAACACGGGGGTGTGCAGGTGCTCTGGAACGTGGGATGTGCTAAACTACTCATGATTTTGGATGAAAACCTCATAGGAAACATCTGGAAATTTGTTAACAGGAGTCAAAACAAACTTTGTGTTGTGTATCAGAGAAGTAAAACAAACAAACAAGCAAAAGCCAAACAACCTAATAAATAAATACGTAAGTAGGTTTCTAAGAATATATGTTGTATTGGGAATAATGCAGAGAAGTACTGAAAAACTTGCCAAAGTATAAATACAGGAGTACTTGATCCTTTACTCTTTTAAATTAATGCCTATTTTTTTCCCTTTCACAAAGAAAAGTCTTACAGGGAGCATCCTTAAATGACAAATTTCTGGATGACATCTCTGTGATTGGGACTGAAAAAAATAAATATATAAACCAACCTGAAAAACTTTCTGAAGTTATTTTTCAGGCAGAGAAACCCAGGAAGAAAAAAAGATTTGAAATACACGTTATAGGCTTGATCATTTCCAGAAAGAGGTTGTCATCTTTCTTGGAATTGGGGATTAAGATGCAGATTTTTTTGGCAACAGTTGCTCAGTGAAACACACTGCATGACAAAATGGGCTTCCATAACTCAGAGGAGATGAAAGCTTGGAAACCATTAATTTGTTTCTTAACTTCTGCTATTTGATTTAGAATTGTTCATTTTGCTTAAAGGGACAACCCAGGCCTTACAACTCCATAATAAACTTTGTCTAAAAATATCAAGAGCAGTTTAAAACATGTATTTTGTGATTCTACAGAGGAGTAATGAGAACTTAGAATTCTATTTATCCCTCACAACCCATTGAATCTTTCAGACACAGTGGGGAAATAATTATTATCCTCTTTTTTTCTCCCATAGGATAGCTCTGAAAAAGGATAGAGCCCAGGGAGAGGCTGGATCTCCCACTCTGTGCATCCCACATGCAACACCAGAAATAGCAAAATATCAAAAATATCTTCTTTTTTTTTTCCCCTAAGAGCTCTGGGTTCTGGCAAACAGGTTGTTACTGTGTGATACCACAAAGCAGCTGCTTCTGAATATGCCAAAGTGCTGACACTGCTGAGCTTCACCATTTGGGAAGTTTTTTCTCCTCGGTTTCTCACTGACCAGGTGGCAGTAATTGATATATTGATTTACTTGTGCCTGCCCTTTTGGTACTGCTGGGAATTTACTGTCTCAGCTCTTGATTGGCACAGGTTGCCCAGAGAAGCTGTGGCTGCCCCTGGATCCCTGGAAGTGTCCAAGGCCAGGTTGGAGGGGGCTTGGAGCAACCTGGGCTGGTGGAAGGTGTCCCTGCCCATGGCAGGGGGTGGGATGGGATGGGGTTTGAGATCCCTTCCAACCCAAACCATTCCTTGACCCTATAATGCTGTGTAATAAACAAGAAAGCCTGTCCCCAATTACATATCTTCCTTCCAGAGCAACACTGCTTCTTCTGCAGTTCAGAACTGTTTGCACATTCCTTTGTTAAACTATTTTCCATGGGTGATGTGGGAAGACATAAACCCAGGTTTTTTCCTATAGAAAAATGTTACAAGAAAGTTGATTTCTAATGAGGTGAGACTAAAAAGATTGCTATTGCCACATTACCTTCATATCTGCTGTCCTGCAATGGAGAATCTGGGATTCTGGGATTTTTTGAAACCTTAGAGCTTTACTCCCAGGTTTCTTGGTATCTTCCAGCAAGGAGACATTAATTTTTCACATTGCCACTTTTCAAAAGGGGCCAAAGAACATCCACACTGTGACACTTCAAGAGTGAGAAGCTCAGTCCAGTGGCCAGTATGGCCACAGAATCACGGAAGGGACCTTAAAACTCATCCAGTGCCATGGGCAGGGACGCCTTCCACTAGCCCAGGTTGCTCCAACTTGACCTTGGACACTTCCAGGGATCCAGGGGCAGCCACAGCTTCTCTGGGCAACCTGTGCCAGGGACTCTCCACTCTCATAGGGAAGGATTCCTTCCCAATATCCCATCTATCCCTGTCCTCTGGCAGTGGGAAGCTGGAATCACTTCAGAGACCTGCTTCCTTCTGGGATCAACTACAGTCCCAAATCCAAAGGGCCAGTTTTCTACAGGAACAACATGAGCGTGGGTTGACCTCCAGAGATCTGCCCTTCTGCTGAGGTTTCGTGTCCACAAACCACAGGGATGGCAAGAAAAGGAGATATCAGGAACTCTGCTGCTCAGGAAAGGGAGATTTCTGCAAATCCCCCCGAGCCATGGGATGTGCTGAGGAGGTGACAGTAATTCTGGGCCTTGGAATGCCAGCAGGGCTCGTCTGTGTACCTGTCCTGCTCTGCTTGAGCCTTTTATTCTGCACTGCCTTAGTGCAGACATTGAGTTGTCTGAGGCATCTGACATGGATCAAGAATATCTGATGGCAAACTGGCATGGTTTCATGTTAACAAGTGTAATTTGAATTTCTGCACCTTATGTTCTCTTTTAATGCGTAAATAGACATGTGGGTTGGTTTTTTTCCCCCTTACATTCTAAGGGATAAAATGTAACCCTTTATATGCATAAATATTATCCATACTTTGCTTGTACCCTTAAAATTTAAAATGACTATTTCACAAGTTATTTTTCAAATTCAGGTACGGATCAGTTTGACATCTTTCTGTTTCTTCATGGGGTGATCCTCAACATCTCCCTGTGCAGTCTTATTGTGATGAGGACACATCACCTACACTAAAATAAATCCTCTCCCAGTTATGCTTTTCCCTCTCTTTCCCTGATAACTGCAATTCCCTGCTTTAGAAATTACCTGGAAGTATGTTTTGATATTATAAGTGGATTTCTTCTTGTTCTTGCAGGTAATGTTTTTCCTTGTGACTATGATGTTTTATCCACGGTATCAGTTTGGGAGCACTCAGGTTCATTTTGTGCCATCCTAACTCTGCAATCATTTATTGCTTTGAACAAACACGTTTTCAGGGTTTTATTTCAGTTACTTCTACAGCTACTGAAAGCACAACTTCACACTCCCTACATTTTTCCTCAAGGAAGGTGAGCAGCTGAAACCTGGGCATTGCCTGGCATTTACATGTATTTAGAAATCTCCCTCTTCTTGTAGTTATTTTCTCAGCAACCACAATTTATTCCTATTTATAGCCACCCTAAACAAAAATTTAGTTAAATATTAATGAATTAACTTGCTGGCTCAACATGGATTTGTAGGAGGAAGAATTAAACCAGAAGAAATCAAAGCATTCCTCATCATGGGACTGCTCATATGTATTTTCCTTCCTTGGTAAGCAAATCCCAGACAAATCTTAAATATGTGAGTCTGCAGGGGGGCAAAATTTTAGAATAAGGAGTTTATCCAGTGTGGAAATGATCACACAACTGAGTCAGTGTGGCACTGGAATTAATATCCTCTTCTGATTAGCCTTGAGAAGGCTCAGACTATGATGAACTCTAAAAGCACTGCAGCAAATGACCAAACTCTGTTTTGTTTTGGGTTTTTTGTTATCGTTGTTTCTGGTTTTGCTTTTTTTTTGTTGTTGGGTTTTTTTGTTTGTTTTCGTCTGGTTTGGTTTGGTTTTGTTGTTGTTTTCTTTGTTGGTTTGGTCTGGTTTGGCTTGTTGTTTTTTGTTGGTTTGTTTTTTTTTTTTTTCTGAGGGGTTTCCTTGTCTTTTGTATTTTTTTTTTTTACACCTCCCATAAACCAGGCTCTGTATTATCCTAATGAACATTGATCACAATAACTATGTGATTATTCAGAGATGTAGGACTTACTAACAGGAGATTTCATGAGGGCTTCCCATTAGGAATAAAAGGGTAATTATTATGATTGGTTTATCTACATAAAATTACTCTTTGAAATTGTTTCTGTTTATTAGAATAATAAAACCAGGCAGGAAGGAACGACTGCCTTTGATATTTTTATAGTGTGCTAACATTTTTATGCCTTGTCATTTCTAAAAGCTACCCCAGAATTAGAGAATGGCAATATTTAGAAGCTTGTCTTCCATTTCTTCTTTCTTATGCAGAAGAAATAAAAGAAGGATCTTCTTTTCATGTTTAATAGGAGATTATCAGTACAAAAGAACAAAAACTGCGTTCTCCAATTTTGAGAATTCAAAATTTTTAGGCAATGTTTTCCGAAGTTCTGCCTTTTCCAGGGAGCACTTTCAACACACACGACTCTCTCCCACCATTTCATACAGTTCCCCCTCACTCAAAATCAGAAAACTATATTTTTAACACATGAAAAACACCTAATGTGGTTATAAACAACTTCAGGGTGTGGTCTGCAGTGCACATGGGCCAACACAAACTCTACTCATTCATGTTCTCTCTTTGAAAGCTTCCCTTGTCTCCTTTTAATCCTTGTATGTCACACACGATGAAAATAAAAAATGGTGAAACACTCATAATCTTATTTTATTTTCCCCACACTTCTCTAAGTTTTCAGATTTTCAGTATATTCTGAAATATCTCAAATGTAAGAAGATATAAACAAGACTGACACAAAAGGAAAAGCCACTAACAACGAGGCTTTGAGGTCCCATAATTAGCCAGCCCCATGGAAATTAATTTGACAGAGACAGTAATTATGGAAGGCAGTGTCTGCTCCCTTTGTCCAGTGACTGCAGCCAAACAATAAAGGTTTTTATTGTGGAAAACTCATTTTGAACTAAATTTTGTGCTGATGCATACAGTTTGTTCCCCTTGCTCAGTCAAAAATGTGAGATGTTGTTTCTTGGCTCATCTTTAAAATCTGCTCAGAGAGCTGGTGCCCAAATCTCCCTCTGCTGCCAGCAGGGTGTTTACTTTCAAGAGAGCGTTTTTCTTCCGTGCCCTTCTCCAGTTTGTTATTTCTTCTATTTTGTAAACAAATCTTAGGAAACTAGTTTTCTAAAGTCATCTGAATAAATCCTGCAACAGAGAATTAACCACTGGGTGTACAAGTCCCTGAGCAACCAAACAAAGAGTGAAGTTCACCAAGTTCTCATTTCAAAAACCTGTGGTGTCATTAGTGGAGGGTAATTCTGATTTGAACAAAATCTCTCCCCTATTCTATAAAATTTCAGCAAATGTGCCAAGCTCTAGAGTAAAAAATTAGTGGGTTTTTACCAAGTACTAAAAGTTGTCTCATAAAAGGAACTGTAGAATTTACCAGTCCTGAAAGGCATTTATACTGTAATTGTAGCTCAAAAAGCTCACAGTGTTGTGATCTGTGAAGGTTCTAGAAACACTAACCCTTTGAGGTCAATAATGGCCAGAACTAAGCATTTCATTGAAAAATAGGCCCCTCTTTCCAAACTGAGAGACACCAGAATTACCTACAAATAAATTGTTCCAATTCTTTGATCAACTCTTTGATAAAAAATCAGAATTATAAACTGGTGATGGGAGGAATAACGGAAAACTGATGTTCTGGAAAGGATTCCTGAGGCCTGTGGAGCACTGAAGGACAGTTGATTTCTGGGTGGGGAGTCTGTTTAACACTAATATTTTTTCAGGTATTTTCAGTCTTCTTTCCTTCTTTTGCTCTCATCCCCATTTCCCAAGACTCTACACGAACTGGGGCTGGACAGAATAAAATAATTCAGATTCTTCAGTCAGTTAAGTGAGAGAAACAAGTATGTTGTTGACAGATAAATGACTTAGTCATGCCTAAATATGGTTGGAATTCTAGTAATCCCGGAATTTTAGTTATCCTGTTGTAAAAGTATTATCTTTTTTCCTAAAGTGTTGGCACTGACCACCAGCATATTCAGTTTCAGCAGTGGATAAACAACATTAAAAAGAGGCCGTAGAAACACAAATATAAGACAGAATTTAGCTCATGGAAAGACAACAAATTCAACAGGACAAAACAAAAATAATAACGTGGACAAACATAAGAATGGCTGCAGCTAAAATCAAAAGAGATTTTTATTCCTTCACCTGTAACATCCTTAAAGAATAATCTCTGCCAAAACTGACAGCTGATTGGCATTATTTTTTTGTGTAACATACTTCTGTACAGACAAGAATATTGGGAGTTAGCAAAAGAGAGAACATTCAGCAGTTTTGCATTCCTGGCACTGTGTATTCAGCACTGCATCCTTTGTCTCCCTACCTTTATTCTTTCCCATAATAACAGCATTTTGCACAGCTTATTTTGATAGATTATCCAAAATCTCCTTGCATTTTGCACGCTGAAAAACAAATTGAAGAAATAGGCTTTTATTTTAAAGGAAACTATATGTTATATTTTGCTCAAATCTCCGTGGGAATTATTACCAGGAAAAAAAGAGCACCCTATTCCCTCTACTAAATAAATATATAAATACATAAAATTTCTGCTAAATTTTGGTCTTTCAATAAGTTTCTGGAGATTTCAAAGACAGAGGTTTCACCCAACCCTCCACCAAACCACCCTGTAACCTTTATCCTTATTAGACACCACAGAATCAAGGCAGACCTAGAAACTTATCTTAGTGAATTAAACACTATTTTCACGATATCAAATGAGATAAAGAGGCTGTTGTTAAAGACAAAACAATCACCCAGGTCATTTTTGGCAGTGAAAGTACAACCCCAGGTCTTTCTCTGTCTTTGAACATCCCATCCATCTTCAGGCTGGATTATTTTAAACCTGTGTTCATTTTAAAATAATTAGTTTGAATATTTCATATGAAAAGTAGGAAACATCTTCTTAATGAAGGAAAGGAATTTGCAAGAGATAACATTGCCATTAATGAAGTCTAATTAGAGATTCATTTAAAAAATAATCTCCTGTGCTAATTTATCAGGGAAAGCTAATAGAGTTCTAACTTGAGACCAAAATAGTTCTTTGGAGTTTTACAAATGCTCTTGTCTAAGTTAACTATTTCTATTATTCCCAAAAATTAAATTAGTGTGTTAGAAACCTGACTATTAAATAAAGAAAATCATTGTATGTCGTACATTATTTTTCTGAAGTTATTTTTGTGAAGGGTTGGGTTTTTTTATTTTTCACCATTGTGGGTTTTTTAAATCAAATCCTGTAATTTTTGTTCCTCTGATTCTTGTGTTCTCCCTGTTCCTCACCCTGACAAGTGGCCCTTCACCAAAGCAAGGCTGACCTTTCTCTTTTCTCTTGAGAGCTTCAGTGAGCAAAGAGCAGTTGTTTTCCATTTTAGCATCCCTGGCATATCCAAAAATGAGCTCCTGGAGGAGCAGGGGTGAGTGGGGGAATGCAGAGAACCTCCCCAGCTGCTCCACTTCCAGGAAGGGCTGGATCAGCCCATCCAAGGAGAAGGATGAATTCCAGAAGAGCCAGGAGATAAACTCTTCACCTCAGCAGCTGCAAGTTGAGGTGAGGTGTGACCTCCAGGCCATGGGGCTTCTGGGGTGCAAGGGGAGAACGTTTGAGGAGTGTGTAAAACTCACTGCGGAGTTTTAACATGGGATACATGGATGCTCCATCCCTGGAAGAGCCCAAGGTCAGGCTGGACATGGCTTGGTGGTTGGGGTCCCTGCCCAGGGCATGGGGTGGAACTGGATGGGCTTTAAGGGCCCTTCCAACCCAAACCATTCTGGGATTCTCTGATTCTGTGACTCAGAAAATGGACCAAAGGTGTGGAAAGGGAGGGCTCGAGGTGGTTTGGCAGGAGCAAAGGTGGGAAAAAAGAGGGATAAGGGGTTCAAAGGGATCAACTGAGTGTCAGGAGGTTGCAGGTGAGTGTGTTTATCTCTCTAATCCCTGCACCTCGATCCCAGCAGTCTCCCCTACCTGCTCCCTCTGTCCCGAGGGGCTCTGGGGCACTGGGGACAGGGGGTGCTGGCAAACCTCAAGCTGAACAAGCAGAAGTCTGAGAGCCAGCAGCTCTCAGACATGAACCTCAGGCACTGTAGGTCCATCAAGGGCAGGGAAGCTTGGACAAGCTTTGGGAGGGCCCTGCAGTGGGTTACACACACACAAACACACAGGTATGCAGTGTTTTCACCTGCAGATTAAAATCCTGGCCAGCTCAAGAATTAGAAGTGGGTTGGACCCCCTGTGCTGGCCGTGCTCGGGTGAGTGCTGGGGGTGTGTTTGGGTGGGTAAAGTGCTGGTGCACAAAGAGGAGGTGGATAAAAGGGGCTGGTAAAGGCCCCATTTTCTGCCTGAAGAGACCTGTGTGTCTGGTCATGTCTGTGTGAACCTACTGGGAGCTCAGCTGGGCACTGGGAGCCCAAAGGGCCCTCCAACACCAACCTCCTCACACTCAGCTGCTCCCTTTGAACCCCTTATCCCTCTTTTTTCCCACCTTTGCTCCTGCCAAACCACCTTGATCCCTCCCTTTCCACACTTTTTATCCATTTTCTGAATCACAGAATCAAAGAATCACAAGAATGGGTTGGAAGGGACCTTAAAGCCCACCCAGTGCCACCCCCAGCCATGGGCAGGGACACCTTCCACTAGCCCAGGTTGCTCCAAGCCCTGTCCAACCTGGCCTTGGACACTTCCAGGGATGGAGCATCCATGTATCCCATATTAAGCCCCATCCACCTCCACAACCCCACAGTGAGTTTTCCACACTCCCCAAACGTTCTTCCCTCGGCCCTCAGAAGCCCCATGACATTTTTTGATGTGACAAATTGCTGTGATTATACCAGAGATCTGCTCAGCCTGGCTGGTGTTTTCTGAATAATTTCCATAATAATACTGTCTGGCAAAAAAAAAAAAAGACTTGAACATCCTATTGATTATTTCTGTCTGATGCTGAATTATCTTCTCTAATGGCCCCTGAGGTTCTTCCTGATGTAACAGGTTTGAGATATGATTAGCACATTATTAAGAAAAAAAATGTTATAAACAGCCTTCTACAGAATAGAAAATGAATTTCATGATGCATCAACATCTTCATTCTCGGAGTAATTTTGCAGGTGAATAATTTGCATTGTAATTGAAAGGAAATGGAGAAAAACATGTATTGGTATCAGAAAGAACACACGTGAGGTATGGATCTGGGCATTTAAATTTATGTATCCCAATCCCACCTGGATGGGGCTTGGAGCAATCTGGTTTAGTGAAAGGTGTCCCCTAGACACCTTCTAGGGGTCAGAAGGCTTTTTAGGGTCTAACCCTTCTAGGGGTGGAACTAAATGGTCTTTAAGGTTCCCTCCAACCCATAGGATTCTGTGATTCCATATGTACGTGGATATTCACTACATGGGGTAAATTAATATTTTAAACAAATAAAAATATTGTTCCTTCCGTATTTATGTACTTTCTTTTTACTGTATGTGCTTCTTTTTAATCTAATATTGTGCTGAGTACCAATTGTGCTGGTTTTCCAAAGAATTCTTTCCAAATTCAAATCAGTGACACTAAGTAGTAACAATACAAGATAAAACTGGCATATCAAACATGATTTTCCATAAACAACTATGGATAACCTTTGTTATACCATTTCACTTCTTTTTTTTTTGCTTTGGGTTTGTGAAATATATTTTGCAGATGTTTTTAACACTATGGAACAAAAAATGTCTGTTGGTGGATTAAAATTCTTGTTGAAATATGAACTCCAATTTAAATACCATTTTAATTAAAATAATAATGGTTAATGCAGCAAAGAAACAGCAATTGTTACTCAAGTTCATCATATTTTTCCTCAAGGAACTCATTTTTGAATATGCCAGGGATGATATAATGGAAAAGGTTGGAACACTGTTCTATAACTCTCCTCAGAGGTGAAATTTGGGTATCTCTCATGTCTCAGGTTCAGAGTAGGGAAAAGATTTTGAAAGATTTGCAAGGATTGCTTGGATATTTATGGGATATCTTGATTTAGGGTTGCTGGATCAAAAGGTGATTTCTCCTAAACTGTCCAACAACACTTCTCTTACTTTTGAATTAAAAACTGATCTGGGCTTTCCAATTGTTAATAATTTTTATGTCCAACACTGAACTCTTGTCATTGATCTTTCTTTGGTGGGGGAAAAAGAAATACCTTTATGGAAAATAGCACTAGAGCCCAACCACAGAATCCCAGAACATGCTGGGCTGAAGGGACCCACAAGGATCATCCAGTCCAGTTACTGCCACACCAAACCTTTATTCTTTTCATGTCTTAAAACCACTTAATTCTCTGTTTTACTGCCTCCCTTATTCACACATTCAGAGTAAGACTCATTATATATATATTTTTCCAGTATTTCTGAATCTGACTCATTGGAGGAACTGGCACACACTTGGAATTCCAGGGGAAAATAACATTACAAAGCAAATTCCCTTCAGTTCCCAAATAATTGTTGTTCTGTTTTCTCACAGAGGTAGAAGGTGGAGTTATCAGCAGAGGAATATCTCCAGTGTATCATTTACTGGAAAGGTAGAAAGTTTCTTGTTAAGAAAGAAACCATTGCAAATATAGACAGACTATGACTAATTCAACCAGCAAAGCTGCAGGTTCTCTCTTTCCAGAGGGAATAAGTTTTCCCTCATTTCCCTCATTTCTCAGTCAGGTTGCTGGACCTGTTGGGTCCAAAACAGAGGCACTTAGATACCTAATTTTTGTGTGTACTATATATATATTTCATAGCCTGAAGTCCTGCTGAAGCTTTCTGGCCATTCTTTTAAAAAGATTAATTGAATATATTATTTCCAAGGCTTGCTGTGGAGCAGAGCAGGAGTACATTGAGTGCAGAACTGCTGGTGCCCCTCTCCCAGCTGGATTATTCTTTTATCCCAGAGTGTGCACTGGAACCTGGGTGAAAAATGCACTTGGCTGGGCTGTCAGGAGTGTGGATTCCTCATTGTGCCTCAAATTTTAAATGTTATATATAAATTACATATTATTATAATATATATTGTAATATATATATTATTTATATATGTTCCAGCACTACATGTGGCAAAAGGACACAGCTTATTTCAGAGAGTGTGTTCCCTGGAGGGGAATTTGAGAATCTGCCCTACAGGAAAGATTTTTTTACATAGGAAAGGAGTCCTCTTGGCCCTTTTGCAGAACAACCTGTGCTGTGGATCTGTAAAATCCCTGTGTTTGTACTCTGATGGTCAAACAATCTTTTTGAACCCTTGGTCCCTCAGCCCCCTGTACAGGATTTGGGTCTATTGAACACCAGCATCAAAACCCAGACTGTGGTTCAAACAAAACAATGAAGACTTTATGGATTTTCCTCTATGAGCTGTTCAAATACAGTTGGAAACAGCCAGTAATGAACACAAATTAAAAATATCTCCCTGGGAGTTCTCTTCCACATTTTAACCGAGGAGTTTGCCTTTCACTGAGCCTACCTGCTTAAAAAAAGGTGTATCAAGGAAAATCCCCCCCAAAATCGCAATAAAAGGAGAGCATTTTTGTCTTTAACATTACACAAGATTTTAAAATGCCAAAATATTTGGGCTGGCGTTCTGAAAACAGGAGTTTTTGTGCACTCTTTGCTTTCAAATTGAATATTGTTCTGCAAGTGCCATCAAATAGATTCATTTCATCCAATTTTAACAATCTATAAAATCTCACTTTCCAATTTCCAGGCACCATCCAATATCAAATATCTCATAACCACAGTGAAGGAACTGCTTCTATGGGCTTTTGATGACACACACTATTGCTTTTCAACACTGCAAGTGCCAGAGAAAGAAAAGCTGAGCTATTCCACCATTTTT
Source organism: Pipra filicauda (assembly GCF_003945595.2). Taxonomy (NCBI): domain Eukaryota; kingdom Metazoa; phylum Chordata; class Aves; order Passeriformes; family Pipridae; genus Pipra; species Pipra filicauda. The sequence goes on along the minus strand of NW_024104380.1, from coordinate 731,806 downwards.
CTGGACCCCAACGACTTCCCACAAGCTAGAAGTAAAGAAATGCAAAACTCCTCAAGCTTTTCTGTTATTAATTAAAATTCTAACCACAGGAGTTTACAGCAGGAGCCACCTTCAACGCTCCCTGGGCACAAGGGGTGAGAACTTCTACTCAATTTCTTCCAATGCCCCAAAATCATCTGAAAAATCTCTTTTTACCACTCCAAGTCCAGCAAAACCCACAGTTCCGAGCTACAGGAAAATCCCAGGTCTGTTGTTGTTCCCCCAGCACCTTCTGCAGTCAAAGCTGAAGCCTCTTCAACCTCAAACTCTGGGTACACCAGGAAGGCTTGAGCAGTTTGTCTCCACACAAACCTGAGCTTATCAAAGCAGTGGAACAGCAGGGAAATATTTCCTAACACTGGGATGGCACAGCCAGACCAAATACTGAAATATTTTCAATAATTCTGGGAGCACTTTGACTCCAAAGGGGGGGGGGGAGGGGGGAACAAATGAAAGGTGTGGCTTCATCTGATGACAAAAAGTTTAAACATAAAGGACAGGGAAGAGGATGAGTATCAGTGACTGAAAGGACCAACCCCGAGATAAACAACATCCACAGCAGGCAAGATCTCCTTTGGAGAGGGAAAGTCACCATGAACAAGCAGAGATGGAGTGAAAGATAGCCCATTTCTCTTTCAACCTCTCTGAACACTTCGTGGCTGCAGTGAAGAGCCAACAAAGCCCACAGACATCTGTGCTAATCAATTGTGCTGTAAACAGGATAGACTATGAGGCTAAAAATGGACATTTTTTCCAGAATCACAGAATATTCTGAGTTGGAAGGGACCCACAAGGGTGATGGAGTCCAGCTCTTCAGTGAATGGCCCTGCAGGGGGTTGACCCCATAACTTTGGCATTTATAGCACCAAGTTTTACTCAACTGAGCTAATTTTGGTGTTTGTAGGGATGATCATTGAGAACTTGACACCAGCACAAACTGTGTTGCTGACGAATGAGCTTAATAAAGGTTTGCTCAGGTTTTATAAAGATGAAAACTGGTGTGGTGGATCTAAACCCTCCCATCACAGTGACCTGGAGATGATAGGAATGTACACGTTTACTTACAACTTCCTATTAAAGCACTGCCAGTTATTTAGAGTGGCTTTAATCCACAGCCTTATTGGTGGGAAACAAAACCTGACCCAGGCAACCTTCACCAACAACAGTTTCTCAGCAGATTTAATATTTCCCTCCTAATGAGCTTCCTTGTGACTTGTGTTTCTGTGCCTGTAGCACAGGGGGAGATTCTTCTAGATCCTTGTTTGAATATTTAACTGCAGAAACCCATAAATCCCCCCTTTGTGCTCGTGATTAATGTGCATTTTCTGTGTGGGGAACATCCCTGTTGCATTGTCAGTGTGACACTGCTGGGAAGTGGTGCAGAAAATGGCTCTTCCAAAATTGATGCAGCTTTTCAGCTCCGAAGAAATGCTCGAGCAGGTGTGTCTTCATGATGAATGTTTCACTTGATTATAAAAATAGGCTTTTTGCCTTGTTTTTTCTTTTTAATATTTAAGTCGTGGTGTTGTTGGGATGGGTGAAGAAACCCAGAGTATAATGGAAGTGGAACTAAAAATTCCCAGTGGGGAGTTGGGGAGCAAAAAACACCTAATGAGTTGTGCTGTTTTGTGGCCAGAAAGCACAACTATAGATCAAAATTGTTGCTTCATCAATTCTGTTGCATTTATCCGAATCTTCTAATTTTGAAATCCATTTTTACTACTTTTTGATTTGCTCCTTAGAGGCCAATTAATCTTTGAACTATTGACTACACGAAAAGCTAATTCAGAATGATTCTTTTAGCTCATAAGGATGCATGATGAGTGATTTCCCTGTGAGGAAATAAATGCGGGAAGTCAAATTTTAATTTTCCTGACACTTCCAAAGGCCATGTCATGGCTTCCACTACAATTCCAGTGGCTTCAAACCGAAGGAGGGCCAGGGTTAGATGGGATATTAGGAAAAAATCCTTCCTGTGAGGGTGGGGAGGCCCTGGCACAGGTTGCCCAGAGAAGCTGTGGCTGCCCCTGGATCCCTGGAAGTGTCCAAGGCCAGGTTGGACGGGGCTTGGAGCAACCTGGGCTAGTGGGAGGTGTCCCTGCCCATGGCAGGGGGTGGCACTGGGTGACCTTTAAGGTCCCTTCCAACCCAAACCACCCTGGGATTCTGTGATTCCATGCTACATGGAGAGAGTAGATATAAGAGATGAAATCCAAATCAGAGAAAAATTAGGTGATCCTTTGAAACAAAGTTGCTCCAATGCTGAAGTGGGTTAAGGGCTGGAGAAAGATGGGGAGAACTCCCTGCTTTTGCTGTTGGGATCCTTTATACTGTCTTGATAACACATTCACTTATACAAAACCACAGAACTCTCTCTAAAAAGTGGAAGATGGCATGGAATCATTGAATAAATTGCATGGAAAAGGACCTTCAAAAGGTATCTCATGCCACCCCCTGCCCTGGGCAGGGGCACCTTCCACCAGCCCAGATTGCTCCAAGCCCCATCCAACCTGCCCTTGGACACCTCCAGGGATCCAGGGGCAGCCACAGATTCTCTGGGCAACCTGAGCAGGTGTTCACACTCATCAGAACATTTTTCTTCCTTATATCAAATCTAAATCTGCCCTTTTTTAGTTTAAAAGCATCACCCCTTCTCTGGTGTTGCCACTTTGGTGTTTGGGCAGCTCTTCTTGGAGGAGGCTGAAATGCAAACAGGGAAGGACAGTTTGCTTTCCTAGGAATGGGAAGTTTCTCTGTTTAGGCAGCAGCAGACTGGCTCTGTTCATTGGAGTTGAATATTCATAAACCCCAGCAGGGCTGTTCCGTGAAAGTTGGTTTTCTTCCACATCTCGATTAACATTTTTGCTAATCTGAACAGAAGGGAGTAAAATACCTACACTGAAGGATTTTCTGTATGCCCATGGAGTGCCTTGACTTCATTTCTGAGAGAAAAAAAACCTCCCAACTAACAGTTTAATATTGCTTTGGTTATTTCCTTTATGATGCTCATAATTGCATTGCTGATTTTTAATTAAACATGCATTTTGTGAAATATGTCTCATAAATAACCCTTCTGAGCCCTCCTTTTAATAACTATTCATCACTCATTTAGTGAGTACAAAGGGCAGTGGAAACAATTACTGAAATGTGCTTATACAGGGAGAGCAGAACACAGGAGACTTCCCAGAGCATCTCGTTGTCTGATTAAATCCACTGATGGATTTCCAGTGGACCCTGTTTTAACAGAGAAGATAAATTTACTGTTGTCCTTATTCCTTATTATTAAAACCAATATCCTAATTATCCCTGGCAGGTTGTTTCTAAGGTATTAGTTTGGCTGTTCATAAACTGAACGTTTATATCCTTGCTGCCATTTGTCTTTCATTGGGATTTTTTGTCCTGTAAAGGACACTGGACACTGGAATTGTGTGTCCAGTTGACTGACCAGACATTTAAACACTTCCTTAGAAGCTGTGCTTCTGGGTGCCATGAAGATTGACAGATAAATTATCAGTATTTAATGAGATTCAGTTATCTTTGGGACTGCAGGGAGCAGGTTCTGTGTTCAGTACATTTAGATTTTTTTGTGACTGTGGTCTGTGAAATGTTTGATGCTCCAACTCTGCCCTGTTCAACCCAGAAGGTCTCGTGCAGGACGAAGAGGTCACAGAGGTGCCAGAGATTTGATCTGGCTTTGCATTTTAAGGTTCAGTTTTTACAAATATTAAGCATCAGTAATTTTCAAAATAATAAATATATATATATTCAAAACCATTTGATTTGGTTTCAGCCTGGAGATTCAATATTACAGAGTCTGTTATTATAAATATATCCATACTACAGGTATTACAGAATAAGTGTATTAGATATTATAAATATTATCTATTCATATGAGCTCAGCCCAGAGAAGGGAAGGTTCTGAGGTGACCTAATTGACCTTATTGGCGTTTTCACACTCACACTTAGATTTAAATTGATTATTACCTTTTATCCTGACCTGCTGGGTGAACAGCAGTTTCCTCCTCAAAAATTTCAATATACAGGTGTGATATTTATGTACCTATGTACATATTTATGTACAGCAGTTTCCTCCTCAAAAATTCCAATATACAGGTGTGATATTTATGTACCTATGTACATATTTATGTACCTATGTGAGCCTGTTGGGAAAAAAAAAAGGCATTTGGAATTTCTTTTCTTACTTTTGCTTAATAATCACCAGTTTCCTGGTTTCTTTTGCTTGAAACACCTCCATGGCTGAAAACTGCTCTAGCTTTGGTTCAGCTTTGTACAGCTGTGTGGTGGAGAACCTGCTCCACCACATAGTCTGTAATTAACAGACAGTAATAATTATTCTGCGTGGAAACAACTGTGCTCCTGCAACAAAAGCAGGCAAGCACCAGGGAGGTGATTTTCTGTATTTGGCAGGAGATTTACCTGAGCGTGAATAATAAACTATGACCCAGTAGATTAATTATTTTAGGGAATGCTCAGGTTTTCCTTGCTATCTTAGGTAATTCTGAATTAAAGAGTTTTTGCCTGGATGATTTGAGAGCAGCATTCCTGGTGTTTAGAACACGCTCCTTGAGACAGAACCGTTCCATGTGTTAAATACTGATTATTAGAAAGCAAAGCCTTGGGGTGAAGTTCTCTGGCAGGGATTTGTAGAACCCTTCAAAAAAAGAGCCTGACGGAAAAAAACACCTGAAATTTTGGCATATATATATATATATATATACATATATATATATATATACATATATATATATATGTATATATAATAAATAGATAACAATGTATAATAATAAATATATAATAACAGATTGTGATAAATATTATAAGTTAACAAATAATAAATATATAAATGTCTAAAAAGAAATATACAAATAGCAAATAAAATAACTATAAAATAATGTATAAACATAAATAATAAAATATAGTAAATAATATGAACAAATATAAGTATATAAATATAATATGAATAAATAATAGATGAAGAATAATTAATATATAGTATTATATATCATATATAATATAATATATAATATTAATAAATATAATATATAAAACATATAATACTAAATATTATATATTATATAATATATGATAGTATATATTATTATTCTTTATCTATTACTTATTTATAATATTATTATTATATAATTATTATATAATAATTATATAGTACTATATATTATACTATATATTATATGATATATGATACTATATATTATTCTTTATCTATTACTTATTTATAATATTATTATATATAATTATTATATATAATATTATATAATACATAATATAGAATATATAGTATATGTTTTGTATATTACAATATATATATATAATATAGTATTACATATATAAAAAAACCAAGTTTTCATTTAGATTTAGAAAGTTGGTCCACAATGGAATTTAAAGCAGTTCAACTCCGAATTTTGCTTAGCCACCTAAATCACTTTATTTTGCTTAAATTAGCACAAAGATTAAAGCAAGAAATCAATTTGACTTGGAAAATCGAGGGAAGCTGAACCTCCTTATGCTTTAAACATTTGACAATTGGCAGTTTAGTTTCTAAACAGGATTCTGGATAAAATTTGGGTTCCAGAGGGACAATCAGTAGTTCCCTGTCCCATGATGAGCAGGGACAGAAATGAAGGCCATGGAGCCTCTCTGGACACCTGAACTCTAAAACACGGAGGGAAAACAGATTATTAAAGTCAATGGATATGGATAATGGATATGGATATGGATAATTTTTGAACTGTCATGTCAAAGGCACTGAAAATGACATTTTTATAGTGAAACTTCTGTGTGAAAAGCATGAATGAAAGGAGACTTGGAAAGCAGATATTAGGCTAGAAAGAAATGCAAAAAGGAGTTATTTTTTATATGATAAAAGTTGGTCCAACTTTAGCTAAACATTAGTAAAGAGAACTCCAAAAATCCCAGGAATCTCTCCTAGTTCATAGCTATTTCCTCTATTATTTTTTATATTCAGAATAAATCCTTACTCTCCTTTTTTTTTGTTGAGAACGTATGTGCTTGAAAATTTCAGAGTTGCCTTTCCCCCCCCCAGTCTGTGTAGAACAAGCCCAATTAATTCAATATTTGAAAAAAAAAAATGCTGATCCAATAGGACAAAAATCAAGGCCAGGAGTCAAGAACATGATAAAGAGTCACTGCAAATATTAAATTTTCCACTATTGGAATGTTCCAATATTTCAATATTTCCAGTATTTCCACTTTGGAAATGAAGCAGAAAGAGCACTGACCCAAAGAAGAACAGAGTGGGGTTTGTTGCAGGATGAGGGCTCCTTAAAATAGACATTTTATTCCTCCCAGAGCTCACAGATTAAAAAAGAAAATGTCCTTTAAATGTCTTGGAAATAACAATTTTCCGCTTTCCAGAAAATAAATCCAAGACCCCCCCCTCAGTTTTGAAACCACCTGAGACAAAGTTGGAGCAGGTTGTTTTCCTGAGCTCTGTTTTAATTATTGGACAAAGGCAATAATTGATGTGCTGAGGGTTAAAAGTTCATTTGGGCTTGATTATTTTATCTTTTACTATTTTGCTCTCTGCAATTCATTTTTTCAGCTTCCTGTAATATTTAAAAATAAAATTAATTTGACAGTTGTCTTTATAAAAATAAGAGCATTTGAAATACACTTTTCATTTTAAAACTGGTGGAAACCACTTGGATTCCCATTTACCAGCAGTAGAAAACTCCCCTATATTTGAAATGCTAATGGTGCCACTGACATTTCAAGGAATTTTATGCCAAAAGTTAAAGAAAATACATTACTTAGTCCAGTGCTAATCTTTCACTTTCTCTAATGCTCAGCCTCATTTATGCTTTTAAACTCCATTAAAAATAACTGCAGTGCCATATTATTTTAAATGGCCTTTCTGATCAAAAAAAATGTCTTTTTTTTCCCCCCAGGGTAATTTTCTTGTCCTTATTTTGAGGACTTTCTACTTCTATTTCTATTCTTGACTTTAACTTTGCAATTAATGTTATTTTTTCTTAGAAAATTTGGCTTTTCTTCCTGAGTTACAGGTTACAAGCTGAAAATCTGACTCTGTGGAAGAGAATAAGCATTAGGAAACCATCTAGGTCATACTTAGAAATTCCTGGAGAAATTCTCTTGTGTGCAGAAGGACAATTAATGCCCAATTCCCAGATCCAACATATTTTTGCCTCTTGCACCAAGAAGCTTTTTGGCCTCTCTGAGCCCAGAAATAGGTATTTTAACAGCCCTTACTGGGTAATTCCTGTCAAAATAAGGATCTTGTCCATCCACAGAAGGTTATAGTTATAATCTAAAATTAATTTGGGACCTTTAGAAAAAGATGAGGATCCCTCTTGATGACTAGAACTGATTGATTTATTTAAGGGTTCAAAACATGCATGGATGTGGCACTTGAGGACATGGTTTAGTGGAGGATTGGACTTGATGATCTTAAAGGCCTTTTCCAACCTTTTTGATTCTATTTTTCCTTTTTTTTTTCCCAGTTCATATATTTAATTTGTAACAGTATCAGCTGGGGCTTTAAGTATTCCAGACAAAAGTGGTGGGAAACTGGGAAACGAGTCTAAGGAATTGCTATGATCAAAATTCATGGCAAATTCAAGTTCTAAAACTTCATAATTATCGATCAAATTATTCCTTTCAGTCATTCAGACTTTTGAAACTGGAATTTCGCGATTTGAATTCCTCCATAACTGTAATTCTCCATTTTATTTTTTTTCTCCAGTACGTGTTTTTTTGGGTTTTTCTGCGTTGGCTTCAATAATTGTTGAACACCTTTTTTCCAGACCTGTTCGAAATTCAAAACTTGACAAAAAGAAGTTGAACTCCCTTTCTGAAACTAAGAGGCAGAGGCCTGAGCTGAACCAATGTGGTTATTCAGATTTTCTTAGCAGAAAAAAAGAGATGCTGAACTGGATAAAATAAAAGGCTTCCTTGTGATTTCTACCAATTCTGCAATCAGGGTTTATTTTCTGATGTTCCTCTTGCAGTCAGTTCTTGTTTCATAGCAAATAAATTCTTATGGGAGACAATAAATCCATGTAATTTCCTACCACTCCACTAGAAAGTTATAATGATTATGACACCCCATCCTATTTACAGTTTGTCTCTTGTGTTGCAGAGGAGAAGGAATGAAAATCAGCCTGGAAAATCTTAATGAAACAGAACTTTATTAGATACATTTGAAAGAATCCAGATGCAGAATGAAGACTGTGAAAATAGATGTTATAAAACACTTCCTTTTGCTGTTTTCTGATACACAGAACTGATTTTTAGGCATAAAAATCTTCCTCAGTGTGCTAAAATTTTAAAAATCACTTCAGGGGTGTCCAACAACAATCTGTACCTTTTCTTTCTGGAGAAGGTTTTCTGTAACTATTCCTGATCAATATTAGATGCTGATATTGGAGATACACTTGAACTGATGCATTTCTGGCATCTCAAAAGGTATTTAAAATAGTTGTGGCATTTAAAAAAAAGAGCCCAATTTCAAGCTGCCATGTTGCCAGACCCTTCCTTGGGGAATAAGTAATAGATTTTATGATTTTTAAGTCAAGTAAACAGATAAATTTCAGTTCCTGAGGTCTTTCAAAGTTTTTATGGCTGATTTTTTGGTGAGTTTTATGGTTGTGAAATTGCTCTCTTAAAAGCACTGCTTTATGAAAAAGAATAACATTTCTGCTCTGAATAATTGAGCTGAGATCTGCAAAAAGCAAGTTCCAAACCAGAGGGCAAACCACGGAACAGCTGCTCTTTTGCCTTGTTTGTAAACTGGGCTTCCAGGATTTCCTTGGGATTGCCTTGAGAGAAGGCAATAAACTGGATTCTCTGAGGTCTCACCCCTTTTTATGCTCTTTTCATCTTGATCCTGCATTTTTACAGCTGAAATGATCTCTGTGTAACCTGCCTTTCCTTTAGCAGAGAGATGAGTATGGACAAAAGGCTGGGAAGACAAAATGGGAAAATTAGGGAAAAAAAAACCAAGAAAAATGGGAGCATTTCCTTCCAACCCTGTTCAGGAACAGTTAACTGAAGGTAGAAATATGTTCAAAACACTTGTAAAAGCTGAGCTCTGCTGAAATACTTTCTGCTTTTGTTTCCAGTGTAATGATTCGGGGAAAGTCTCATTTCTGAAACATTATGAGCACTGTGCTTTCGAGTCTCATTTCAGGAGATAACCCAGAGTTATTGTGGAATAGAAAATGAAAATATTGCAAAGCTTTATAAATTCTCAGCAGTATTTGTTTTTTCTTAAAGTGGGCAAGAAGAATTGAGGCTCTTTTCTTTTGACTGTGTAGTTTTTTGCACCCCTTGCATTAGCTTTTTAAATACTTATTTCAACTGATGCAAAATAATAAAACAGTCATTCTCCAGCAGCTTTGACTTCAGAAAACTCCTATTTCTTCTGGTTTTATTCAGTTCATGTTGGTTTTATAATTTGTGCCGAAAGTTGGAAGAACTTAATACAGTTACAAGGGGAATAAATATCCTGACATTTATTAGATTCTTAAGTAAATTAATGCTCCAGGTCCATAAGGAATATCCATTTTTATATTGGGAATAACAATAAAAGGGGCTCTCAGGTCTCCCTGGAGCCTTCTCTTCTCCAGGTGAACAATCCCAGCTCTCCCAGCCTGTAGGAAAATGAAATGGTTCTATTAAAGTAAAATATAGATTAGAAAAAAAAAAAAAGAAACCAAACAAAAAAAAAGGGGGGGGGACGGAAGTCGACTAAGAATTAAGTTTTCTTGAGTCCTGATACTTAAAAAGTCAAACCCATCTAGTCTAACTCAGAGAAAGGGTGACCTGGGTGTGAAATGATGGTTTAGTCCTGAAATGAGCTTCAGGTGACCTGAGTAATGCTCCCACTTCCAGCACAGAGTAGATCACCCTGTGTTTACACCAGCAGACTCCATCTAACCTGCTTCTCCGAGGTTTCAAACATCCCATCTCCTGCCTTAGTTACTGAAATGTCACAAATCAATGAAAGAATGAAAAAAAAAAAAAAAAAAAGCCAGTTATTACTAAAATAACGAAACTTCCGCGGCTAAAATTAGAAAGTTCCTTTAGCACATCTGAGCCCACAATAAAACAAGGAGTGTCTGGGAGTCGGGCTCCTTTGAGAAGCTCAAACAGATGATAATTTGCAGCACATCAGTGAAAAACGGTGGGAAACAGCTGCCTCATTCCCAGGCCTTTCAAACGCCAAGGAGCCTCATTACCTCGATCAGAGCGTTCCTCTCCTAATGGTTCTTTGTGCCTCAGAAGAGTGAGGGGTTGCTCCTGAACTTTTATCACCGGGAAATTAGAGAGGACTGTGATGTGGGTATTAAAAAGAACGACAGATCAGACACAAGCTCCAAAGCCGAACTTCGCTGGATTCATTCGCTTATTCAGGAGACTCTTCCTGCTGCCAGATAATTGTTACACGTGATTAACAACATCACCAGTGCAAAACTTTCAACGCTCCTGTTCTGGGGCAATGCTGGAGAGCAGTGACAACGGAGGGAAATAAAACCCGTGAGAAGCAAGGGATGCAAAAAAAACCCAATTGCTCACCACCTGCTACCTTTACACATCGCTCACCTTTAGGAAAAAGGAGCTTTTAGAACTCTCTGTGCACTGATCCAGCTCTTCTAGGTATTTATCAACGTCTTGGCCTTGATACTTCAAGAGCAAAACTAAGAGAGGAATGAAATAACCCTGATGAAAGGTTCTTGGTGTGGCGGGGAAAAGGCACGAAATTATCAGTGAGAAATAAAACTGATTCCATATAAAATTTGTGGTCTATGAAATGCTGGTGATAAACGGAAAACACTGTTTATTTGTTTCCTTTACAGTCCTTGTCTTTGTGGCTGGAAGGAATAACAGATGACAGAAAGTTTCTTCTGGCAAATTCAGGTTTAACCTCTGAAAGTCAGAATTCTACACCTGCCCCAAGCCAGAATTTCTCACTCTGAGTACAGAAAGGGAGGATGCACAGTCTGGCTGATCCTGATTGAGTTAAACCATGAATGATATTAATATTCAACTGAAATAAGCTTTTCTGTTCCATTCCATTCTATGCTTTATCTGTGATATAAAAATTACTTCCAAAGCAAACAATGATGATGGCTAAACCAGGAGACTGAGAAGACCAATAAAAAATAACCAGCAGACATCAAACTAGTCCTCAGATTCTTATGCAAATGTATCAAGGGAATCAAAGAGGGAAAATAAAAGAACACAAGGATCTATATTGTCATGGAATCACAGGATGATTTGGGCTGGAAGGGACTTTAAAGCCCCACTAGAACCTACAGCTCTCTGTGAGCCAGAAAACAAACAAAAAACCAACCAAAAAAAAAAAATAAAAATAAAAAAAAATTAAAAATGTGAGAGAAATCATTTCTCTTGCATAAGACTTCAGAAGGTGATGACAATAATGTTTATTTCCCTAACATGAATAAACCTTAATTTTATCTGTTATAACTGAAGATGAACAAACGAAACTATTTAAGTGAAATTAAACCTTCTCCCTGCACTGCTATAACAGAGATAAGTAGGAGATGAGGCAGGAATGGATCTGTAATATATTCAACTATCAAACAGTAATAGTAAAAGAAGAAGAAACCCCTTCCAGTTATTATTGTCCAGATTTATCTCTCATTTAACCTCATTTAATACATTCAATACATTCTACATTGAAACAAAGGTTCTGTTCTCTCCATGTCTTTTGTTCTTCTGATTTGTTCCCTTTTTTCACACCCAGGAATTTAATTCCCACCAGCAGTTCAGAAAGCATAATCTCACTAACATATTTTCATCAAATGGAAAAGTAAGCAAAGAAATTTATAGAGGCTAAAAAACCTGGAATCTGTGGATAAATAAGAGCTCTTTTTGAAGTCATGTAAAGTTTCCTGTGTAGCTTCTGAAAGTAACAACTTTATGAGAGAACAAATGAAATTGTGGGATTGTCACATCCCTGCATATTAAGCAGATCCTGAAGGGTGTTTAGCTGATGCAGACAGTTTGAAATGTTTAAATTAGAAGTGCATTTGAGTCTGACAGGGAAGAAATATAAAATACAGATGTTTCAAGTGCATGGAAACACCCAAATTGTTGCAGACAGGAGAGTGTCTGCAGGGATCCATCCTTTCCCACCTGAGTGACAGGAACAGGAGAATCAGTTTGTATTTTCACTGGATTGCTTTGCATTAACAAAAGTAAGGAGAAAAGCCTGAAATATGTGCTTTTATCCACAGCTGTGCCTGCTGCAGGGTGTTGGGATGGCAGGAGATGGAGCTCATCAGGCCTGGAACACACCCATATATTGAAACAGGGATGTTCCAGTTACAGTATGGAATCACAGAATTCCAGACTGGTTTGGGTTGGGAGGGATCTTAAAGCCCATCCAGTGCCACCCCTGCCATGGGCAGGGACACCTCTCACTAGCCCAGGTTGCTCCAAGCCCCGTCCAACCTGGCCTTGGACACTTCCAGGGATCCAGGGGCAGCCACAGCTTCTCTGGGCAACCTGGGCCAGGGCCTCCCCACCCTCCCAGGGAAGAACTTGCAGCACTGCAAACATATTATATCCATTTTTCTTCAATTCTGTGTCAGAACTGCTGCAATCTTTTGCCCTAGTAGGTCATATTTCCTCTTCAACAAACAGAGATCAGGTAAACACAATAAAGCATCAATGTGTTCATTCCTGAAATAGGCACAAAATTGTCATGTTTCTGAGTTGACAGAAACTGCACTTTCTATTCTGTAGACTGTTTCAAAAAGTTTCTTCAATTTAGGAGGAACATTTGTGACAAAGGAGTTCTCAGGAACTCCACATTTGACCCAGTGATGAGAAATCTTCGACATTCTGACTTAGAGAGTTCTAAAAAAACTCCCTTTTCCTAAGGGTAACCACGAGAGGGGAAAGGCTGGCTCAATGAAAATGTCAGAGGCTGTGTTCTCCTGGAGGCCTGTCTGAACGCTGACAAAGTCCTTTTCCAATTTCCTTTCAAATGGATTTGGGAAACGTTTATTAGTTCTTCCTGAAGTGCCTGTAATTACTCTGTGGTGCTGCTCAGCCTGTGCCTGGGGCTGCTCTGCAAACTCCCCATCCATTGTCACTCTGTGCAATGGGCTCTGACAGCACAGATTGGGTTTCCAATATATCAAAAGTTTGGATGTACTTCGTGATCCTAATTCATGCAAAGTTGCCACGGCTGGTATTGAGAATTCCTTCAGATCAAATTTTACAGGAGTGGGGACTGATGTCCAGCGTTAATACAGCTTTACTTACTCATCATTTTGTTTCTATCGTGGGAGCACAGAATCACAGAGTTTAAGGTTGGCAAAGCCCTCCCAGCCCATGGATCCCCCCTGTGCCCGATGCCCACCTTGTCCCCCAGCCCAGAGCACTGAGTGCCACGGCCAGGCCTTCCTGGGACACCTCCAGGGCTGGGCACTCCAAACCTCCCTGGGTAGCCCCTGCCAAGGCCTGACCACCCTTTCCAGCAGGAAATTCCTCCTCCTGTCCAACCTGAGCCTCCCCTGGCACAGCTGGAGGCTCTTTCCTCTCCTCCTATCCCTTGTTTTCTGGGACAGGAGGCCACCAAACTCCATGGGGCTCAAGGAGCAGGTTCTGGTGCCCTACATTCTGTGGAACAGCTCCTTAGGCAAACCCTCACTCTTACTTTAGTGCTGGTTTTTAGAGAGCACAGACACACTGGCTTTGGAAGTCACTCTTCACCATCCCCACTGAGCCATGCAGTTCATGTGCTGGGAACAGAAGAATTCAGTTCTTTTGGGAAAAATTCCGACCCAGAAAATGCCCCCCAGGGGGATATCTGAGGTACTCCAGGCAACAAGAGGAATTCAATCCATAGTATCACATTAGAGCCAGTCCAACCCAAAATCCTCAGACTTCAGAGTGTTTCTCATTCATCTGCCTTGCTTTGCTGTGCAGATTAACAGATCTTTTCCTGTCCTAATGTCCTGTTTGATTAGACATAACCAGGCACCTCAACTGGGTACTTCTGGCTGTATTGCACCAGCTTGAAATAAAACTATACCCAAAGGTTTACGGGGGAGAAACCCCACCTGCCATCCATGGATTTTATCAACATTTTTCCTGTGTCCATGCTACAGGACAAATGTGAGGAATAATGTCTGTGGTTGTATTTACAGATGAAGATTTGACCTGTTGGAGAGAGTGCAGAGGAGGCCCCAAGATGAGCAGAGGATGGAGCAGCTCTGCTGGGAGGAAAGGGGAGAGAGCTGGGATTGTTCAGCCTGGAGAGGAGAAGCTTTGGGGTGACCTGATTGTGGCCTTGCAGGACCTGAAGGGGCTCCAAGAAAGATGGAGAGAGACTATGGACAAGGGATGGAGGGACAGGACAAGGGAGTTAGATGGGAAATTGGGAAGGAATTGTTGTCTGGGAGGGTGGGGAGGCCCTGGCACAGGTTGCCCAGAGAAGCTGTGGCTGCCCCTGGATCCCTGGAAGTGTCCAAGGCCAGGTTGGACGGGGCTTGGAGCAACCTGGGCTGGTGGAAGGTGTCCCTGCCCATGGCAGGGGGTGGGACTGGATGGGCTTTAAGGTCCCTTCCAAGCCAAAGCATCCCATGACTCTGGGATTCTGGGATTTTGGGGTGTTCCATTTCTCTCCATGCCTACACAAAACCATTCAGAAGACACCTCCTCTGTTGCCATGAATCAGCCTCATCCCAAATCTTCCTAGATTTCAAAATTCTCATTCAGCTCCTGATTTCCATCATTAAAATAGAAAAGATCCCTGGAAACAGTTACATGAGAAGAGGTTTTCTTAGGAATAGAAAGGTGTTGCAAGAAATTTTCAACTTCATGTCCTGGACTCTGTTTTAATTTTCTGTCAGCAAGTCAAGTCTTTTCCAGAGGCAAATTTAACCAATATCCCACAAGACTTTTTAGAGCTACCATTCCAATGTTTGTCCCAGATTATCTTTGTGAAATGTCCTAAGAAATAACCCAGTCCAGGCTCAAGTTTTAAAAAGCTGGTTTACTGTGTGAATTAACTTTGTGGTTCCTTTTATTGTTATTCCCAATATAAAAATGGATATTCCTGATGGAATCCAATCTGTTTTTCCATGGCAATCATTTTATAATCAGCTGTACCCATTTTTATTCCCTTTTATTAGAGAAGGACACTTTGCTGTTTGCACAGTGGAACTTCCATGGCTCAGACATGAGTAAACCTGGTTATTTCAGAATTATGGCTTTGCCACTGAGTTGCCTCAATTTTTCAAAGAAGCTGTAAACAATATATATTTGTGGAGAATGTGATGGAATCCCTCACACAAAGGGTTTTTTGCAGAATTACGGATGTGAGATTTCACCATTAAAAAATCCAGATAAATCCATCTCTGGGGGGAGTTGCAGACAAATTGTCAATGAATGTTCACTCCAAATTTGTTACATCTTCAGGAAGTAAAGAGGGAGACTCCAATGACTTGGTGAATTCTTTCTTTGACTGGTAATTCTGCACCAGGGTTTGTTACAACCACACCAGGGGATGTATCTGGGGAGGCCCCAAGAAACTCTTGATTTGCCTTTTGCTTCCCAAAGCTGAACTGAGATGAGAATTTACAGGATTATCACCATAAACAGAAGGGAGTAAATTCACCTTTCTGGTCCTTTGGCCACAAACAGAACAGAACAAACTCCCTAATGCTTCAACTATGTATTGGATCAACTTTATTTATTTGTTCTATAACGTTGGAACAACTCTACTATTTATTCTGTAGCATTAGATTTACTCTACTTTTTTTATTCTATAGCAGTGTTTATTTATTCTATAGTGTTGGATCAACTCTATTTATTCCAGATCAGTGTTTGTTTATTCTACAGTATTGGATCAACTCTATTTTTTCTAGAGCAGTTTTTATTTATTCTATAGTATTGGATCAGCTCTATTTATTCTGTAGAAGTGGTTATTTGTTCTACAGTATGGTCCAGGCTCATCTTCCACCAGTTTAACAGGAGAATAAAAGTTTCACATTCTAATAGCTTGGCAAGTGTGCCAGTTTTCTTAATGCCATGTCCAGACCTGGGAAATATCAGGGCAAGTCCAACAGCCTAAGGAAGGACAGAAGCAAAGATGTTCTTGTGATCAAATCAACAAGTAATATAAAAAAAAAAAAAAAATAATAATATTTTTGGTGGTTTATTCCATGTACACAAAGTTTCTTCTCATTCCATGAAAAAGTTTCCCTCTTCCCATGGTTCATCAGCTCTCATCAGTCTGGATTTTTTAATTTGATGATATTGTAGATTTAATTGAAATTCTTCTCATTTATTTGTTTGTTGGGGTTTTTTTTTTTGGTGAGCTTTAATCCAGGTATAATGACAGTTAGATAAAACTAAATTATTTTCTCCTCATTTATACAGCCTGTTCCAATCTTATTTTGTCATCTTCCAAATGAATCTTTTACTAGAAAAATATTCCAGGTGGGTTTCTGTCCCTTATTACCTCGTATTCCTCTCATTTTGGGGGGAAATAAATCATGACATTATCAGATTCAGATTATTCCCAGTTACTAGGTAATTTTGTGATTTAGTTTCATTATGGAATATTGGCAGCAAGAAGATTCTTAATTAGATGTTCTTAGAAAAGTTTTTAGAAAAGTCAGGAAAATCAAAAGCTCCACCTAAGCATGTTCTTCCAAACTTCAACTAATCCGATTAATCACCTGGGTGGTTTGAGGTGAAACGGGGGAATAGGTGATTCTCTGAATAAACTGCACGTGGAATATGACAAGAGACAAAGGCACATCATTTCCCAAGGAAAAATGTTGTTGGTTTTAAGGAAGAATACCGGAATTCCATGTTTTCTCCCCACGGGCTGTTCCAGACAAACAGAGATCGTCCCTCCAGGAGGAACAACTGAAAAGAGATTCAGACAAGACAAATAGAGCAAACTCCACGTTCCCCTCGTGAATCACTGCTTTTGCAAAAGTATCTTCTCCTTTCCCCCCAATTCTGATCATTCCAATGATAAATTCAATTCCAAACTCCTGCTTTTAGGTGAGACAGGAGATGGGAAGGAGCTGAAATGGGCTGGATGATTAATAGAAGTTCTGTCTGTTTAGCCCTGGACAGGAGCTGGGGGCTTTTGTGGTCTTTACTTTTTACTTGTTGGTATTTTTTAAAAAACTCCATATTTCAGAATTCTGCCAAGTGCTGACAGTAAAGACAAACTATCTTTTTTCTGCCCCTATGAAGAAGGTGACAATGATTTGATTAGGATGATTTATTGCATTAGAAAGCAAGAAGAAGATGAGGAGGGAATGAATCAAATTATGACAAACCGATCCTGGAGAAACTGTGAAAAATTAGAGTTTTCTTTTTATGGTCAAGAGGATATATCTGGAAGTAAATTAGACCATATCTGAACAGATTAAAAAAAAAAGAGACTATGATTTCTTCTTGAAAATTTCCAACTAGAGCAAATGGATTTAAAGCAGAAATAAGCTCAGCTTACAGGAGGATAAATTTACAATTAAAATGTTCAAACAATGGATTTTCATTCTCTTAGAATTATATATTATAAATATATAAGTTATCTATTATTATACATAAGTTATAAATATTGTTTCCTCGTTACCTGTTGCTGGTTGGACACTGGGTGTGAGCTTTAAAGGAACTTCTAAATGATAATGAGGTTTTATGGTGGAAGAAGAATAATTCACCCAAAACTGGGATCATCTTTTTACTTTCTGAATTTACCAATCGTAGAATTTTCAGGACATTCTGGAATTCAGATCCCAGATTGACTGGGCTCTGCCTTGTTCTTTGGGTCAGGCAGAGTTTGACTTTTGGTTCCTTTGAATACTCAGAATGCTCAGAATTTGGGAGGAAAGGTGGCTGCCAAAACAACCCCACAACCAGGCAAACATCCCCTCTCCAAACAATCCCTGTGTGTGCAAAAAGCCAGAAGGATATTTAAATAATAAATACGATTTTAGATGTATCAGAATAAGGTGCACTTGCACACATACATGTGTATGCACACGTATGCATATGTATATAATCAGGCTTAAAATAGGTTTAGACAACTAGAGCACTCAGGACTTTAATATATATATTATTTTTTGGTGTTTATATATATATACATATAGTGTTTAAACCAAACTATTTCAACTAGAAATACAAGACCCTGTTTCCCAGCTCCAGTGAGGGAGTTAAAACTCATTGTTTAAAAAAAAAAGTGTTACCAATTTTTGTTGCTCAATGTGGAGTTGTGTTTCATAACATCCTTGGAAAATCAGAGATCGCTGCGAGAAGTCTGCATTGATAATACTCAAATCCAAGCACTATATTTATTTATTTATTTATTTATTCATTCATTTATTTATTTATTTATTTATTTATTTATTTATTTATTTATTTTTAATGTATTTATTTTTATTTAATTAGTGTTTATTTTTATTTAATTAATGTGTTTATTTTTATTTATTTTATTTATTTATTTTTAGTTATTTATTTTCTTTATTTTTAGTTATTTATTTTATTTATTTGTTTGTTTTTATTTATTTGTTTTCATTTGTTTCGTGTTACAATGGAGAAGGAATAAAAATCAGCCTGGAAAATCTTAATGAAACAGAACTTTATTAGATACATTTAAAAGAATCCAAATGCAGAATGAAGACTGTGAAAATAGATGTTATAAAACACTTCCTTTTGCTGTTTTCTGATACACAGAACGGATTTTTAGGCATAAAAATCTTCCTCAGTGTCCTAAAATTTTAAAAATCACTTCAGGGGTGTCCAACAACAGTCTGTGTATTTGACCTTTTCTTTCTGGAGAAGGTTTTCTGTAATTAGTCCTGATTAATATTAGATGCTGATATTGGAGATACACTTGAACTGGTGCATTTCTGGCTTCTCAAAAGGCATTTAAAATAGCCCAAATTCAAGCTGCCACATTACCAGACCCTTCCTTGGGGAATAGGAAATGGATTAATGATTTTTAAGCCACTACAGTCAACTAAACAAAGAAATTTCAATCCCAGAGGTCTTTCTAAACAGTGGACTGCAGGGAACAAATTCTCTAGGAAGCCCTGAGGTTTAGTTTTGGTCCTTTTTTTTCTGTTCCAATGAATCTAAAAATGTTTGTAGCGTTCTCATCTCATTCAATTCATAAAATTGTGTAGCATAAATATATTGAAGTACCTTGGGGTCATCTGGGAATGGCTCTGCAAACAAATTAATCTCACTGATAACAGCCTGAGATTACCATGTAAACAGCTCATTTCTCATTATCCTGATTCCATGATCTGTCTTATGCAGTCAGGACTGTTTGATTTAATCTAAATATAATATTTTTATATTCCTAAAAAATGCAGGAGTGATTTCCCTGCAAAGGTGAATTTTGGGACTGTTGGTTGCCTGAGGCCAGTTCACTTTCTGTGTTTTCTGGCTTGGGGGCTTGGGAGTCATTTAATGAAACTCTATCTTTCTATGCTAAGTGCTTTCTTTGAACACAGACATCAGTCTTTTGCAACTATTCCAGGTATGTTTTGTGCATAGTCATGGAATCATTGAATCCCAGAATAGTTAGACTTGGAAAGACTTTAAAGCCATGGGCAGGGACACTTTCCATTATCCCAAGTTGCTCCAAGCCCTGTCCAACCTGGTCTTGAGCAACACAAACCAATAAACCACACACAGCACAGCCCAGGGGCAGGAAAAATGGCAGGGAAATAGCAGATTTCAGCACCAGGTTGGTGCTCTGAGCTGGCCCATGAGGAGATATTGCAGGGATGCTCGTGGCAGAGGCAGCTGGAGAGCAGGAGTTGCAATCCCTCCTCTTTCCTCCCCAGCTTTCCTCTCCAATCACTGATGTTTTATGCCCTCCTCCCAAAAGCAAATGGGATGATCTCATCCTCCCTGACAGAGTTTAAATTATTTTTGAGACCAGGACTTTTTCTGGTTTCACTGGGCTCCTTTCTTGCTTATTGTGTAGAATTCTCTGCTCCCAGCACTCTTCTCTCCCGCTTCTCAATTCCCTATTCTTATCTTGCTGATTTGACTGTTTCCAGGTGTTTTCCCTGTCCCACAGGTCTCTGATGGCCCCTTTGTGGTTGCCTGTATTTATGTAAATGTATATATTTATGCTCAGAGTGTCTCACTCTCACAGAAAATGTTGCTGAAGGCGTTTTGTACCGTTGCCAGCTGCGCTATTTCAATGTGCCCGTGCCTTGGTGCAAAGCAAGCAAATATTAACTGCCTCTCGCTTCTGCTGCTTTGGGCATGAAACAGGTCCCCTCTGCTCCACTGCTTTGAGTAATTTTAGAACAGCTCAGTCACCTGATGAAGGGCTGCTGCTCCATCACTTGTTTTTGCACATCAAACAGCTCGTATTTCAAAACACCAAAAAAAAAAAAAAGACAGCTTAATAATATGATGTATTTTAAAGCACAGTGGACACAAGGAAGCCTTTAAACTGCCTGCTTTGGAGACCCCCTTGAAGCCACAGTCATTTAGTGGATAAACCTCCACGTGGGACTGTTGCTTGGCTCAGTGTTTCAGCCTCTTTGGACTCTGTCGATTGAAAACAAAAACCTCTGAACATTTCAAAAAGTGCACTGGGCTTTATCTTTAATGCCATGGAAATGAGGGAATCAGTGTGTTTTCTGCACGAGGTCTGGGTGTTCAGTTTGCTTTTCTCTCGCTGCTGATATTTTCACAGCAGTGTGTATTTTTGGAGACGCAGAACTACTTCAGACTGTGTTTGTTTTAATTGAGTTTGTTTTAGAGGAGTGAAAAGACGTGTTCCCAGAAGCTGTTTATGTTTTGGTTGTTTGATTGGGGTGCCACCCAGTTCCCCTGACAGTGAGAGTGTTGGGAAGGCATCAGCACTCCCAGGACTTTGAAGCCAGTGTGTTTTCCCAGACTGTGTTAGCACTGTTTTAGCTTGGAGGTTTTGTTTTTCAGGCACTGAACT
The DNA here is from genome assembly GCF_003945595.2 of Pipra filicauda. Taxonomy (NCBI): domain Eukaryota; kingdom Metazoa; phylum Chordata; class Aves; order Passeriformes; family Pipridae; genus Pipra; species Pipra filicauda. Next base: position 710,769 of record NW_024104380.1, on the reverse strand, counting down.
CCATGCAAATTCCTCATTTCCAATGCATTTCCTTGGCTGAAACTTCCTTTTCTGTGTTCTTAAAAGCAACAGATCTGGTTTATCTGTTTATTGATATTCCTCTGATTTTGGGAGGGGTGTGCGTCTTTTATTTTTGTTTTTGCTTTTCTTCTTACAGTTTTAGTGTTGTGATTGAGCTTATTCAGTGACTGCCAGGCCACCAGTCAAACCAGTAACCATTGTTACCAGTGGTGGTGGGTTTGGGGCTGAGGATCAGTGTATCTTCCTCCCTCTAGGCTTTTGTTTTCCTCTTGATGAGGAACCACCACACTGCTGCCAAGCATTTTCAAACGACTGGTGTGCTGGACACTACCATTTCTCCACCAATTTTTCTTTATTTCATTCATTAGAACAGCTATAGTTGATGACATTAATGCTAATATTTTGAAGAATCCAGTAGCTCCAGACAAACAAAAGGAACTATTGAAACAATATTGATATTACTACTGTTGAAAACTTCACTGCTCCAAAGCCAGCAGCCACCAAACAGCTACAAAATAATCCAATATATTAAAAGCTGAGTAGGAATTTAGTTTCCTGGGCAGTTTAAATAGCACTAAGAGAAAAGAAATAAACCTGCAAGTCTTATTATAGAAAGCAGAAAAAGCAGAAAAACAAGTCTCTTAATAAAGTGGGAAGCTAAACTTTTGTATTATGAAGACAAAGCACCACCTGTGACCTTTAAGAGATTTATTTGGTTCCCTCACCTGTTCCCCTGTGCAAAGTATTAAAACATTATTCATTCCATAGCTATAAAAAAAATCTGTCATCTACACTACTTTTGATTTTCTTCTCCACACATCCATTATGTTTCAAATAAACATTTTTTTTCGACTCCCAGAGTTCTCAAATAACTTCTTCAAACACTCCGGAGAAGCATTGACGAAACTGTGAATAATGTTTGGCTGAATTGGATGTGTCACAGAGAAACACCTCCCCTCCCAGCAGGCATTTCCCCTGAGACAACATCTTAAAGCCAGGAAAATTTCAATTCCAGAGCTCCCAAGGACCCTCCCCTTGCCCAGGTCCAGCAGGTCTGGTCCCACCACAGACCCCTTCCAAAATGGAATATTTCCAGTTTGCAGCGAGCTGGATATTTCAGGGAGTGTTTTAATTGGAGGCCACTGGGATTCATTCCCAAACATCATCATATTTTATAGGTGTTTTTAATCAGTTTGACTCACCTAATGTTTATATCACCTTGAATATGTAGCAGTAAGGATTTCACAGATTATATGAGGTATGTAATGCATAATGTCAATGTATCCTTCCTGTCGTAGTTTTTAGTGGTTTAATTGTCATTGCAGGGCTGTTCCCCGGTGATCTGATCTTTTAATATTGGATTTGCTTACACAAAAAATCATGGAACATCCGGAGTTGGAAGGGACTCACAAGGATCATCCAATCCAACTCCTGGCCCTGCACAGACAGCCCAAGGGAAACCCCCCAGGAAAACAGGGAATGGAGGTTGCAGTCACTTCATAACACATTCCAGAATCACAGAACACGCTGAGTTGGAAGGGATCCACAAGGACCATCCAGTCCAACCCTCAGCCACCCCCAAGAGTCACCCCCTGTGCCCCAGAGGATCAGCCAAACCCTCCTGGAGCTCTGGCAGCCTTGGGGCTGTGCCCACTGCCCTGGGGAGCCTGGGCAGTGCCCAACCAGCCTCTGGGGGAAGAACCTTTCCCTGAGATCCAACCTGAGCCTGCCCTGGCACAGCTCCAGCCCTTCCCTGGGTGCTGTCACTGGTCACCCTCAAACTGTCATCTCATAATTGATTATTCCGTGGTTTCCTTGCTCTCCAACCGAGCCGTGTTTTCCATCGCAGAATCATTCAGGGCCTGAACTATGGTTACGACCAACCACAGGAAAATTCAGGTGGGAATTTAGAGAGGCCATTCCTCAGGTCTCTCTGGTTTGCCAGCAGAAGTTGTGCAGCCTTATTGGACCATGGAAGGAGTAAGAGGAGCTGCTCAGCCTGGTTTTGTTTCCAACCTTACAGTGTGGCTGGACTCCTGCTCCTTTGACATGACATTATTGCATGTCTTTGTCAGAGCACTCTCAAACTGCTTCAAACATCCTCTATGCTGCTAAAAAAGCTTTGCAATTACCTCCAGCTAGTGCAGGATACAGTAGGGCAATTCCTATGAAGTTTGGGTGGAGGGGTTTTGATCCTTCCCACTGCTCCACTGTGCACAAACTGCTCGTTGGCGTTTTGATGGAGTTCAAGGTCTTGGTCTTGAAGTTTTAAGCCCTTAATAGAGTGGGTCACACTCTCTTGAGGGGGTTCTGATCTTTAGGGATCTTTCATCTCGCCTTGGGAGATCTGAGGGAAAAGGTTAATCGTTGCCAGGGGTAGAAAGGAGGGTTCAGTTCGGCTCCGAGCTTTGTGGCCGTGCCGTCAGATCTGTGAAATCCTTCCTTTAGGAGGAGCAGGCACTATGGACCTGGGCTCTTGAAAGAGGCACAAAGACCTTATTTATCTCTGCAGATATTGGGGAGGCACCTCTGATTCCTCTTGACTCTTTCTTTCCTCGAGGCTAAAGGTTGAAGTAGAAAGAGCTCAGCACAGCCAGAGCTCCACGTCTGTACCTCTCACCGTGGGCTGTGTGGCAGCTCCTCTCCCGGCAGCGACACCTTGGTTGCTTTCAAAACCAGAAAATCCATGTTGTAGGAAAAAAAGGGCTCCTACATCCTTCAGGTGGTCCCACATCCACACTATTTCTGGTGATTTTCACGTTTTTTATTAGTATTTCACAGAATCCCAGGATGGTTTGGGTTGGAAGGGACCTTGAAGCTCATCCAGTTCCAACCCCTGCCACGGGCAGGGACATCTTGGAATAACTGAGCAACTCCATTGCTCTTTGCTCCTGGCACATGTTTTGATCTAAGGTACAGTTTGCTTTAGGCTAAGCAACCAAGAGAGTAACCAGATTTAGTTTTCTTCTAGAGGAGCTGTGTTTAGAATAATCTTGTCTTACCTGTAAGACGTTTGTGATACATCAGAGCAGTATCATTCTGAAACAATTCAAACTCCAAACCAGGATGGTGCAATTCATAGGGCTGTGATTTTGCTAGGACCCCGAAGGATGGGAAGACAACAATCTCTCTATTTCAAAACTTAATTTCTGGAGGACTTTGGAAATTTATTCCATGAGATTTCCATTGACACAACTTTTCAACCTGTCACACTGGGAGTGGAGTTGCAGTTTTTACATCTTCTGTTCTGAGTTTGTTTTCTGTTAAAATTCTGGAGGGAGGGCTTTTTTGTGACCTCCCTCAAAGGGCCCAGAACAGGCAGGAGCTGAAAACCGAAGGCCAGCTGGCACTGGAGCAGGTTTGGGTGTTTTCAGTCAAATACTAAAACTGAGATAATGATTTCAGCAGGGCTAATGGAAGTTCTCACTGTCCAGTTTCAAGCACCAGGGACAAGATATCTCCACTGTGGGGTGTTGGTATCATGGTGGCCACTCACAGCACGTCGACTTCCAGACTTGGGTTGAGTTGCAGTTCAGGAATGCAGAATCTCCCATTTAAGAGAAGCAGAAATCTGCTAAATCATGTTTTATGAAACCACTGCGAGCCACAACATCCAGGAACTGTTTCCTGTAGAGATCCACTCCTGTGGAAGTATTAGTTAAGATAACAATTACCTTTTTTTTTTTTCATTTTAAGCAGAATAAATAGAGAATAAAAGCTTTGAGTGTAAAGTTACAGTTCTTTATCCAATAACTCCATTAACTGGCAAATAATGTCAATTGAAAGTAAAAATTTGCTCACAGTCATTGCACGTCATTTAAACCTTTTATGGTTTAAAAAAAAGAACGAATCTTGCTTTCCCCCCCCCTTTCCTTCTAATGTAAACTTTTTACTGACGAATTATAATTTCGTTATAACTCAAGCCTCTCCAGTAAAATTCATTCCAACCATGGGCAGCGTGAGAGGATCACAGAGGAGAACACTGGTTAATAAGCCAGCACAGAGGAATCATTTTTATTTCTGCAAATGAGTGTTTTATTGGAATGAGAACAGTGTGTTTATGTTCTCAGTGACTTTATAATCCAATTTATATCTGGGGGTGTGAGGACAGAAGTGAAAATTTACAAGAAGGAGAAGGTTGCTGTCCTCTTGCCTGTAATAATAAGATTCTCTAAGTTTGGAACAAATGGAAAATGAGTGAGGTTAATTTACAGCTTCTCCCCACTGAGCACAGTGTAAAGAGTGGGAAAGACAATTAATATTGAACATAGAGTCCAGCCTTAATGCTATTTACCCTTGGAGTTCAATACCACAGCACAGATGACGAGAGCAATCATCTTAGAAATTATGTTAGTCTCTCTTGTTTAAATAATGTTGCAAACCCACAGTTAATTGTTCTTAAAAAAATTATGATTTGGGATGTTTTCTTTGATGAAGTATTATCGAGATAACTCTTAGCCAGCCTGTATATTATTAACCTCATTATTCATTCTGTTACATGGCCAACACATTTTAAGTCTGTTTTCCCAACTTGTAAGAAAATAAAAATTTGGAAGCTGGAAAAAGAATGGACCACGAGGATTTATTTTCTTTATCTAAAGTAATATTAGGAATTATTAGATCAGTTGCTGGCTTGGGGAGGGGATTACTGATGGAAAAGCACATGAAAGTAAATTAATATAATCTAGAATTAGTCAACTTCATCAGAGGAATTGGATGAAAACTTCTCAGGGTGAATAAACAACAATAATTTGAATTTTCCATTTGAACAACTGACTTTTGGCTGTGGTTGCAGTGTCAGTGATTGCAAATTATTGTCTGCTGGAGGTGCAATAGATGTGCTGCAAGAATCCACGGTGGCACAAATTTGATATATGATAAATGATATATGACCCTGATGGTCCTTTCCAGCATTAAAATCTGTGAGAGTCTTTTGTAACTAAGTAATTTTCTACAACTGAGTCTGTACCTTCTGCTTTCACAATACCCATCGCAAGGTTGACAGTTTCTAGTTGGAATCGAATTTTGTTGGGGTTTTTTTGGCCTATTTTTCTTCCTGTGACAATTTTCCTAGCAAATTGAAATCTCCAGCACCACTTGAAATGATCACATGTGAAAATATTACTGAAGGAAGCACCGAAAATGAACACTGAGGAGGGAGATGATATTTATTTGGGGTTTTTGTAAGACTCCAAAAGCCCTCTTGATTGAATGAATTCGATATTTTGATGTTGCATCCAGATTAGAGCCAACCCTTAACAGCAGAATAACAGACTTGGTAGCTACTTGTTATTACTATTTATTATTTATATCAGTGTCAGTGGTTTATCATAAAAATTTCTTGCCATGCAAGTAATTACATCATACAACACCATGAATAATTTCAGTTGTCTCACTGAGAAACCATTTCAAAGGTTTAAAAGCTACAAACTTTTAATTTCAGCTATTAATTTTGCTCAGGTAATATCAATTTTTTGTTCTGCTCACTGGTTTGTTCAACGCAAGTTTGTCTTCTCCCTCTGCTTCCTGCATTATTGTGAATATCCCACCTAATTAAAAAACATAATGCTCTAAAAAAAGGCTCCAAAGGGGCAACTGATAAATCTTGTCAAGTGACAAAAGATTTTTATTTTACTTCTGTGAGTGAAGTAATGAAAGAGTAACATGGCAAGTAACACAAATACAGAAAAATATTCATAAACAGTTTTGAGATATGTCTTGTGCATGATATTAATTGTCAGTTTGTGTTCATTCATTGGAAGTTTTATTTTCGTGGGTGGTTTTGTGCAGGGAGGAGGTTAAAGGTTGAACCCAACACAGTAATTACTTAAACCCAAATCGATTTAAAGGCACAGAATGAGAAGCCTGTTAACAACAATAAAAAAAAAAAGGCAAAGTTAAACATACAACTAAAACTGACAGATATTTATAGGAAAATTATGTGAAATTACCTACTTCTGGTAACCTTCAGCATTATCAGGATTAATGATTCAGAGAAATATATGGAAAATTGGCAGCTTCAGTAAGAAGCAGAGACTCCTGAAAGCATCAAAAATACATAAAATTAGGGTAATATTTCTTTTCCAATATTGAAATAATATTTTCCAGGTCGAAGACAGCAAATAACCATGATCCACTGGGGATTTGCAAGGAAAACCACACAATGTGTCCTTTTAGGACTTCATTTCGCAGGCAATCGTGTTCTTTTGAAAGCTACGTAACAAACATCCATTCAGATTTAAATGCCACCTGTGGGGGAGAATTCCACACTGATGGAAAGCAACATTGGAAGGAAAACATGAGGTAAAACTTACCATAAAAATTAGCTGCAATGATACAGGAGAGAAAATAATTAGTACTGAAAATTACCTGTTTTACAAGGAACCTGGTTAAATAAAAAAAAAAAAAAAATGTTTATTTTATCAAAAAAATTAAAATTAAAAAATTAAAATTAAAATTTTAAAAATTTTAAAAACTGTTTCTGAATACAATTCAAAGATTCATTTTATAGACAACTGAATTTAAGAACAGGTGGGTTGGTGTCTCCCCATTGCAGTAACTCTCCTTGAAAAAATCAAGGTACAGCACAAGTTGGTCATAGTAGTGAATTATTTATAATATACACTGGAATATATAATGTTAGCATAGGATTTATGCTTTGATTTCATGATTTATTCAACAGGAACAATGTGGGGGGTTATTTCCAACGGGAAGGGTTCCTCTCATCCCTGTTCACACACATGGTCCCCACCCAGCTGGAGGAGGAAACTGGTCTATTGGAAAGATAATGGACCAGAATGAGGAAAAAAAACAACATTTGGGTAACAGCTCATATTTACATTAGTTTTCAGTTGCTGGGACATGGCAGGCACAGCTGCAGTTGTGGCTGGGCAATGATTTATGTGATTGTCTTTGTGTTTTGCAATAAAGATTTTGCTTCTACCTGGAAACCACCATTGTGCAAAATTCCACAGCCAATCTGTTTTCAATCTGTTTGTTTTGTTTTGTTGATTTGTTTTTTTTTAATACTAAACTTTCTTGCTGGTACAGAAATTGCCTGAACTAGCAGCACTTATATGAGAAGGTCAATAATTCAATATTAACCAAAACAGATTTTCTACAGTTAAGCTCTGGAGGTTTTTATTTTGGGTACCAGAGACTCCTTTGCATTCGGAGCAGAGTTTATTTTGCAAAGAGAGCAATACTTTCTGATTAGTTTTTACTTTTAGCACTTCATTTAGTGGTCACAAGCACATTTGTTTGCAAAGCTAAAACAAAAAAACAGCGACATTTGGCAGGTAATTGCTCTTAAAGCCAACACAAAGAAATCTAAATTAGAACTGAACTACAACTCCTTTGGGTTGTCAGGCATTAGAACACAGTGTCCAGGGAAGTTGTGGAGTCCCCAGCCCTGGGAGTGTTCAAAAAACACGTGGATGTGGCACTTGGGGATGTGTTTTGGTGGTGAACGTGGTGGTGTTGCTGCTGGACTTGATGATCTTAAAGGTGTTTTCCAACCTTAATGATTCTGAAAGTCCTCTCTGATTTGCAGTGGAGGGGCAGAGGAGGGGCAGGGACTGAGCTCTGCTCTGGGGGGACCAGGGACAGCACCCAGGGAATGGCTGGAGCTGTGTCAGGGCAGGCTCAGGTTGGATCTCAGGGAAAGGTTCTTCCCCCAGAGGCTGTTTGGGCACTGCCCAGGCTCCCCAGGGCAGTGGGCACAGCCCCAAGGCTGCCAGAGCTCCAGGAGGGTTTGGATGATCCTCTGGGGCACAGGGGGTGACTCCTGGGGATGGGCCTGTGCAGGGCTGAGGGTTGGACTGGATGATCTCTGTGGGTCCCTTCCAACTTAGCGTATTCTGGGATTCTGTGATACAAAAGAAGAAGGGGGGCAAAAGAGGTCATGACTTAAGACCTGTCTGTAGAATTTAATATCTGAAACTTCTGACTTCTGTAACAAATGAGGCTTGTCTCCCCCGAATTGTGAACTGACTGTATCGAGCCTTTTTCCAACTATTAACTCCCAGAATATTCAGCACTTGGGCTGCCTTTGAATGATTTCTTGAGTAATAGGAAATTTGCAGGGAACTTTGGATTTCCATCCTTTAAAGCCATTGACTTGCAGTCAAGGTATGAAAAGTGCAATTGATTTCCATTTAGCTGGGATGGGATTTGTGCCTGGGCTGTGAGCAGTGGGGTGAGGGATGTGGAGAGCAGTGAATCACCTCTCCCAGCTCACTCCATCTCGGAGGGACTGGAGCTCCTTGGAAATCAAATCCCCACGTTTCTCTCCAGTCGATTCACTTGCAGGGTTTGTCTGGTGGAGTCACTAAGGGCTGATTTTAAGCAGAAGCAAGAGGTGGGTGATCGACCTTAAAGCTTCTCTAATGAATTAAATTACAGCAGTGATACTTTCTTATTGTTCCAGACAGTAGTGCCTGATATCCACCAACCCACGGGCAATAATCCTGAGGAAACAGCAGGATCTGGGTTGATGTCAGTTATTACTTTCCCATTCCCCCTATCAGCAAAGGATTTTAGAGCCATAGATTTGGACTACTAGTCTGAACTACATTTGAAGAGGTCAAGAAGTGTTATTGGAAGTCCTCTGGGAGAGATTTCCTACTCCTCTGCAAGACAATGCACGCAAACCTTATTTCAAGGTGCTTTAAAAGGGTCTGAAAGAAATTTTTAGTAACATCTGTCACTTTATTGTCACAGTTTCTGTTGCTGGGATTTGTTTGCAGGGCAGCAACACTCTGCATGGGATGGGGAGCTAAGTTTTGAATTAGTTGATTTTCCTGCTGTGTTGGTGTCTGAGGGTGTGTGGAATTCTTTAGCCCTTCTGGGCAGCTTTCTGGTGGTTTCCAGGAACGAATCTGGTGTTATGTTCAACAGCTTCCTCCAAAGGGGCAGGGGAGGAGCAACTCTGAGCTCTGCTCTGGGGGGACCAGGGACAGCACCCAGGGAAGGGCTGGAGCTGTGCCAGGGCAGGCTCAGGGTGGATCTCAGGCAAAGGTTCTTCCCCCAGAGGGTGGTTGGCACTGCCCAGGCTCCCCAGGGCAGTGGGCACAGCCCCAAGGCTGCCAGAGCTCCAGGAGGGTTCGGACAACGCTCTGAGGGACAGGGTGGGATTGTTGGGGTGTCTGTGCAGGGCCAGGAGTTGGACTGGGTGGCTCTTGAGGGTCCCTTCCAAACTCCATTATATTTTATGATTCTCTGATTCCTCCATACAAGTACCTTGGACGATCTGTTATTGTGGCTTCCTCATCACCCGAGAGGAAATCCTTGTTTACCATTCAGTTTTGTTCTTTAGAGTCTTTTGAGGTTTGTCTCTTTTGTGTTTCAAGCTAAACAGGGTGAGCTCCACCTTTCTGTCCTCACTGGCCATGAGGGAGAGTCCCAGATCAGGACATTTTACACCAAGTACAATGAAAGGCACTGTCTTACCTGGGGGGAGGGATGCTGTGTTCAGTCTGTGGGTGCCACATGCAGGGACTTTATATTTCAAACCAAACCACTTCAGGGCAACCAACCCTTTTATTTGCTGCTGCTCAGTTCAAGACTGGGAGTGTTACAAATACTTGTCACGTAGAATAAATATTCCAGAAGACAAAACACTTTTTGCCACTTGGCAACACTTCCTTTTATTTGGCCTCATAATGAGGTTTTATAAAACCCTAATGGGGTCTGATCCATGTTTTGTTGATGCCAGAGGAGCTCCGTGGGGTGACTTTGGTGCTCCACGTGGAGCTCATTCCCTGGGAAAGGTCTGTGGTGGGGAAGTGTGATGGCATCTCAATCACTGTCACGAGAGAGAGTGCTCAGCCCAGTCATCTCCTCACAGCAATTACACTGAGGATTGGGTTAATTTTTGAGCCCTCTCTCACTTACTGCAAGACACAGGGTTTTAATGCACACAGTGACACACTGAGAGGGACCATTTCAGAGGGTGATGGACTCTGCTGCCATTAAGTTTTAATGCATCATTAATTTTCCAGGCAGATGTAAAACAAGGACTGTGATATTCTGTTCTTCCTTCCCAAGGTTGACTTAAAAGTCAGTGACCTCTCTTGATTGAGTGGTCATTAAAATAGTCTATACTATAGTCATTTTAATCTCCAGAGCATATAAATATTAGGAGTTAAAAAAAAATCATGCAAATTTTGTCTAAGACTCCAACTTACTAATTTCTACAATAAAATAATGCATAAACTTCTCTTCAAATGCACATGAGAGAACCTTTTAGATTCCTTTGTCTCCTTTGTCCAAGGTGAAATTCTATCAGAAATGATTGCACAACGCTGAAAGCATTTCAGGCACTTCATCTGCAAAGATTGAAGCATATTTAATTTTTAAGGTATTCAAAATATGCTCCTCAGCTGAATTTTGTGTGAAGGCAAGAAGAAAACAGTGGTGGAATAGATACATAGATATACATATATATATATACACATGTACTGTAGAATGATAATGCATCTCTGCCCATGGAGGAGCAGGGGGTTGGAATGAGATGATCTCTGAGGATCTAACCCAAACCAGTCCATGATTCTATGTTATGAATTTTGTGGGGTTTTGTGATTTTTTGGGGTTTTTTTATGGGTTTTCTAGGTTTTTTTAATGGGGTTTTGTGGGTTTTTTATGGGGTTTTTGGGTATTTTTGCCAGTGCTGGGATATATTGGTGTCTTTGCTGTTGCCACTCCCGGCACATGTCATGGAATTGAAAATAAATATGTGCAAGTTCTCTTTGCAGCTGTGAGAGAAGAACCCCTGGACACCTCCTTGAAGATGTTTTACTGAGAGGGTGGGCAGGCCCTGGCACAGGTTGCCCAGAGAAGCTGTGGCTGCCCCTGGATCCCTGGGAGTGTCCAAGGCCAGGTTGGACGGGGCTTGGAGCAACCTGGGCTAGTGGAAGGTGTCCCTGCCCATGGCAGGGGGTGCCATTGGATGGTCTTTAAGGTCCCTTCCCACCCAAAACGTGCTGGGATTCCATGATTCTTATGACTCTGTGTCATTGTGGCTCCTTCATCATCTACTGAGTGAAAATTGGAATAATTTTCACTGCTGAGGGTGATTATTCTGATAACCCTGAGCAAGGTTATAAAACTTGTCCAAACCACCTTAAGACCCAAAGAGAAGGACACATGCAGGGCAATATGGTGTTCCCAGGGCTGGGAGTGCCTCATCTGTTATGTTTTGGGAATACTGGTACATTTTGGGATGGGCTGTCCCAGCAGTGACACTGAGAAGTGAAGCCTCTAAAGTTTTCCTCTCCTCCAAGCTGGAGCTGATTTACTCAATATAAAAGTTCTGAAATGCCTTAAAGGAGCTGGACAGTGAGATAAGTGGGCAATTTTGAAGTGGGACTGGTAGTTAAGCATATAATATTTACCAAAATATCTGCATAGAGAGCAAAAGGTAGTTTAGCTTGCACAGCTGCAGTGAAAACACAAATTCTCTCAGTGAGAAGAAATAGATGCAGAGGCCTTTTTTAATCCCCCCAGGTATTTTGGGACAAGAGTTTGTTATTTTACAAAGATTGATGTAACAGAAAAACAGGAAGCAAAACAGCACCTCTTCCAAGAGTGTTTCCAGGAACTTTAACCAGAGATCCTGCTTTGTTCTCCTAATCATGTTTGCCAAATTTAGTGTTAGTTCTCGGCCTGTTCCTGAGAAGCACCAGGATCGTTTCCTTCCCACATGTGCTATTGATTGCTGGCCTTTTCAAATGCATTTTTTTTATTATTATTATTTTTATAAGTGCATTTTTATTTTCATTTTTTTTAATTTCTGCTGTAAATTCGAGGCAGTGTTGTTCTGAAACACGGGGGTGTCACATCTCCCTTATGAGCATCAGCTCCTTGCCCTTGGGCTTGTGTTAGGGACTGTTTCCCAGGCAACTTCTAAATGTAATTAGGGGTGATTCTTTGTAAAATTACTGGTGTGAGGAGGCAGGAGAAGCAGAGAGGGGCTTTTATGGACTGACCAAGACCCTCCATTGCCCATCTCCACTGCTGGGGAAGGAGTTGAGAAAGAGGGAGTGAAGTGTTTGTGGTGGAAGGTATTTTAGTTTGGTTTTGTTTCTCATTCCCTAAACACTTTGTAATTGGTACTAAATTCAATTAATGCCCCCAAGTCGAGGTTGTTTGGCCCCTGACTGTAACTGGGAACTAATCTCTTTGTCTTCAATTTTTGTCTCAATTCATGAGCTTTTCCATCTTATTTTCTCCCCTACCCTGTTGAGGGAGAGCAAGGGAGCAGCTGAGTGGGCAGCTGGCAGCCATATGAGGTCAACATACAACTATATATGAATATATTTATATAATATACCGATATTGATGGGGGGAAAGCGCTGCTTGGAAATCAACTGTCACAGAATATGAGGTTTTATGGCATTGTCAGCATGGATGAAGGTGGGAGGAATTAGAGGAGTGTGAGAGTGATGTAAACAGGATTTATTGCTGTGCTGTTCTTTGCAGCACTTTCACCTTTTAGGAACATAAAATGGCCCTGAATTACATTAATTTTGAGAGTACAGAAAGGTTACCAGTCCAGGCTCCAACAACTGTGTCCAAAACTTCCTGAGTGTGATGTCCTTGACTGCAGTGGTTTGGGGCTGGGCAGTGACCCCCAGAGGAGCAGCCCCAGTCCCATGGGTTGCAATCAAATCTTTCCCTCAGAACAGCATTGGAGGGACACAGAGAGGAAAAACGTAGCTACCTATCCATAAATATTAATTTACCTGTCAGTTACTAATTTAAAAGCTTCAGTAGAATTAATTTGGGATGTTGGCCTGTCTATGGTGTTTGGAATAGTTCTGACATCAGGATTTCAGTTGTGATCAGAACATTTTCTTCATCTCAGCAAAGCTGCAGCTCCAGAGGATTAATTGCTTTGACTAGATCTGGTTATAATGCTCTTGTTTCAACAATTATTACATTAGATAAATAAAACGTTATCTGAATGTCTAACACTCATTCTAAATAATAATAATAATAATAATAATAATAATAATAAACCCGAACCAATCAAGATGCTATTAAATTTTATGGAAGCTATTAAATTTAGAATTTAAATTTCAGTGATTATTAAGGAGCTCATTTACTGAGACACTGGCACAGGTTGCCCAGAGAAAACCTGGACCAGTGGAAGGTGTCCCTGCCCATGAGGAGACTGGAACAAGATGAGCTCTAAGGTTCCCTTCCAACCCAAACCACTCTGTGATTCCCTGAATTAATATATTTATGGCTTGAACAAGCAGGTTACTGTAGTTTCTGTGTGAGTGGGATCTATCTTAGCAATGGCCAAAAAGAATTTGGAATGGCCACTGAGCCTTTCTGGTTGCCTGGTCACCTGGGAGAACTTCCTCCTGCAGTCTGGATTAATTGGGGTGGTGGGACTCTGAAGGTAATAACTCAATTTTGTTACTGGTGAGAAATCTGGATAAGTGTTTATCCCTAAAAGGAGTTGAATCATGTCAGCTTTAACTGATTATTAAGAGAAATAAGCTCAATATTTAATAAAATATCCAAGAAAGAATATTCTTAACACATTAAGAAAGATATAAAGGAAAAATCCATCTATAGGTCAGACAGTCACCAAAAGTGTGTGGCCTTTGGTGCTCAGTTCTGCAGCTCAGATAATGAATATTTCTGAATGGTTTGGCAGCAAAGGAAATGAAAGTTTTGCTCTCCTAAACATTCAAACAAAGAATTCGAGAATTGTAATCCATGTTTTGCATTAGCTGAAGGTCTGTTCCAGTCAATGTGTTCCTGGTGAGAAATCTGTATCATTGCTTGTCCCTAAAAGGACTTGAATTGTGTCAGCTTTGACTATTAAAAGAAATAAGCTCAGTATTAAATTAAACATTCAAGAAAGAATATTCTTAAAACACTAAAAATATATATAAAGGAAAAATGGATATATAGGTCTGACAGTCACCAAAAATGTGCACACAGTGAGTCCTGGTTTTTGCAGTTCAGTTCTGAAGCTCAGATGATGAGTATTTCCTAATGGTTTACCAAGAGAGGAAACTAAACTTTGGTCTCCTAAATATTAAGCAAAGAATCTGAAAATTGTACCCCTTGTTTTGCATTAGCTGAAGGTCTGTTCCAGTCGATGTGTTCCTCGTGTAATGACAAATCCCACTGCAAATAAGGAAAGTGCTTGAACAAGATGTTTATAACACACAGCATATTACAGCACATTTTATGATTCATGTAGCCTAAATATGAATATAAATTGATGATTTTCTCCTTTCTTGTGCTCAACTGGAAATGTAAGTTGTTTTCTTTTTTTGCTTTAACAACCTACCAATGATTTTTCAGAGCAAAGAGTCTTTCTGTGTCATTAGACTTTGCCTCCTTGTAAATATGTAAATTCTGCCAACTCATAAATATCATTTGTCTTGGTGCTACGGGATGTAAATCCAGCTTTTGGGGGATTTGGAGCTGGGGATGAGAAAAGGGAGGAAAGAGTAGCAAGGAAACCATGGAACAAGGTTTTCAAGTTCAAATGCTGTAACTAGATGTTTAGAATTAAAATACATAGATGGTTCACTGTCCTTTCAACTCATGCCCATTTTTAGACTCACAGTCAAATATGGATTTGGTATTTCCAAATCACTCTTTTCTTTTTCTTCTTTTCTCTCTTTCTTTCTTTCTTTCTCTCTCTTTCTTTCTTTTTTTCTCTCACTCTCTTTCTCTTTCTTTCTTCTTTTATTCCTTTCTTTCTTTCTTTCCTTCTTTCTCTCTCTCTTTCTTTCTTTCTCTCTCTCTCTTTCTTTCTTTCTTCCTTCCATCCTCTCTTCCTTCCTTCCTTCCTTTATTCCTTTCTTCCTTTCTTTCTTCCTTCCTTTCTTCCTTTCTTTCTTTCCTCCTTTCTTTCTTTCTTCCTTTCTTTTTCTTTCTTTCCTTCTTTCTTTCTCTTCCTTCCTTCTTTCCTTCCTTCCTTCCTTCCTCCCTCCCTTCCTTTCCTTCTTTCTTTCCTTCTTTCTTTCTTTTCTTCTTCCCTTCTCTCTTTCTCTCTTTCTTTTTTAACTTATCCAAATAGTCACAATTAATGGATAAATGAAAGTAATACTTAACTATTTAGATCATGAATCCCTGTGAAGAAGAGGAAGCCAACCTTTTCTTCTGAGCACATGATAATTTAGAGAGACAGTTATAAATATACTGAGGACTTGGGAGAGATGTTTCCATAGTTAGACAGCTTCCAGGTCATTTATTTTAGTGGGAAATACTTCATTATGAAGATTTTCAAAAGCTTGTTGGGGAAATGGCTGCTACAAATAACTTGTGTCCAGCTGATAAAGACTTGCAAGAGGAAATTGGACCTGGTAACAGTCTCTAAAAGCTTTGTTTGTTGGGGTTATAATTCTTTGTGATGGCTTTGGAAACAAAACAGAGCAGCACTACCTGGCTTGGGAGATCCGGGCTTGGCCCAGTGTCAGGTGGCACATAAATTACTGCCACAGAGTAGGAAGAGTCTTCATGGGGTATTCCTGCATCTCAGGAACCTGCTGTTGTTCTTATTTGCATGTGGTTTAATTTAGTATTTAATTTATTATTTAAATTTTCTTTTTTTTTTTTTCAATTTTAGATGAGCAAGACCTTCTTTCAGGGAAACACAGTTATAACAGTTAAACCAGCACTGCAGCTTTAATTCTGGGGGCAAATAAAATATTCATCCAAAGTAATCCCAACAAAGCACTTCATTTGAGTAGAGTGGCTTGGCACAGCTCTTTGAGGGGGGTTTACACCATGGATGGTACAGCACCTGTATTTATTTTATTTATTTAATGTAATTTTATTAATTTAATTTATTAATTATTTATATTCATTTACACTTATAAATTAATTCATTAATTTTATTTATTTATTTAAATTAATTTAATTTCCTGTTTATTTATATTTATTTGTATTTATTTAAATTAATTATTTTATTTATTTTATTAATTACCTTAATTTAATTTATTGTGCTTGGTATGAAATATAAAATATTATTATCTTATGTAATATGATGACCATAATATATTCTATATTATATTAATTTAATATATAATATAAAACACATTATATATATTATATATTATATATTATATATATCACATAATATATATTGTTCCTTATATGCTATTTTATATTCTAATTTCAAAAATCAAGACTTTCTTCTAGCACCAAACTAATATCTTGTTTTGACTGAGGAGATTTTTTAAGTATTTTTATGCAGGGTAAAGATAAAAACCAAACATGCTTTGTAGTCATATACAGATATGTACATATATACACATATATCTATATATAGTCATAAATAGATATGTAATCATATATATAGATATACATGATATATACAGATATATGTGATATATAGAGATATATATGATACGCTGAAAATATCCTCTTCTGAGCAGGAGCAAAAGTGCAGGTTCACTCCCAAAATCATGGAATCATATCCCATAAAAAGGTGTAGCTGGCCTTGTGTGAAAATCCACAGAAGTCTCCTTGCGTGGCTTTGAATGGCTTGACAGGAAAACTCATTTACTCTATTTGTCCCTCCAGGAGAGTGAATGGGAAAACAGAGTATTTCATGGGTCATTTTCAAATTATTAGTGTAGGATTACCTGATTTAATGTTGAAATATCATCTACAAATACAACCTTTACAATGTACACCAAAGGATGTTGGAAAAAATGAAGAGCCTTAAAAAGAAACCACGGAAAGCATTGAAAAAAAAAAAGAGAGATTTAAAGAGAATTATCTCTTCAGCTTATCTAAAAGAAAGCTGAAATGTGACTTAATCAAGAAGCAAAAACCCCTTCAATAACAGATATTTAGCAGAGAAACTCCCAGTGAAAGCCAGAGTGCAGGACAGATGGATTCAAACTGGAACTGTGTTGTGGGTTTGATTCTAAAGGAAAGAGTCTGTCAGGAAAAGCAGTAGAAAATTAGATGTTTTTCATTTCACAGTGTCTTCAGACTAAGTGTCCCAGGAACACCTGGCTCCGTTGAACACAGAATATTGGACTCCAAGAAATATGAAGTCCAAGGTAATGGCCTGTGGTATTGGGAGAAAATTATTTCTCCCCCCTCACAGATAGCACACACAGAACAATAAGCATTTCATCCACCCCGTGCGAGAAAGTTGAAAGTCTTTCATACATTCTGAAATGGAAGTAATTCCTGTTCCAGGAAATCTACAGGAGAGATTGAAATTGGGAATAAACAACAGGGGAAATTGATGCCATTTTTTACCAAAATGCACAGAAAGAAATAATTTTGCTAGAAAATATCAGGAAATATTTTCCACTCGTGTTTTTCCCCCTCTCTAAAATGTAATGTAACTGTCTAAAAGATAGATTCTTTCTGTGGTGCTGATCTGGAAGAAATATTTAGGGTGGATTTTGGTTTGGGGTTTATTTATTTTTGGTTGTTGGGGGTTTTCTTTGTTGCTGTCGTGCAGTCTAGAAATAAAACCAGACCTGAAGTAACTTACTGAGTTCATTGCCTTCATACAATCAGCAACTTCGAGGTGTTCATCCTCTTACAGGCAACATCTGGATGAAAATTTAGAAAGCAACTGGCCAAAGAACAGGCCAAGAGCATCACAGTAAATGTGCTTTGGCAAAGGAGTGAAATGTGATGTCTGGAAAGCTGGACTAGTAAATAAACCAGCAATTATTTACTGTTGTTCATCATCTCTTTCTGGTAAAAATGTGAGTAATGTGGAACTGTCCATGTTTTCAGGGTACCTGTGGCAGTGGAACCACTGGTATTGACTCTACTCATTGCAACAGAATAGAATAAACATAATGGCATAATCACAAAGAATGTAGAAGAAAAATCTCTTTCTGGCATGGAGAGTAAAAGGCATTATTCTCTCAACAATCTTAGATAATAATCTTTTTATATTCATTATAATATCTATGATCCCTGGAAAGGTTTTTGTCTTTTCTTACAATTTGTACAGACCACACAGTTCAGAAGTTCAGGACATTGCTGGTTTTCACACTGAGGGGATTTTAGCTTTAGTAGGTTTGATAGTTGTTCAGGAATCAGATGACTGCTGTCTCCTTTTGGGTTACTTTTACTTTATATGGATAAAAAGCAATTTTTTCTACGTGGATTGAATTGTCTTTGTCACCCAGAATAAAATGTTGTGGGGAAGCTTTTGCAGATATGGTGATCCCAGAAGCCTCTTCCCAATCACAACAATCAGTCAGTGCTGGTTACAGGGATAAAACCTCACATCATTCAGGCAAAACCAGAGGAAACAGAAGAGCTGGATAATAGGGATCAAATGAAGAGGAGGAGTGTGTTGGCAGATTGTGAAAGGAAAATGAACATAAAAATCCGAGTAGATCCCAAGAATGAGGAAGAAATTTTGACATCATCATCCTGGCGAAGAGGAGGAACATCCATGAACATCCTCCTCCTCCCAGCCGAGGCCTCAGAGTGCTGAAAGCTCCACAAACTGAGCAAAAACTCCTCAGCCTGGGGACCCAGAGGAGCTCTGAGTGATTACAGGAATATGGGCCCTGGGAGTTTGATGCACCTTTAATGCCTAATATGGCCCCTGAAATGGGATCCACAAAACCAAGGCTCAGAGAAGCAGATTTAGGACCCTGTGAAGACTCAAAGGTGGGACCCTTCTGCCCTTCTCTGTTAATATTGGTGTGTTTCATCAAATTCAGCTTTTGTGGTTTAGATTTGTTCCCATGAATTGATGCTGCATTCCCTGGATGCGGTTTCTCTGTGCTTGGTTGGGGTTTGAGAATCTCAGAGCTGGTTTGTCCACCAGTGAGCTGCTCCCTGGGAGTTAAATCCCAAAGACTGAACCCCTTGGCTTTAGAAATAATCCATTCGTGATTCTTCCATCCCCTGCAATAAGCAAAGGATTTAATTTCCTTCCCCCCTCCAACCTCATTGCCAATGGAAATCTGAATTAGTGGGAGAAGAAGAAGAAAATTGACCTTTTCTCTTCAAGTAATACCAATTAATTATGACACATTCTGACCACTTAATCAAGACATTGGAAGATAATTGGTCTCTGCAAGGATCAGGAGGTATTTTGCTGCAGGCAAAACTACTCAATGGCTATTGAATTACTTAAATTGTGACACTTTATGTTCTTGATGTGTCTGAGCTGGAGTACAGCCCCTGGACCATGGACAAGGAGTAGAGGTGGGGTCTCAGGAGAGGCTGGACATGGCAATTCCAGCCCTTTGGAGTCCTCAGGGCCAGGATAAAAAGCCATCTGACAAAAAAAATATGCCAAGCAATGCCAATCTTAGACAAGTGAACACTTTAAACTTGTATCTTATTTCCTGTAGAAGAAGTTCTAACCTTTCCACTCTTTTGACATGGTTGTGATGGGAACTGCATTCCTTTTGCTGACATTCTAATCTGGATTTCACTGAAAATCATCATTTCTATTTGCTCATTGTTCCTTTTGCTGAATTTAATTAGGGTTTTACCAGGATTGGCTGAAGGCTGTTTTGGGGAGGAAATTTGTAAGACAAGCTGTAGCAAACTGCAGAAATTATAACCTTGGGCTTTTTGAAATTAAATGAAAGTGAAGGGTAAAAATTAAAAGTATGTTGCAAAAGTATTAATCTCCCTTCACACACAAAAATTCATGAACTAGAATATTATGCAAGTCTTGTTAAAAGTTAGAGCAAAACAGTGTAGTCTTATTCCTTCTGCTGCATTGTTCTGTCCTTCAGCTATTTCAGAATGAAACTGAGCTTTTTGTGTCTAAAGAGAATTAAAAACGACTAAAATTAAAAACTACCAAACAAATAGAATGTGTAATGACACAAGTTCTTTCTGCAGAAAAGCCATTGCTGAGAACCCTTTTGAATTCCCACTTGACTGAGCTGTTAACCTCTGTGCAAGTTAAACACTGATTCTTACAGGCATTTCTCTGTGCTGAACTGATATTATTTGGGATTTTATTTTTTTCTCTGTAACTGCAGCATAGAATCCAGATGCATCACAGACCCTATAGGAGTATCTGAAAGATCTGACCAGTTTTTAGGGCCAAATATATATACCTGGGATGAGGTGCAAGGGTTGGAAGGGACCAACACAAAACTCTCATCCTTACGAAGTGACAGGTAAAGACGAGCCATTAACTCGCCCAAAACATCTTCATCACCTCAAATACTTGAATTGCCTGTGTTAGGTGAAGCCCATCATTTGTTTCTTTGGAAATACAGTTGTAAAAGTAGGTGAAAAAAAGTGCCAGTATTGTCAGTGTCAGTAAGAAAGTGAATTAATGGAAAATATTTTAAAAGTTTCTGGGAAGGCTGTAAATTGGTTGAGCTTTCTGTCTGGAACTGGCATAAGTGAGTGTACATATAATGGCACTAAAAATTAACTTCTAGAGGTTTTTTTTTCCCAGTTGCTCTGAGCACAGAAATCTTCCTTTATTACTTTGATATCTTTTAATGTTCAGTGGGAAGACTGCAGGTGCTTGGGCTGGCATGGCACTCACATCTCCAGCACTTCACCAAAGCACAAGGCATCTGAAGTTGGAGCTGACTGCATTTTTTTTCCTATTGTAGTAACATTTAAATAGAAAAATTACCCAGTGTTTGTGTTCCTGACCCAAACCTGGCCACTGACTGTGGGGTAAAAACCTGATGGAATTATAAAGACACTTGAATACATTGTTGTTGGGTCATTTTAGATCAAAAAATTCTCTTGTCATGCCTTGATCATTTCATCCACTTTGAAAAAATGAAAGCACGAACGTAGATTAATGACAATAAAAGTCTGATTGCTTTGTGAGGCTGTTTGGCAACTCTAAAGAAAATCCACATTAGTTAACGTGTGTGAGTGACACACAATGCAATGAACTTCTTTTGTCATTGATAAAAACAGAGCTGGTTTTATACAAAGGAAAAACCTCTAGAAATAACTGCCAACCCCAGACTATCGAAAAAAATCCCACACATATTTCAATCCATATTCCCATATGGATATGGTCAATACATATTCCCATATTCAGTTTCCTTGAAATACAGAAGCCATTTTTAAAATGTTGAGAGAGTTCAAAAGTTTTCACCTGTGTTATCAATGTTTTCTGATGCTGAGATTGCTCTTAATAAAATTTAAAGCCTGAATTAAAGGAATATGTGGGTTGTGTGTATATACCCTGTATATGTGATGCTGGAAAAGGTTGTTGTAAGGGAGGAAAAAGCGAACGCCGAGCAGAAAATTCCCTCTGGGGATGAAATGCACACACTGAAAGTGGGATGAATATTTCAAAATGAATATTTACAGCGCACAGACACAGGTGGAGTTCAGGGCTTGGGTAAAATGAGCTGTTTATTCCACACTGTCATTCTAAAAGATCATGAAGAAGCTCAAAGCAAAATCTGAGAGATGTATTTTACTCTGTTACTACCCAAACGCTGAATATTTTACCAACAATCTACTTGCCTGACCCAAAATTTCTATCTAATATGACTGCTCAGGTGACTTGTCCACCCAGTATTTCTAATAAACACTTATTACAACCATTTATTGCGTCGTAGTCACTGCAGTTCAAAGCTGGGGGCTGAGGGCTGTGACCCCTTCCAAGAGCAAAGCAAAGAAACATCTGTCCTGGGGCACAATTTGTCCTTTTGACCTTGTGCAGCACAAACAAACTGAAGTAAGGAAAACAGAGTATTGAAAGAATAGTAAATAAAAACAAACCAGAGAAGATGACAGGGAAGAAAAACTGATGGATTTTCAGGTTGGTTACAAGTGGTGTCATTCTGTGCTATTTTCTCAGGTTCATTGCCATATTTTGTGATGAAGGGGAATTAATTTTCAGTTCATCTTATCTTTTAAAAAATTGTCATAGAGAATGTAGGGAGTATTAACACTCATTGTGTGCTATAAACAGCAGATACCACCTGCCTTAGTGACCTTTCCAGTGCTCCTAATACTGGTTAACCAGTTGGGGTCTGACCAACATGACCAGTGGAACGTTTTTAGGAGGCCTGCTCTATTTTTGGTGGATTCTGGAAAAGATGTCTGGCTGCTTTTTGTGTTTTCTTTCCCCCTTTTTCATGATGTTAATCAATTAATTTTCATGATTACTGATAATTTCCAAGTCTGATTAGGCAGAAGGTGTTTCCAGCACAAGCCACTTTTATTCCCGAATGAAAGTTCAGGGAAAAAATTCTTGCTGAATATTTTTCTTCTCTTGGAGAAAATAAAAATTAAAAAAAAAAAGTACGCAGGGCACTAAGTTTCAGATTGCCCCGAATGACATTTTTATGTGACAAATTCTTGCCATTCCACCTGTTGCCCTCATTGTTTGCTTCTTCCACCCAAAAAAAAGAAAAAAAATAAGTCAAGTTTGATGTTCTTACAGAAGCAATCCCTGTCAAAGACGAGGTTTGTAACGAAGCAGTGAGGAGATTTGTCACACATTAAATAGTTATTGAAAATGTCAAACTTGCCAGTGCTAAATCCAGGATTTGAACATGAGCTCCTGAGTAAGCTCCTGCTTTGAAAGAAAGAACTGGGATAACACTGACTTCAGAAAAACAAGTTTGAGAAGCATTTTCTCCAAACTCTCTGTCTTTAAATATCTGTCACTAATATGAACTCTTTCCAATTAAAGTTGTAAGATGTTCCTTTCATCATGTTTTCTTTTCAAGTCCAAATCCAACAAGAATGATTCTACTGTTGCTTTCTGTAAGGAACTCCTAAGATGCTTCTGAGCATTTACATCTGCTGAGTATATTAATTTCAAACTTGGAATATTTCAGTAATTTAAAATTAAGATCCCAGTTCTACCTTCCCCTTCACCTGTGGAACTGTGCAGTTTGTGCCCATCATTAATGTCTGACAGAAATACCATTGTTACACGTGAGCAAGTCTTTTCTGTGCTTCCTCTGACACAAAATCAATAGGCAGAATAAAAACAACATCAAGAAATTGTCGAGATTGTTCATTCTGCTAACACTTCTCCTCGAAACAACCTCAGGAATCAGATTGATTGATGACAGGTTCTCCTGAATCAAATCTTCAAATTATCTCACTTCTCCTCTGATTTGTGTCACTTGAGCTGCATTAAATACAGAGAACTGCATGAGAACCAACAAAAATGTCTACTAAAGACATTATTAGATTTCTGGGAATTCATACTTACAGTTATTTATTGTCATAATTACACACTGTGACATTTACTTCAGAATTAAGACACGAATGTTGCAGGTATATTTGAAGCTAAAAATGACAAGAAAATTTAAACTTCTTCAAAGTCCCAGTAATGTGCTGTTGGGATTAATTCTTAACCTGTTAATAGCTCTGACCTCAAAAAAACACAGAGGCATGTAGGTAAGTCCACAGCTGACACAAAGCTGGGTGGGAGTGTTGATGTGCTGTGGGCGGGTGGATGTGGACAGGCTGGATCTGTGGGATCCATGGGATCTGTGGGATCCATGGGATCCATGGGCCAAGGTCAGTCATGTGAGGGACATCACCCTGGAGGTGTCCCAGGAAGGCCTGGCCGTGGCACTCAGTGCTCTGGGCTGGGGGACGAGGTGGGCATCGGGCACAGGGGGGGTCCATGGGCTGGGAGGGCTTTTCCAGCCTCAGGGATTCTGGGATTCCATATAAAGTCACCCATTTGCTTACATGTGAATTATTAAACCTTGTGAATCATGCATGTTTTTCTTCTCCATAATTGGGATAATCCTCCAGATGCAACCTGGAGATTTTGGTATTTAATATCGACTTCCCATTTTCCTGTCAGAAAGAACAATTTTTTCCAAAAGCGTTTCTCTGCAGTGCTCTTTAATCCCAGAAATGACATGTATTTATACATTTGTTTAGCTGCAGCACAGAGCAGTCACATTTTAAAGCCCTGATCTAGAGAGAGACTTGCAGGGAGCCAAGCAGAAATATGATGCATGAATACCAGGTTTCTGGGTTTTTCTTCCACCTCTCTGTTCCTGTCAACATGCCTTGTTGGGGAACAGAAATCTGAAATCTATTGTCATGTCCAGACTTGAGAGGTTTGAAGAATTCTGACGTGCTGTATATCAAAAATCATTTTGAAGCCTTCGGGTGGGTGAGGATTCAGGCAGGGGGAGCAATTTTCATCTGTCTAAAAGCCGTGGAACAAACAACAGAGAGCTTTGATAAGACATGTACAAAAATCTGCTCCTTTCATTGAATGTATTTTAACCAAATCATTTCGGATTTCAGTGCTGGAAACATGGGAAAACAGAAAGAGAGCCTTTAAAAGAGAATATATCTGTATTCAACAAATTCACCATCTCAGGATCAATGGAAAATCTTGTTATCTCAAAATGTACAGAGAGAAGAAAATTAAAGGAACATCATTAATTCCTTGGCATTGTGGCTGGATTTTTAGCAAATGTTATGGACTTGTCTATTAAATGACAGGAATGAAGAAACAATTTGAGCTTTGTCTTTTAGTGCATTCGATATACAGATTCCCTTAGTTTGTAAACTATAGTCTTGATGTTATTTTAATTAAATGCAGTTTTATTTTATCTTATCTTATTTTTAGCTTTATTTTAATTTAGCTTTATTTTATTTTTTAATTTTTTTTTTCATTTCCACTTTCTTTGGAACATTCTGTGCAGGATCCCTTGGTCCTGGCTGACATCCCTGTCTCAGCATTATGACAATCCATCTGTACCCCACTTCTCTTATTATCTCTGCCACTGAGAATGACTCTTGCAACTGCTGTACATGAGAAAACCTTTTCTCGCTATTCCTAAGCTTGTTGTAAAGGGCAAAATATATTTAATAATTCCAATTATTGTACTGGAAATCCACCATCCTTGGAAGGGTTCGAAAAACACGTGGCTGTGGCCCTTGAGGACACGGTTTAGTGATGAACATGGTGGGGGTTCTGGGTTGATGGTTGGACTTGCTGACCTCAGAGGTCTTTTCCAACTTTAATGATTTCAAGGTTCTATAGAAGAAATCAGAGTTTTGGAAGCACAGCTTCAGACAGGTTTGAGTTTTCACAAGTGTCATAAATTGCCATTTTCTACCCCGCGTTAATGTTTAGGATTGAAGTTGAAGCAGAACCTGCCCTTTAAAAGGTTCTCCTCAGAACCTGCCCTTTGAAAGGTCTCTATTGATCAGTTCCTTCCATTTCTTTCAGGATTCATAGTTCACTCTCTGCTTCCCAGGGAGCTTTCCTTCTCCAAGGGAGAAGGAAATATCCCTGTGGAATTTTCTTTTTGCAAGGTGATGATTGGATGTATTTTTAATATCTGATAGCATCATATTTTAACCTTCATCTCTTGATGAAATTATATCATAGCTGCCTAAAATTAAGAAGACTCAGACAGTACTTTAAGGCTTTTAAGTTTAAGAGTTTTAGAAGTAATAGTGGGCAAATAATTCTAATGAGATAATCCTGGTCTCAATACCCTATCAAAGTTGCAAGAGCACTCTGATATCTGAATTTTTGATTGTTGTTTTTCCTTCATCTTCAGTCTATGCTACTTTTTCTCACTGTTCAATTTCAGATTTCTGTGAACTTAATAAAACCAAGTAGTTTATCATGAAAATGCTTTGGTTTTTTTTTTAGAAAACTAATCATTTTATTCCCAATGGCTTCTCATTACTCTGTGTGAAGTAGAAATTTGCTTCCAAGGCTCTCCCAAGGAAATTCTTCAGTTCAAAAATTCGTGACAACGAGCACAGAATTTCCAGCTGCCAGATTCCGACTGGGAGGGTCTCAGCCCAACAAAAGGGAATATGATGTGCCTGAGAACATGTGGCAGCCTAAGGCTCCCTGCAGCAAGGCCACTCACAGCAAATTGGGCTTGAAACAGGGTTTCTTGAGGCTTGACCCTTCAGAGGGGTGATGTAAGAGTGCCACTGTGCTGAGTGAGGTGCTGGAACAGAGACAAGTTTGGGATCATATGAAACAAAATGCCACTGGTAATGCTACATAAAACCAGTTCTACTGGAGCTGACCAGTCCAGCCCAAAGGCCACATCTCTATTTCTTTTTAACTCCTCTTGAGCAGCAGTCACTGGCAAAAGGAGGATTTTTCCTTCTGTGAGTGTTGCTTTATGTGGGTCTAAACCCAGTTTAGTCTGTGCCTTCCTTGACAAGATGTTCAGTGGCACAAGTGCTTCCTGCAGCTCTTCACAGCTGCCTGTTGTCCTCACCCACTCAATACTGCAGCATCTGAAGGACACCTGGGGACTTCCCTAATTTTTCTAAATTGCAGAAAACAACAGGGCATGATAAAGGATTTTGTTGAGCTACTTCTGCCAGATTTAACACTGTAAAGGTCTCAGTGGCTCACAAACATTTATGGCAAATGCTTTATGGGAGCTGCGTTTCTCTGTGGGTTAAGTACATCAGAAATAAAACCTGCCTTGATATTGGAAGTGTCCCACTAAATATCACAGGTTTTTAGTGTGTTAGGAACGGAATTCAGGAGTGTCTATTCCCCAGGATTTATTTGCAAACAGAAGTAAGAGATTACTCTGATCTGGGCTTTGTCCCAGCTTTCTGTGAAACATCACTTGTGAAGGAGCAGCCACTGAAATCAGACATCCCAGAGGATGCTCCCCTGGAGATCTGCTGTGCTTTGGTCTGGGATCTGACTGGACCTTCAAAGGCCCACTCAGTTCCTAATCCTTGGGAAAGACTGGTTTGGGTTTTATACAAGCACAGAAACTTTGATAGCAGCACTTTGTTGTTTCCTCCCAAGGTCATGGTGAAATAAAATCTTCTTACACTCAAAATCCGATTCCAGGCAAAAGAAACTCAGCAGACAAACCATGAAAGTGAAAAATTTATGCTTATTCTGAGTAATGTTTTAATGGCCTAATAATGTTTTAATAATCTAAATGTTTTAATAGTCAAAATGATTTAATCAGTACAGAAAAGTCTCATTAGTAACACAGTGAAAATTGTTCTATAATAAACCATCCTATACAAAAAAAAATAATCCTTTTTTCTATTGTTGTGACTGTCCTAGAAGGTTTTCACTTCAGTCTTC
Organism: Pipra filicauda; assembly: GCF_003945595.2. Lineage (NCBI taxonomy): Eukaryota > Metazoa > Chordata > Aves > Passeriformes > Pipridae > Pipra > Pipra filicauda. Next base: position 683,735 of record NW_024104380.1, on the reverse strand, counting down.
CTCCAGGAGAATGAGATGGGGTAGGTTGGCAGGTTTTCCATCTCCACGTCCCGTTTCCATCTCCATGTCTTTGACAGGAGGAATGTTCATTAGGGAGAGCTTTCCTGCTCAGGTATTTTGAAAATTACTTCTAGAAATTCTCCAAGCACAGTCCTGCTTCCTTCTTATTGTTCCCCCACTGAAAACTTTGGCTCCCCCCTCCATCTTTGGCTGACACCGAGGGCTCGTGTTATGCAGCGATTTGTTCCTCCCAGAGAGTTTGGACAGCTTTATTTATTATTGTTATTATTTAAATTGTGTTTTTCTCGTTCTTACGGAATGCTCAGATTCTGTAAAAGACACCCACACTCAGCATATGTTTTACCTAATGAATTTGCTCCTCAGACAGTAGAATACACATCAGACCAAGGAAAATAGTTGAACTGGAGACATAAATTCTTTATTCCCTTGTGCACCCATACAAATATAAAAAATAGAGGATATAAGTAATTTTTTTCAGATATTGACATTTTCTGCACCGGTATCTTACAATGACTATTTGCTGAGGTTTTTTTCTAATTTCGGAGTAATTAAATTAACACTGAAATAGTTCATAGATATGTGTTCAATCAATAGATAATGACGAAACTATTCATCTTTTGCTCCTTGAAATCATTACCTGCTTTCCCTTTGCCTCCCCAACATCCTTTCAGCAGAAGCGAGCACACAAAAGAGACTCATTAAATGGAGACATGGTGGAGTTTGTGATGGAAAGAGCTCATGTTGTTTGATCCAAAAGAGGTGTTTGGGGACACATGTGACACTCAAACCCCCCATTATTGTTCTATTTATCACTGATAAGTGATGGCAGCGCTCCCAGACAATCACTCTGAGCTCGTTGCATGTGCTGACGTGCCCCAAACTTGCATATCTCATTGTTAGGTTTGCAAGTACAGGATTTATAGACATTTGTAACATTTTAAAATCCACCAGGTCTGGCAGCCACTGGGTTGCTGTAAACACCTGATCCAGTGGTACCTGGTTAAGGGGGAGGATTTATAACAATATTGATATTATTGCAGGGGATTTTCCAGACATGAAAGTTCTCAGAGTGTCCTGTGGTCACCACTTTCTTCTTATCTGTTACAAAACACATCACTTTTCATGTGTGGAATAATCCCTTTTTGGGTATGATGCTGTGGTATTTACTATTGGAATAATCCCTTCTTGGGTATGATATTGTTGTATTTAATACTGGAATAACCTCTTGTGTATGATATTGTGGCATTTAATATTGTTGCTTTGGTTCCAGACAATGCAAAAAATGTAAGGATTTTAAACTAACAGACAAGTACAGGAAAAATTAAGATCCCAAACTGTGTGATTTAGATGAGGTAAGAACTGACTTTGCAGGTTATTTGTAGGATTCCACGTCCTTTTCTCTTTCCATTGTCCTGTAGTTTCTGCTGAATTACAAGTTGCAACCTTATTTTTGTCACCTTTGGGAAAACTAGCTCTTTACTGCAAGCATTTTTCGTTCTAGTGAATTAAAACCAGCGATTGTGTACTTTATTTACCTTGCCAGTACCTGCCTTCTTTTGGGGGCAAATGTTCCAGAAGCTGCTATCAAATAATGGATGTTTTCTGCATGCTTGGATGCACTTCTACAGAGGGATTCATCCTGCTTGGCTGGTTTGGGAATGGATTTATTTCGGTAGATCAGACAGATTTAAACACAGAGTTCGTGCATTTGTAGAGAAATGAGCTTGTTTCTATAAGAATCCTAAATATAGATCTAATATGAGATATTTATTAACTGTGCATTGTCTTGGTTAATCCTGAATATAAAATCTGATTATTTGAACTGATAGAACCTTATATAACTTTTGTTTGCTTCATTTTCTATGCAATTTTTATATGAATTTCCTCCTGTCCTCACCCTCTTTACATCTCTTGCTGTGCATGGAATATTGTTTCACTTCCTAGAACATTCTTCATCCTATAAAAAACGCACATTCTGTGTAATGAATGAGAGCCTACAAATAGGATCTTAAAAAGTGGCCTGGAAATATGACATGTCCCTGAGCTGAAAGGTATTTTTTGCACTTGGTTGGTTTTTTTACCCCACAGTGTCAAAAATTCAGCTTTATACTCAAAACCCAGCTTGTTTTATACTCAAGGTTTCCGTTGACAAAGTGATTTTAAGTTCTTTAAGAACAGTGTAAATTCATTTTTCCTCCAATTACAGCATTAAAAGAGTGCAGAAAATTCACTCTTTCTGGAAAAAAAAAGATCTGGATTTATAATTTGGTCTGTTGCACTGGGCAATATTATGTGTGGAAAGATGTAAATTCTTGTTGTAGACAAGGAAAATAATGCACAAATAACCAAAGAGGGGATTTTTCTATTTTACTTTTTTTAACTTCCAGCTCCTTCTTCTTACCCTAACAGCAAGAAAAAGTCAAAATGGCTTAGGTATATAGGAAAAGCTTTGAAAATAATATATTAGAATGTTTTTTGTCCTTTAAAAATCAAACTGCCTTTTTTAAAAGAGTGCAGCTGCATGATCAGACCCTGATCTGAGGAGAAACTCCTGGATTTGACATGGGAAGTTCCTGGACAAAAGGAAAATGGTAAAGTTAGAGACAGCACTGTGGGGGATGGTTGGGTTTCATGGAATCACAGACTGGTTGGGGTTGGAAGGGACCTCAAAGCTCATTCCATCCCACCCCTGCCATGGGCAGGGACACCTTCCACCAGCCCAGGTTGCTCCAAGTTCATCCAACCTGGCCTTGGACACTTCCAGGGATCCAGGGGCAGCCACAGCTTCTCTGGGCAACCTGTGCCAGGGCCTCCCCACCCTCACAGCCAGGAATTCCTTCCCAATATCCCATCTAACCCTCTGGCAGTTTGTCCTGGCCCTCCTGGCCCTTGTCCAAAATTCCTCTCTGTATCTCTTGCAGGCTCCCTTTGGGCTGTAATTAGGTCGGGCTGGACAGGATCTGGAACCAGGTGAGCTTTGAGGTCCCTTCCCACCCAAACCAGCTGGGATTCTGTTCTATGATCAATCAGCCAATGCTTTGTTTAGAGTTCAAATCTGACCTGGATTTTATTGCAACGTGGTTCAATTGAACATTCCCTTTGTTAATTAGTCATCAATGCCAGCCTTGCCTTCAATCTTTGGACAAGCTTTTCAAAGAATGAAGATCTTTAAAGATCTTGAGGATTCCACAACAGTCAGTTGTGCTTCCCTGCAGTTTTTTTTTTGCAGGGCAGATGGGTGTAGTCCATAGGGTAGCTGGGAGCTCCTAAGGGATGATATTCCCCTTTGGATTTCAACTGACTCAATATTTCAGCTGTGCTAGGGTTTTGCAAAGTTCCTCCCTGTCAGGTGACAGAAAGCAAGCCTGAGAAATTCACTCTAACAGGATGAAGACACGCTTGGTTATTCCTGCTCCATCAGGAAAATGAATGTTTTAGGACAGGAGTTCACCTCATTTCAGAGTCCATCACACTCACACAGCACAGCAAAGGACCAAAGACACCCCGAGCTGCCCCTGCTGACCCTGCTCCCCAGCCAAGGGGGGGTAAGGAGCGTGAGGGGCATCTCCTGGGCAGCCTTCCATCATCCCTGCAAAAACCTGAGGAGTTTGCTGTGCTTTCCCTGCTCTCAGGGCGTGAATTGGTTGGGGAATGATGAAGGACTTTGATGTCAACAACAAAGCAAACAGACATCAGGAAGAGAGGAACTGGTGTCTAGAAATATCATAAGCTGTAAAGCTCCTAAATAACAACATATCTGGTGCTTCACATCCCCCATCCCTCTTACAAGTGTATCAATACCTCCCTCTGTGCTCAAATTTTAACGTAAATGCTTTTATTGACTTATTCAAATGTTTACAAAATTCCCATTTATAAGGAGGATTAAGACCTGGGCAATCCATCTCATCTCCTTAACTCTGATTTTTACTCATTTACCCGAGGCAACATTCCCAGAGGAGCTCATTCTAGTTTGCTTTTGAGCTCTGTTTGGGGAGTGACTCAACCATAAGAAGTATGGTTTGAAATCCTGTGGGAAGGACCTGTATCCCATGCATTATGCCAGATTTTTGGCTCCCTCTCTCTGCATTAGTGAATGGGGTAAATTCAAAGTTGCCTTTCTCTGAGTGTGGTAAGATAAACACATCTATACACAGGGTATTTTTTTTTCCAACATAATTTTGATTTATTTAGGAGCGAAAAAAAGCATAACACTTAAGCCATAAATCCCATGTGAGACTTTATAAAAGGATTAATAAGGAGAGGTTAATCTTGAAACTCATGAAATCAGAAACAGACCTGGCAACTCAACCCGAATCTCAGCATTTCTAGGCCAAGAATGGTCTCTTTTCTGTGGCTACCCCTGGAGATAAAAGATTTTGCTCATTGCAGGTTTTATGGGGAGAAACAGGAGTGATTGCTTTTAAAGCTGGAGCTGTGCCTGCATTCTGACAGGTCACCTGCAGAGCAGGAGGCAGAATTATCTGCACGTGTCTACAAACACATGCCCAGCCGAGGCAGCTGGGAAATGAATGATGGATCTCTGAGCCTGCTGTGTCTCACTGAGTTACTGGCTGGGCTGAGAGCTGACACACTGTGCACTGCACAGTTAAAAATAAAGCCTTTTCCCCCGCTTACAAGATGAGATACAAAAGGTGAACACGAGTCTCACCGCCCGCTGTGTCAGGCACAGGGCAGAGGAGAGCAGATCGTGCTGGAACAGCTCCAGCCTCTCCATTTAACCCTTGTCCCGTTCCAAAACTCGAGCTGATGGAGCACAGCGTTGCAAGGCACGTCCTTGGGAGTGATGCCTAAAATCAGCTCTTAAAAGAGAAACCCTAAGACTCAATCTGTGGGTTTGAGAAGGTGCCATTCCCTTTATTACGTTGGATGCAGGAGAATCTAATTCCTTCAGAAGCAGAGTTACAAAAACCTCTTGCTTTTATTTAGTTACCTAATTAAAAATTCAAAGCATTACCTAACTAACATTTCAAAGCATTACCTAATTAACTAGTCAAAGCATCACCTAATTAACTAGTCAAAGCATCACCTAATGCTGCTACACCCACTTTCCCTCCTGTAGAACTGCCCTCACCTCCCCAGTTTGAGTGGGAGGCCCCAAAAAGCCCATCTCTTCATCTTCTCTTCCTCTTCCTCATCTCCTTTGACCCAGTATCACACCTTCTGGAAGGCTTTCAAGGCTCCTGAGTAGCTTTGGTGGGTCATATCAAGTGTTATGTCCCTTTCTCAGTACATTTCTACAGAGAGGAAACCCTTCCCCTCGTTAAAATCCCTTGTCTGTTGAAATTCTTCACAAAAAACGTTAAACAGCATTTTTTAGAAATCTTGTATGAAGGTATTTAGCAAACTAAAGGTACTAGCAAGCTATAATAAAACTTATATAATAATAAAACGTATCAAATAGGTTTTATAATAACATGTAATATAGGTTTTGTAGCTACAGATTTGTTTTAGAAACAGGCTGGAAGAGTTTCAGTCAGAGCATAAATCTTGACCTGAAAATACCCTTGGAGTGCTGCTCAGAGCAGGCAGGATAATGTACAGCAGGTGTTGTTCTACGATACCCTGAAATAATCCCACCTGAAGTTAAGTTTTCCAACAGTAACTGCAATAAATTGAATAGTTTTCCACATCTAAGTTTTCCAGTAACTACAATAAATTGAATGATAGGGAAATTATTTTATTTTTTTTAGGAATTCTTCTACACTACCAGCTGGAAGTGTCCAAGGCCAGGTTGGACGGGCCTTGGAGCAACCTGGGCTGGTGGAAGGTGTCCCTGCCCATGGCAGGGGGTGGGACTGGATGAGCTTTAAGGTCCCTTCCAGCCCAAAGCAGCCTTTGAGTCTCTGTTAATCCTGGCACAGCTGTAAGAGCAGGATTTTATTTATGACAGCCCTAAATCATGAAAATCATGCTCTTGCATACCAGCTGTGAGCTATTGCCACACTCAGTTCTCAGGATTGCTCACAGAATCATTTTTGGCTGGTTATCAGTCTTACCCACCTTAATTCTGTAATGAATGCAATAAAACACTTGTATTTCTTCTCGTGCAAGGAACAAATTAGATTTGAAGCGTAAAAGATTAAAAAAAAACCCAAACAAATTTTCAGTGATCTGTTTCTTTTTTTTTTTTTTCTGATATGATAGTTTTAAAACATTAAAATCACTTCAGTTGCAGGACACACTAATCCTGTGTTATCATTACAAGTATATTTCCTTACATAAATATTTTTACTTTCTAATCAAAGCACATGTTGATGTTTTCCCCGAGCTTTACCAAGGCTGTGTAGGTGCCATGGGTAGATTTGCTTAAACATCTCCATGAAGATAGAATTTCTCCTCTCTACACCTCTTGCTTATGTGGTAACAAGCCAGAATAGCCAACTTTTTTATGGAGATCCTGTAGGAAATAACAGGTTAAAGCAGGTTTAATTCATTAGTTGAACTGGTTTAATTAATTTCAGAACGAAATCTCTTGCTTTAGACTGAGAAAGGCTTTGTACTGGATTTAAAGACTGTTGTCCCCTGGGATGCATCCTCACCCTTCTGCACATCATTATATGGAAATTGTCTAAGCATTTTAGTTTTACTTATTCAGCACATCCTAAAGAACTGTGTCAAGTTGTTCCTGTCCCAAGGCATGAGGACAAAAGGCTGCACAGGACGGTTGAGAAAAGCTTTGTAGAACAGCAGATCTTCCCACTTATTAGCTTAGTTAACTCTTGCAAAATGAGGTTTTATGCTCTGTTATCAGACCAGCCTTGTTGCTGGGTAACTGAGATGTGGAAGAGGTTACACGTCAGACACAGAACAAGTGTTGGAAAATAACCTCTAAATTGACCAGTTTGAGCAAATTTAAGGGCTTGACCCTTGTGCCCTCCTTATCCTGGGACAAAATCCTGTAATCTGGACCAAAGATACCCTTTTAAAGCTGTTGTCATAGTTTATTTTTGTTCTATCCCAGATGATTTGATATTTCTGATCTCCAGCAGTTGCTATACCTTAAAACCAAAGTACCCTGGTGTTTATAGGAGGGAATAAGGAATGGAGTTTCAATCCAGAGCAGGTGGTGTCAGGAAGATTCCCCAGAAGAGCTGGGAGAAGCATCAGCCCAGAAATCCTTCGAAGAACAGCTTTTGACACAGATTTAAGGATGTGAAATTTGTTCATGGCTGCTCAGCCATTTCAAATCTCCCGGATTTACAAACATAATTTAACAGGGGATTCTGTGGCAAAAGTATTAAAGGACATTGTCCTTCTCAGCAATTACAGACCAGAGAAGAAGCATTTTCTTAACTTTCTTATGAGCTACACCCTGAAACACTCTTTGGGTTTTCTGATTTTCCAACTCTAAAATATTTGACAAAGCAATGCTGTTGTTTCCTACATTGTAAATAAATATTTAACTCCAGAACGATACCATTTGCTGCTCGAATGAATTTTTAGGGTTAAGTCTTCAATTCACTTTCTGTGAAAGAGGAGTTTTTACCTTAGATTTTGCTTTTGTGAGGTGCTCCAGGGTTGCTTGCCATGAAAAGATTTTAAGGCATTTGAAGACCCATGGCAAACCAACAGACTGAAAAACTGTGGATTTTCTTCCCAAGAAATAGCTGCTACTAGTAACCAAGGTTAAATTAAAAAGTTTGTAAGCAAACAGGATTTTTTTACTGGCAAAGTCTGGCAAATAAAGCACAATAAACCCCGGCCCTTTCTAATTTTATCTAATAATATCTGATCACGCCTTTTAGAAGGATATGCAACTAAAATTATGATGTGGCTTTAATGACTTCCCTCTCTGTGGCTGGATTTGCTGGCTGTGGATTTACTTAATTATGTCTCCCCGGTGTTGTGGATCAGCAGTTGCTTCTCTGCTTCTCAGAGGACCTGGAAGAGCAGAATTGGGCAAGACCTCTTTAAAGGACTCATTTTTAACATTGTTTGAGTCACCACCACCCAATTGCACCCAAGAGAAACAGGGAATTCTTGTGTTTGACTTTTCCTGGAGAGGGTTGTACTCTCTGGGAACTCCTCCCACAGCTTTATGGGGATATCAAATAAAAGTACCTTTTCTGGGAGAGGCCTCACAGGGTGACACCATTTATATTAATATTTAATAATTTTTAAAATAACATATATTAATATTACACTTTTTGACAAGGAAGGACTTCCAATGTCACCAACTTCAGACTTGATGCCTAAATTTGTAGCTCAAAATTGCAGCCTAAAAACACTCACAGCAGTGCCAACTATATGCTGAAATATTTTATTTCACAGGCAGGTCCCCAGACTTTCTCCTGCCTTTTTTATAATCTCATATTACAACAGATTGCAAAACTCCAGCCTTCAAAATGCTGGTGCTTAAGGAAAATGCACATTCCCTTATGCCTAGAGAGGGTTTATTCCAGTTTTTGTAGACAGGTTTGTGCACAACTTTCTCACTTGCTAATGTGATGCAGCACTTTTAATGTGTAATATTTGACAGTTAAAAAAAAATCTGAGAAGATAGTTTATTACTTTAATTGGAGTAAAACTATTTTAGAATCTTAGAATCTCAGAATCACAGGATGGTTTGGGTTGAAAGGGACCATAAAGACCATCTCATTCCACCCCCTGCCATGGACAGGAACACCTTCCACTGGTCGTGTTGATCAGACCCCAACCCCATCAATATTGTTCCTAAGATCACAGACTTTTAAAATCTATTTGCTAACAGATTATTATAAAAATATTTAATTATTTCTATTAATTTAATAATAACTGTATTATTATATTATGTATTATTACATAGATATTATACATAAAATATATAACAGATATTATACATTACACAATATCTATTATATATTATGATTATATTAATAAATTATGCTTAATTTTATTATATTACATTTAATAGAATTTAATTATTAATAAGTTATTAAATTATTTATCAATCAATTATTAAATCTATTTATTAATAGATGACTGTCAAAGAAGGTCTTACCATTGGCAAGGAATTAATGGCATTTTCTTCCTCTGCCTTTGATTCGAATATTTTGAGATGCACTTGCCATAATTCTTTAGGAATGACTTCCCTGGTGGAAAATTTGATGCTTGCTGATACCTGCTCTTCAAAAGGGGAGATAAATATCTTAATTTTCACTCCCTCATAATGAATCAAAATTGTCCTCAAAGCATGAGATGCACAATAATGCGCAATTAAAATCTACAGGGGACTGCAAGTTAACTAAAATTTTAGGGATTTTACAGCAGAGTGGTTTATCTTTTCTTATTTATAAAAAAATTATTTATTTATTTATTTTTCTCTGTCTTAAAAACACTTTATTGCTGCTGATGTTGCCCATGTTTAAAATAATCAATATAAATGTGTTGGATTTATATTGTTATATTTCAATCAAACATCCAAACCTTAATGAAACTTAAACCCAACCATAAATTATTACCTCTTTTCACAAATGCTTATTAGAATAATATTTTCTCATTAAAATATAGTCTTGTGCTAGCACAGTAAAAAAGGCTACATTTTGCTCATTTCCTTTTCCCTTCAGTCAAAATAAAAGAGGTTTTTTAGTAATTTAATAGATTTCAAAAATACATCTGTCATATAGGAAAGGGATCCATAGTTATTTAGACAAAATCTTTTAAGAAGCCTGAATGTGCTGAATGGAAACTCAATCAGAGTCCATAAAATCTGCTCCAAACATGGAGCTCAGCACGTTTATTCCTGCTCTCAATATCTCTTTTTTTATTTTCCCTGTGTCTTTATTTCAATTAGCCGCGTGAGATTGATTCTGTTGGTGTTTTCTTGTAATCAGAAAACTCATTTAAGAGAAGAAAATGTGAATTACAGCCCTGTGGGATGTGGCTGTAACCAATGGCCCTCCTGGAAACTCAGAAATGAACATTTGTCTGCCTTATTCAACATTCTTTGGCACATTAATGGAGGGATAATCCAGTAGAACATGTAAGAATTGGAGCTGTCTGATTCTGAGATGATAAATACAAACTTTAAGTCAGTTTTTTAAAATATTTTAGGATTTTAGTGTGAAATAGATGATCCCCAATGTGTCTCATTTCTGAGCTCTCCAGTCCCTGCTGCTTTATAGACATTTAATTTATCCTCTCCTACTCTTTAGTTCTGCATTTGCCACTTTTCATGTGCTTCATCTCCCTAAACTCCAGTTTCTTCAGATCACTCCCAGTGCTTGTGTCCCATCAGAGAAAGCAAAAGCAACAAGAAGAGAGAAATTCAGTGATAAATAAGGCCAGACTTAACTTCTACTGCAGACTCTGCTTTTCTTGCCCTGCAAACTGTATGGTACCAAATGCCAGGGGGGAGGAAAGGACACCTGGCTGCCTTTGGAGAGGAGAGCTCTGCTCCCAGGGAAGAAAGGAGGACATCAAAAAATTATTTATGATTTTAATTTACTTGAGAGTGGCAAACTGATTGTGCAGCCCGGCCTGGTGTGAGGTGAGGTGGCTCTGGAGGTCTCTGCTCGTGTGTGAGCAAAGCACAAGGATTTGTTCTGAGGCTTTTTGTTAAATGGTTTCTGAGGGGATTTCTTAGATAAATTGATTATTGTAAGTTTGATCTCTTTTTTTGATAATGACTGATAAGTGATGGTGCCTTTGTGCTGCCTTTGACTCATTTGATAAAAGCAGCACCATGAGATATTTCCTGGAGTTTGCATCTGGTTGAGTTGGGCAAGGATGGAATCACACAATCCCAGGATGGTTTGGGTTGGAAGGGACCTCAAAGCCCATCCAGTTCCATCCCCTGCCATGGGCAGGGACACCTTCCACCAGCCCAGGTTGCTCCAAGCCCCGTCCAACCTGGCCTTGGACACTCCCAGGGATCCAGGGGCAGCCACAGCTTCTCTGGGCAACCTGTGCCAGGGCCTCCCCACCCTCACAGGCAACAATTTCTTCCCAATTCTTTTCCTTCCTCTCTTTCTGTTCTGTTTAAATCCAAAAATTGTGAATTCCATGTTCCTCTGGAAGCTGCTGGCAATAGAGAAGAGGTGAACTGCCTGACCTAAGCATTTGAGCTCTTAATTCATTAAGTCTTTCATTAAATTTGACTTGATGTCTTTGACTGAGAAATCCTTGTAAAATGGGAACTATTTCAGTCTCTTTTCATCATCATTTTGCTCTTAAGAATTAATTAAGATTAATTTTTACTCCACACTTTTTATTTACTGATGCCAATAAATCTCCAGAAATTTTCCATTGAGCCACCATTAATACATGTTGCCTGGGTACAACTGATTCCTTGGGAAAGTCTTCAGTTATGAGGTAGAATACTTTTATATAACATTAGATGGGGAAAAATAATGTGAAAATAATCAGAAGAAGTCTCCTTTAGTTTCAAAAGATTGAGTCCTGCTCTGACTTACAGATTTTAGCTGAGTTTCTGGTGAGGGTGAATATGAGAAGCTGTTAGTTACCTCCAGTGTTTAATGAAACAACATCTAATAAACTTTCAGTTCAACCAGAGTGCTTTAGATATCAAATTTCTTGCAATGTGAAGCTTTCAGAAGGTTTGGCAGGTGTAATGTTTTTGCTTTGAGTCCTTTCAATCAACTGAATGGTTGAGCTGAGGAGATGCTGACTCTAAGTTTTTCAACAATATAAAATGTGGGGACTGTTTTAGTTTAATTCTCAAAACAAAAAAACTGTTCAGGTTGCAATGACAGAAGAGAGTGAGGCTAAGATAAAGGTCTTTACTGATGGACAAAAATATTCCCTGTTTTGGTTTGGGGTGGTCAGTTCTCCAGCTGGAACTGCCTGGAGGGAGTCACTGGGTCTATGTGACTCTTCATCCTGGTGTAAATCAACATATTTAAGCACACAAACACATGAATACCAGTGGTACCTGTAGGACAGGATCTGGAAGGAGACCAGCCCTTGTTTCCCAGAGAAGCTGTGGCTGCCCCATCCCTGGAAGTGTCCAAGGCCAGGTTGGAGCAACCCAGGACAGTGGAAGGTGTCCCTGCCCATGGCAGGGGGATGAGACTGGATGGGCTTTAAGATCCCTTCCAACTCAAATCATGCTGGGAATATGATTTTTGGGACTGTCTGAAAGTTCTGGCTGGAGTGATCCTGGGACATGTTTTGCTGTGGAGGTGGCAGGAGTTCAGCCAAGCACTTTGTCTCAGAAGGGTTCACTGCCTCAGGGCTGCCCGTGGTCTCAAGTCTGCTGGCTGGCTCACATCAGCCCAGGGTCTCCTTCATGCAGAGACACTCAGGGAGGCCCCTGGACCACCCAGGGAACTTGTGACTGAATGTTCTGTGTGCACACACCAGGTATAACCATCCCACGGACCTGGAATCCAGCCTTACAGCACAGCTGGAACTTCACTGTCAAACCTCCTGCAGCCCACGAACAACATCCAGAAGACTGTTTGGCCCTGCTGGGGTTGTTTTGCCCGCCCAGCCTGAAGTTTGGACTTTGGTTTTTCAAAGACTAGAAGAAGCTTGTTCTTGTTTAAATGACTGCAGGAAATTCAGGGAGTGAAGGCACCTCCCTCACTGCTGCAGCTCTCCTGAAAACTCTGCTCATATCTTCCCTTGCCTGAGGAGATCAACCCACGTTCCTCCAGAGGCACGGCCCAAACACAGGCTATAAATTATTCCGGGAGAGCAGCACATTTTGTCAGTCTTGACAGTTCACAGAACAATCCATGGACTGTTCATTACGTAGAAATCAATGTCAGAGCTGCTGGGTCAGAGTGGGAAAGACGAGACAGTGAGTTGGAATATGGAATTGTGAAAAGAAGGAATCTGGCAGCTTCCAATTTCAAGGACTCGATAAGTGAGGCGGCTCATTTGCTGCTGTGTAATTGCCTGGGAAGGAGTCACCCAGATGGCAAAGGGAGGCCAAGGAACAGGGACAAAAAGTCTTCCCCCAAAGTCTTTGTACATAAATGTAATTTTTTTTGGACTATTTAACCAGTGCTTTGCCTCTCCCTCCTCCATTTGCTCCGTGTAGCTTCTACAATGCTATTAAAATAAAAAACCCTAACTCAACTATAAAATGATAAGAAACAAATAAAAGCTGACTTTTCTAATGAGAATTTATTTTCTTATTATTTTATGTCTATTTTAGCTCTCAAATTATAAGGAAGGGTAGTTGATTAAGCCAAACCCATTTTTTTAGGGAATGTTGGAACTTTATTGATCCTCTTTAAGTTGATTCTATACCAAGCAAAATCAGGCCCATTAATTTAAACTCCAGCAGTAACTGCACCACCAAACAGGACTGGAAAAAATACCTCAAGATATTTGTACTATGTATCTTTGTATTATATTATATATTTATATTGGAAATACAATGGAAATAATAATTTCAAATATACTTCTATCTAGAACCAGATACTCTCAGTATGTTATTGATCACCTTTTGGTTTCACAATGAAGTTTGCTTTGAAAACACAAGTTTTTTCGTAAGTTTAATTATTAAATTTATTTTACTTTAATTTTTATAGATTTCATTGATTTAACTTCTGTTTTTCGTTTGAGATAGATGAAGAAATGTTTTTAATTGAAGATAGATGCAAAATGCAGGCTAAAGAGCTCAATCATTTCTACTAATCTCATGTTTTATCAAATAATAATTTCAAGAATCCTTCTATCTAGAACCAGATACTATTGACCACTTTTTGGCTACACAGTGATGCATGTTTTGAAAATATATTTTTTCATAGGTTTAATTATTAAATTTATTTTCCTTTAATGTTCATAGATTTCATTGATTTAAGCCCTGTTTTTCATTTAAGATAGATGCAAAATACAGGGTAAAGAGCTTAACCATTTCGACTCATTGTCATTTTCTATCAAATAATAATTTCAAATATCCTCCTGTCTAGAACCAGGTACTCTCAGTGTATTATTGATCACCTTTTGGTTACACATTGAAGTATGTTTTGAAAATACATTTTTTTTCGTAGGTTTAATTATTAAATGTATTTGACTTTAATTTTCTTGGGCTTGGAATTGGCACTTTGCCAATGTCCTGAACAAATCCTGGCCTGTCTGGGTTGGACTGAGCTGGAATTTGCTGGGAATGGGGGGACATTCCAAACCTGCCCCTTTTGAAAGCCTGGCAGTACCTACTGTGAATCTCAATGTGTGTCCCTTAATTCCCTGGGAATTAGTGCTAATTGCAGTCCATCTCCTCTCCTTTGGCTCATATTGGAGTATTAGATGCTAAATTTTATGTATAAAATTTCAGCTCAGTGTGAAGAATTCCATCCTTCTCACACTACAAGTCCATGTGTTTTTTTTGGCATAATGAATTCCCATCTGAGTAAGAACCTTTCAGCTCCCAGTGTTAAATATTACTCAGTTTTGCACTACAGGTATTACCAGCCTTGGTGGTTGATGATATTATTAACTGATACTGTCAATGTGCTTTCTAAATGGACTTGTTTAACTTCATCTAAACAGTTATCTGAGTGCTGCTTTTTAAGGATGATTAATAACCTGTAGGTGACAGCAGTTCCCAGAAAAATCTGTGAAGACCTTTCACTTCTTTTCACGTAAAAATGCATGAGATATTATTTTAACAGTTAGGTAAGACATATCTCCTTCATGTCACCAGACTATTAAATATCTACTTAATTAACCTCTTCCTCCTTATCCAGAGTTTGTCCAGACTTTCTGACAGTTCTTGAGAAATAAATGAACAAAATACTAATTTGTAATAATCCAGTTTAACAGAAATCACACTACTCTTATTCCTACACCTTAACCTGCTGCAATGTGAACATGGTCAAATGACCATCTATCACTATTCGCCTTCATTTTTACTTGTGCAGGTTCAGACTTGGTATAAAGGAAAAGATTTTTCTTGCAAGCCTTCCAAGAAGTAATACTTTTATGTCTAACGCACTGAGCATGATAATGGTGGCCATTATCATGGAATTATGGAATCCCAGAATGGTTTGGGTTGGAAGGGACCTTAAAGCTCATCTTATTCCACCCCCTGCTATGGACAGGGACACCTTGCACTAGCCCAGGTTGCTCCAAGCCCCATTCACCCCTGAACACTTCCAGGGGTGGGGAGGAACAGGGATGGGCATTAGGAACAGAAGGTTCTCTCTAAGTTTACATTCTTTAACAAAAGGCAGATAGAAAGAGGAATGTGTAAATTCCATTTTAGGACAGCTCAATATCCACCTCATCATTAGACTTGGCTGACCACAGTGCTTGAGATCAGATTCCCAAATATTCACTCCCAACTCTGTGATGACATTTATGACTCAGCCTTGGTGGCTGAGCAAGTCCGTGGGCTGGGATAATAATTCCCAAGACGTGTTTGAGCCCTCCAGTGGCCACTGCTGTTGTTTGTACTTTGAAAACTGCCAATTAGAGTGTCAGTGTTCATTAAAGCAGCCCCCTTGTCTCTGGGTGCAGTCAGCAATATGTTTCTGTGAACCTGAGCTGACAAAATATTTGGTTATTTCTCCTGAAAGAGCGAGGCAATCGTCTGTCACGGCAGCAAAGTCCGTGCTCCAAATTCTCCCGGAGTATCACTGCCAGCACCACTCCTGCATACCTAATTTTCCTTCTCCTAACACCCACGGGATGTGTTTTCTCTGGATTCTGTGGCTGAAACAACCCTTCCCCAGCATAGCAGTGAGACCTCTGCCCTCTGTCCTGCACTGCCTGGGGTGGACAACACTGGACAGGGGGTTACATGGGATATCCAGAGACAGAGGATACGCTGAGTTGGAAGGGACCCACCAGGATGGATCATCCAATCCAACTCCTGGGCCTGCACAGGTCCATCCCCAAGAGTCACCCCTGTGCTCCAGAGGATCAGCCAAACCCTCCTGGAGCTCTGGCAGCCTCGGGGCTGTGCCCACTGCCCTGGGGAGCCTGGGCAGTGCCCAACCAGCCTCTGGGGGAAGAACCTTTCCCTGAGATCCAACCTGAGCCTGCCCTGGCACAGCTCCAGCCCTTCCCTGGCTGCTGTCCCTGGTCCCCCAGAGCAGAGCTCAGTCCCTGCCCCTCCTCTGCCCCTGCCCAGGCAGTTGGAACTGCACTGAGGTCTCCCCTCAGTCTGCTCTGCTCCAGCTGAACACACCAAGTGCCCTCAGTGTCCTCACACGGCTTCAAATCAAGGCCCTTCCCCACCCTCGGTGCCTCCTTTGGACACTCTCCAAAGGCTCAATCCCTTCCCCACATTGTGTCCCCCCAAACTGCCCCAATGTTGAGGTGAGGCCACCCCAGGGCAGAGCAGAGTGGGACAATCCCCTCCCCTATGCCCCCAGGACAGGGATGTCCCTCCTGGCTGCCAGGGCACTGCTGACTCAGGGCCAGCTGGCACCACCAGGACCCCCAGGGCCCTTTCCCAGCACTGCTTTCCAGGCTCTCATCCCCAGTCTGCTCATCCATCCTGGGTTGCCCCATCCCAGGGGCAGAATCCGGCACTTCCCCTTGCTGAACTTGCTGTGGTTGGTGACTTCTGCAACTTCCATTCACAATAAAACTCTTTCTAACCTACTTTCTAATCTCAGAGGGCTCTAAAGTCTCTCCCAATGAAACTTTTCCTGGTTTTATGAGGAGCAGAGGAGGTCAGTGCTGTTCCAGTGCTGGGTGTGTTCATGTTTGTCCTGTTCTTGTAAAAAGCCCTTTCCTACATCCCCAAAATCCGAGTGCTTGGCCACACAAGTAATTGCCAAATTGGAACAAACTGGTTGCCTGTGCCTTCCCCAGGGCCCTGGGCAGCTCCAATTTGTGCTGCTTTAGAGCTTCTTCATCAACGTGCTGAGCACCTTCTGAGCCTTGGGGACAGCACTTCTCCTACAAACCTGGCAGGGCTGTGACAGCTCTGCAAACCTGCATTCTCCTTGTAACCAGGGGGTCTTCCATCATATCCCATCTTAAGACCTTAAAACAGACTGTGGTGGGGTTTTTTCCCCCTCTCCTTTTTCCTTATTTTCCTTCTCCTGGTTGCCTGTTATTCAACAATTCAGGAGGCAATAATGGATTTCACAAGTTACAATAAATTGGATATACATTTAGTAATCTTTGCTTATTTCCTCTAAAGGTTTTTGAAATTACTAACACAAATCCATGAAAGGAAGGAGAGACATTTTCTTTTCCTCTGAAGATGGGAAAAAACCTTTATCTCACCCCTTTACCTGCACTATAACAAGAAAATGAAAGCTTGCTTTGTCTGCAGATCTCACTAACCTGTAAATCTCAATTTTTAAACAATGTAGAGGTATGGAATCATAGAATCCCAGAATGATTTGGGTTGGAAGGGACCTTAAAGGTCCAGACCACTCTAGGGTTCCATGATTCTGTGAACAAATTCATTCCTTTTATGGCCTACGAGTGTTATTTAGGGTCAGTGTTGGCATCTTGTGTGCTTGCTCTGGACTTGATTTTATCAAATTTTGTTGCCTGGAAACCTCTACTCCGTTTAGCCCAAAAGACTTGTGGAATCCACCAGTACAGCACAGGAGTGGAGTTCTACATCAGTGACATTATAGAAGGCTTTAAAATCATGGAAAAACGCAAATGCTTGAATTTTCCTTTTTTGATTTATTTTCCCCAAGCAAAACCCATTGGATGTCCATGGATGTGATCTCCCCAGAGGCACTTGTGTTTTCTCTTTCTCTGTCAGACTCAGCACTTGCCACTCCTGGCCTCGCTCATCTCACCACCAGGCCAACCCCCTTGATGTCCCACACCTTCAAGGCCAATTAGCAGTTGCCACCAGGTTTTCTATCAACTTCTGCTCTGCAAATGTGCTACAGATATCATTTGGAAGCTTTTAAATCAGCAAATTCATCTGTTCCTTCTCTGGAAGCAATTCCAGGATTAACTCAGCCAGTTAGAGCTGGATGAGTTTGTCCAAGGCCTCACATTCCTATGTGATGCTTTTGGGGGGGCTTTGCTCCATGATCCACATTGATCTTTCCTGATCCTCAAGCTGGTGTTTCTGCTGCTCCAAGACACATGAAACAAGTTTTATTTTCCCTTTTCCTCTAAATCATGTTGGAGTAGGAAGATGCATGTCCAAAGGCAACACCTTATATTGATGTAAGGTCTCCAACACCCTAAACTGACACAAGGTCCTCACAGAAATCTTCTCTGCAGAACTGGGGTATTGCCTGAGGTACTTGATGCACTGCTTATCATGATGAACAAATCCATAAAACATACAATTCCCATGTTGTGATTAAAAGACCAGCTGACAGGATGAAGAACATCAGCTGGGCACCCAACACAATTCCATGGCCATTTCCAGGAGCCTTAAGGAACCAAAATAAGATTTAGGGAGGTCTGGAGATCTTTTTGCTTCCTTCCAGGTTGGTTTTCATAGCAATGAATGTTGGATGTTCCTATTTTTATTTTTAAAAGAAATGAGCTTTCCACATAATCATGTAACTTAGTATTTGGTCACTTAAGGATGAAACACCAGATTTGAAATCTGATGATAAAGATAATGAGACTTGACAAGACTTTATTCAATAAAGGCACCAGAACTGGAGCATTGCATTATCCAAAATCTAATATCATTCAATATCTATAATATTATGCCATATTATCCTGTTATCTATATTGATGCAACAGAATCATAGAATGATTGGTTTGGCTGGAAGGGAATTTAAAGATCTTCTAGTTCCAATTCCCTGTAATGGGCAGGGACACCCCCCTCCCACACACCCACCATGGGCAAATTATAACTAAAATTATAACTGAATTATAGCTAAACCTATCTGCTACTGTGGTCCAGAGGAGGGGTATCTGCTGCATTTCAGTGACCAAAGTTTGCAGATTCCTATCTTGTAACTGATGGTATCAGCCAAAACATGGGGATGATGTTTGATATCAAGTGCTATTTGCTATTTGTCTCGGAATAGTTTGGGAATATCCATCCCTGTTTTTAGAACAAGGTGGAATTGTTCTGCACTGCTGGGCTTCTGCACAATAATTTCCAAACCCCGTGTTGCACAGAGCCAAAGCAGAGGCCACATATAAATTAGAAGTTCATCAATCAGGATATAATTAATACTACTTTGCCTTGGAGCCAAATATTAGCATATTAATATGTTCCAGCGTACAAGTGTTTTGTAAATGTTATGGCACAGCCAGACAAGATGTCTGAACATTTCAAACAGTTCTGTGAGTAATGGGACAAGCAGAGGAGCAAAGGTGTGTGTAGGTGCACGTCAGGGGCCTCCGGAAAACAACAGCTACAAGATGAAGAACAAGATAAGCAGAGATGCAGGACATCCTCCCCAGGACTCAAGAGGCTGAACTGCCAAAAGCAAATACAAAATAAGGAGCACCAGGAGTAGCTGAAATCCCTCTTTTGGGAGGGATGAAAGCACAAAACACCTCGGGCAGCAAAGGAGAAGAAATCCAACAGCCTGTCGCAATACTCCTCCTCTCATCAGAGAGCTCTCCAGCCTCATCACCCTGACCTCGACCACTAAACCCAGCAAGGACTGTCAGCCCTCTGTGCTGTCCCACCACATCAGCTCTGGAAGGGGTAAAGAGTGACAATGATGATGATAATTAACTGCAAATACTGTGATTGATAAGAGCTAACCAGTCAATCCAAATGTGTTGTAAATAAATTCCTTTTAAATGGTTTAGTTTTCAAGCCTAAAGCTGGCCTGAGCTCTTGATTTTCTCAGCACACCAGAGTGCTCTAATCCATAACTGATCTCCCTTCCTCCTCACCCTTTTATCCCATAAAACAATCGGGTTGATCAGGCAAGATTTATTTGTGGTAAATTTGGTAAATCCATGCTGACTGCTCCCAGTCACTCTCTTCTCTGGCTCGTGTACAGAAACAGTTCCATGAGGACTCACTCCCAGGGAACGAGGTGAGGCTGACCATCTCACAGCTCCCTGAATATCCTTTGAATCCATTTTAAAGGTCACTGTAACTCTTCCTTCTCCTCAGGTGGAAGACCTCCCCTGATCTCCACTACCTACTAAAGTGGGGGGTGTTGCAAGGACACCTTCCAGCTCTCCCAGTAACCCCAGTGGGTCCCACTGACTTCCATGGGTTAAAATATCTCAACTAAATCCTGAATCTGTCCTCATCCACTGCTGTTAACTCTGCTCCCCAAGCTCCTTCTCTGAACTCAGGGACTTTGCTGGTGCTGGCTGAAGGCAAAGCTGTTGAGTACCTTACCTGTGTCCCCTGTCACTCACCCCCTCACACCACATTTGATTCTCCTTGGATATGGTGATGCTGCACTCTGGAATTCCTGATGTGTTCTGAGAACAGAACAGAAGCAGAAAAACAACAGCGTGATCTGAACTTTCAAGGTGTATCACAAAACCTGTGCAAATGTCAAAATACTGGATTGTTTTTGTCACTTGAGTCTCCCTGAAAGTTTGCAGAAGCGTCCTGCTCAGAGAGGTTGGAACTGTGGGTTCATGAACTGATGTATAAGCAGAGTCTGGGGTCTCTTTCACATAAAATAGACATTTCAGTGAAAATATACTGGAGCTAATCCAGTAAATTCCCACTCCAGCACGGACAGTCCTTCCACCTTCGTCTCTTGGCTGTGACTTCCCTCTCTGACCTTGTTCTTGGAGCTGATTCAGTTTGCAAACCCAATGATTTCATTTTGCCAGGTCAGGTTTTATTTTTCACCAGTCCAGCAAGTTGTCCTGATTGTGCAGAGGCTCCAGTGATTGCTGACATCGAGAGGAGAGGGAGAGAAGGAAAGAAACCTCCCCCTTTTAGGAGCAGGGAGTTGTGAGATGGACAAAGCTCTAATGGGCAACTTGGGCTTTAGTGTCCCAAACTGCTTCTAAAGCTTGTCTGCATTCAGAGAAATTCTAACACCTAGCAAAGCAATTTTAAGGAATTTGTACTCTCCGTAACTGTTGGCAAATAACGTTGTTTCAGTTCTTCAATTAATTGTGAGTCCACTGCTTAGAAAGGTCACAAGCCCACGAGATGCAAAAGCCACGAGAGGCTCCTAAGTGACAGGTTTCGTAGCACCTTGATAAATATTGCAGCTATGAGCTAAAAGTGCCCTTTGTAAACCCTGCTGCATCATTTATTAAAAAATTATTAAATGAAGTCAACAGACTTTCCTCTGCATCAGGCAGCACTTGTCTGTACCACTGACAGTTCTGCAGCAATCACTGAGGGCTTTTTCAGGAGCTGCTTTTTGTTCCCTTTTCTCTTTTTAGTTCTCCAAATTATTACTCCTTAGTGTCACCACTCCCTCCTGGCTCAGTGCACAGCCTCTGCACTGAGGGTTTTAATCCAACTTTTGCCACTGGAGGGTCTTTCAAATACAAATATGACATCACAATTTGTGACTTCGCTTTTTTTTCCCTGGAAAATCGGAAGGGGAAGAATAAAAATCCATTCAAGCAATTGAGTGCCTGCAGCTGCCACTGGGAAAATCCAGGTTCCAAGTTCTGCTACTCTGGAGTTTGGGCACATCACTGGAGGCACAGAAGGCTTTACAACCTGGAGGAGCAGGATTTGCACTCAGGTGGAGATGCAACAGGCAGGAAGACAGTGAATGGCTTCAAACTCACAGAGGGCAGGGTTTGATGGGATTTTGGGAAGGAATTCTTCCCTGTGAGGGTGGGGAGGGGCTGGAATGGAATTCCCAGAGAAGCTGTGGCTGCCCCTGGATCCCTGGAAGTGTCCAAGACCAGGTTGGATGGGGCTTGGAGCAACCTGGGCTGGTGGAAGGTGTCCCTGCCCATGGCAGGGGATGGCACTGGATGAGCTTTAAGGTCTTTTCTGACTCAAACCATTCTTTGAAACATAGAAACACGTGGATCCTCACCCACCAGCACTCACAGCTGATACCATGGCAGGTAGAGCTGAGTGAGCTCTGCCTCCTTCCTTCCCACGTGGGCAGATGGACCTGTTTTCCCTTTCACATTATCACAAAAATGTGAATTCATAAGAAAAAACCCACATTTTTCTCATGAATGCTGAGGTTTGTTAGATTCCATCGTTGCCCACCTCAGAAATGTTTGAGCACTGTCAGTATCAGGCCAAACACCACCAACCAAACCTGAGAAAGATTTGTATAAAGACTTAAAAATTGACTTTTAAACCCCTTCTGAGTCATTTGAAAACGTGACCCAGAATTACCAGTGTAGCTCTATGTGCTTGCTTAAAAGTGACTAACAGAAACAATTTGAAGGAATATCTGGGAAAAACTACTGAGTGATAAAAACTTGTGAGTGGACTGATAGCAAAGATTTGGGGTTTACTCCTCAGCTTGCTGCACTGCTCTCTTAACTGAGAAACGGGTTTGCTGCCAGAGGTAATTAAATAACAAATGACATTTGACTAATTAGAAGATTGTGCCATCTAGTGACTGGACCAGCTACATGAACGTTTTGCTGAGGTTTGAGGTCACCCTTGGAGGCTCCAAGTGGGAGCTGGATGTGATGAGCTCAGAGCAAGTTTTCCTCGCAGCACACAGTGTTATTTTTCCAAGCTGGAACTCATTTGTTGTCTCTCCAGTATTTATCTGCTACGGTTGCTGGCAGAGTCTTTATTTATTTATTTTCCTCTGGAAATAATAAGCCTCTGGAAAATAACCAACATCTCTCTGCTGCACCTTTATCTTTAACCTGTCTTTTTTTTTGTTTTCAAATGTCAGTTTTCTAGGACAGCTCCTGACAGACAGGTACCAGTATGATCCTAATAACATAACTATATGGCTGGAACATGTTATTCTGTCCCTCATGGAGCGTTCAAATAAGAGATTAGGAGACAGGTAGTTTGGGATGATCGCTCACTCTCCATTTGCAGCATTTCTGGCTGGGATGTTTTCTGTGCCTTGTTGTCTGAAAGCTGAAGATTTCTTCAAAAGTATTTTCCACATCTCATTTTAATATTTCCTCCTCCCAACATCCACCTTCACATCCTCTCCCCACCAGTTTTGGGCTTCAAAATAAGTCATGCCAGCACCAAATTTGTTCCTTCAAAGACAAGTTAGGATATGAAGCAAGGTCCTCATTGGAGTTATTTCTTATTTTGTTGTTATCTATCTTAAGGTAGTTTGATCAATGTTTTCTGTTAAATGGAGATATCTAAGAGATCAGATACACATTTTATAAATCGTAGAATAAAACTGGTATAAAAATGTACTCCTGTTTAAGCAATATTTTTAAATACAATCCAAATTTATCATTAGTGTAATAAAAAATATTTTAAAAAATCTTGACAACTTCATTTTCTAAATGCATTTGTTGCTAAAATGAAGTCATGGGGATTATGTCTCACATCACTTGGAAAATTTGACTATTTGGATTATCTTATTGGTGTTTTATGACAAATAGAGCTTAGCCTTTGGAACATACAGAGGAATAAGATCTCTTTTATACTGGCCTCAGTACTGGGTTTGCAGGAGCGACTGGCACTAGAGAATCATGGAATCCCAGAGTGGCTTGAGTTGGAAGGGACCTTAAAGCCCATCCAATCCCACCTCCTGCCATGGGCAGGGACACCTTCCACTAGCCCAGGTTTCTCAGAGCTCCATCCAACCTGGCCTTGAAGCTCCTTCAAGGTTCAAACTGAACAGAGACACTGAAATTGGGTGACTTTGCAACTTTTATTTCAACAGAAGCCCTAGTCAGGAACTCAGGTCAGCCAGAGAGTTCATTTTCACAGTAAAACAGGAACAGATCTGATCATTGTTGGAGGGGGAAAACAACCCTAAAGATGATCCCTGGATAATTTTAAAACACTGTTACCCCAACTACTTTTGTAAGATGGATTTCCAGTAAAAAAATTGCAGCTAATTGTCTCTGTTCTATCATTTTCTGTTGGACCTCAGGAGGAATTTCCTCCTGGAAAGGGTGGTGAGGCCTTGGCAGGGGCTGCCCAGGGAGGTTTGGAGTGCCCAGCCCTGGAGGTGTCCCAGGAAGGCCTGGCCGTGGCACTCAGTGCTCTGGGCTGGGGGACAAGGTGGGCATCGGGCACAGGGGGGATCCATGGGCTGGGAGGGCTTTTGCAGCCTAAATTGTTCTGGAATTCTGTGATTTTGATACACCTTTGGCACTGCAATGTCAGACGCTTGGTTCTATTCTATTGTGGTTGAGTCGTAGCAGTTTGCTGTGATGAAAATGTGCTTTGGTACTGCTGATCTGAGCTCGAGATCTATCAAAATAATAAAGCAGCTTTGAAAGGACTTACAATCACATTTGTATTTACCCTGCTACACTGAAAAACAAAATCAGCAAAAAAGAGAGCTGGAACAAATCAAGCATTTTAACCCCTGTCTTTTGCTGAAAGGCAAGTCAGAAGAACACACTCAGACTTAGAAATAAATGCTAATTTCTGGAGGACTGTGCACATCTCGTTGTTGTTTGTTTTGCCAAGAGCTGCCCCTGCTCTTGGAAAGCTCCCTGTGACTCCTCCAAGTGTGGAGCAGTGTGCAAACAGCAGCGGGGCTGCAGCAGAGGCTGGAGTGGTGCTACTCACATGGTTAGTTCCCAAATGGAATACTAAGGAGGAATAAAACACACCTCTGCTCTGGACCCAGAAGTGGTGAAGTGGCAACTTGCATGGGGAGAATAACAATGCAATGCCAACATCCTGCAGCTGCTGAGCCTTGGAATAAGAGTTTCTGCTCCACTCAGGAGCTGTTTATCCATCGGAGTGCTGATGTTTCCAGAGTAAAATGCAGCACCGGAGAAAAAAACCCACTAATGAACACCAGGGGGCTGTGCTGGGTGTGCTGGACTCCGGGCTCCTGTCCAGATGGAGCCCAAAGCCACGGACTACATGAATGCAACAGATATTTTGTGGACGTTTTACGGCCCTGAACGGAGACAGGGAAGATTCAGATGAGATATTTGAAAAACTTTTTCACAGTTTGGGTGGTCAGGGATTGGAAGAGGCCCAAGGGAGGCGGTGGATCACCATCCCTGGAGGTGTTCAAGAGGTGTCTGGATCTGACACTTGGTGATGGTTTGGTGGTTTAGGGGGTCACAGGGGCAGAGCTGGGGGGAGGGTGGGACTGGATGGTCCTAAAGGTCTCTTCCAACCTTGATGACTCTGTGACTTTGCAGGGGTTGTCCACAGACTACGAGAAGGGTACCTGTGTATCAGAGGAAAGAATAGGAGATTAATGGGTGATTAATGAGCTTGCACTGAATAATGTGGGACCTGAGGGTTTTGGAGTAAGGGGTGGAGTGTGCTGGGTTGGGCTGGGTGGAGTTAATGTTCCTGCAGTGGCTGCTGCGGGGCTGTGCTGGGGTTTGGGTTGGTCACACAGAGGTGGTTTGTCCTTGCTGAGCTCCCCCAGGGCCAAGGCCTTTCCTGCTGCTGGGGAGGGTGGGAGGGGACACAGCCGGGACAGGGGACCCCAGCGGACCCAGGGGACATTCCAGACCATGTCCAAGGGATATTCCAGACCGTGGGGCATCCTGCTCAGTGGATAAAGAAGGGACAGAAGGAGGAAGGGGGCACATCAGGAGTGATGGAGTTTCTCTTCCCAAGTCCCCGTTCCCAGGATGGGGCCCTGCTCTCCTGGAGGTGTGACCCTGCTGCCCATGGGAAACAGGGAATGAATTCCTTGGTTTGCTTGGCTTGTGGCCAGCGTTTGCTTTCCCTGTTAAACTCTCTTTATCCCAGCCCATGAATTTTCCAGCTTTTACTCTTCCAACTCTCTCCTTGATCCCGCTGGTGGGGGACCGAGGGAGGGGCTGCGAGGGGCTTGGGGTTAATACAGAAAATACAGCTCTGAAATAACACCAGGGTGGGATTTTTGGTAAATTCTTCAAGACTGAACAGTATGTTTGTCTATATATAATTTGTAAGTGGACTCTCAGGCTACTCTCATTGTACTTGTTTTAGAGAGTTCCCTTTCTACACACTTGTGTAAGTATATAAAAAATGTATATGTATAATAATATAATATATAATATACAATACAATAATATAATATATTATATAATATATTATAATATAATCCATCATAATAATATATTATTATATATAATACATAATATAATATAATAATATAATATATAATATAATATATAATATAAAATAATATTTTATAGCATGAATTATATATGTGTGTATTATTATTTTATATTAAAATTATTATAGTATTTTACAAATACATATAAAATGTATATGTATAATTATTATATTTAATCTAATAATCGACTATGTTTTATATATAGAATATATGCATATATTTGTTATATATTATAATTAGTATATAGATGTTGATAATCATTAATATTTTTATATAATTTCCTATGTATTATATTATTACATGTAATAGATAAAACATATATTATATATGCTAATATAATAATATACAAGTATAATAATATAATAACATACAAGCACAATAACAAAATAATAAAATATTCTATTGTAAAATAAATTGGACAAATACTATAATAAATAACAAAGGAATCCTATTTTTGTGATATTTTAAGGTTTCTCTTCCAATATTGGAATTTTTTTGGATGACATGTACTGGCTGACTCTCGAGTGCTCACAGTGTATGTGAACATCATTTCTTACACATCCTTTCTCAAAAATCAATTCCTTCCCCCCACCCCCAAGTATTGGATTGCAAAATTAGATTGTGAATTACTCAGTCAAAAGTATTTCAGCTCCTTGGTGTGCAGAGCTATTTGTTTAGTCTGTCCAGCTTGTCTTGCTAATGGTGTTTCTTAATTTTTCTTAGCACTTATAAGCAGCAGTTGTGGAAAATAAAGTGTTGCAAATAGCTCTGTACAATCCTGCTTAAATCATCGGGGCTATTTTTCAAATCAGCACAGAAATGTTTAATCAGTGCAGGTCACCTGTCCAATGAAATGGAATTTTTTTAACAATTCTAATTAGTGAGCTGTCATCTGTTCTCAAGTGCAGAGCAACCAACATTCCTTAGCTAGGCTGGGAAAGAAATAGTGTCCTTTTAGCACTGGAAAGGAATGGAGACCTAAATGCTTAAACTTCCTAAACCCAGGTCATTACACAGATGAAATCAGATGTGTTCAAATCCCAGCTTATTCTTGCAGCATTTATCAGAGAAGTTTGTGTTAAAAGAGAGAAACACCTCCCAGCTTAATGGAAAAATACAATTGGAAACCTGAAAATAAATCAAAAATATACATATAAACACATTCATTCAATTATTTTGTCCAGTTCCATTGTTTTTTTAATACCTTTTGTCTTGAACAGCCCTTTTTCTGGAAGTTTTGCTGTGTTATCACCCAGTGGGATCTGTTCCTCTTTTCCATGAGGAACTGCAACATCGACTCTTTTTGTACCTACTCCTGCACTCAGAATATTCCCTGGTGTCCAAGGATTAGGGCTCCTTAATTCCCTCATCCCTGCTTGTTTCCTGGCAATATTTTATAATTTATATTGTCATTGGCAGGAGATTTCTAAGGACTTTGCAGCTGTACCTTTCATGTTTCCCTTATGTTTCTCTGGTAAAACCCCAATTTTCTATTTCCATGGCAGTGAAAGGTAATTAGTCCACGTTGAAAAGAATATTTATGACTCACAGAATGCAAGGAATATTATCACAATATAATCGAGGGAGGGTTTAAGTGGGAACACAGGGTGGGATGTGGAAGAGCTCAGGGATGGAGGGTTAAACGTGGGGCTCAGACTGGCACTGGAGACCTTCAGGTCTAGAAAAGGTCAGAAAAAGAAATGCTGGCCCAGGAGTTGAGCAAAAACAGTTTTAGAGGTAAAAAAGTGGGCAAAGGCCATGTATTGGTCATACTTAAGGCACTCAGCAAATCCCAAATTTGGCTGTAATGCAGAGCTGCAGGTGGATGAAGAAAGACCAAGGCATTGAAGACGTTAGTAAATGCTTCAGACTGATTTTAATAGTGCTTGGGGTGAGGAAGAGCATCATACTCCTCCTGAAGGACCTGGGGGAGCTGGCAACGTGCAACACTTGCCTTGCTGCCACCCTGAAGGCACCAAGCTCAGGACACAGGGGGCAGTGGCAGGGGGAATGTAGGCAGGGAGGCAGGAAGGACACAGCAGTGGTGTGTGAGCAGTAATTTTATAGTTTAAATTGTTGAACACACTTCCCAGGAGCTCCTCTTTCCCCCCTGTTCATATTCCTTACACTGCAGCATTATGTTAGTCATAAATATTATGTTCAACAGAGACTAAGAGCTTTTCACTTCTACGTACCTGGAATATTCAGATTCCTTCCTTCCTTCCTTCCTTCTTCCCTCCCTCTCTCCCTCTGTAATAGAACTTATCCAACACAAATCCCTGACAAGACTTCAGTTACACCAGCAATAAGTTCCTGTCCTTCTATATAAGTCTTATTTCCTTTTTTGGTCATATCCAATATTTTAAATTTAAAACATTTGCAGGAGTTCTGCTTCTTCAGGAGTGTTATGAGAAAGCTGTAGCAAGCAGTGCCAGAGAGGCAGGCACTTCATCAGCCCAGCTATCTGACCTTTATGATCTAGAGTTGTTACATTTCAGATCCCCTTTTTCTATTCTTTCACAGCTACTAAGCCTCACCCTTCAACCTAGAATTTGTATAATGGGAAAATGAAGCAGTGAATGAGTATTTTGTGCTGCAAGCACTGAAATTTTCAGCGTTTGTCTCTAACACAACTGAAATGTTCTTTCCACAGGTATATTACAGAGACAATTTCCATGTTCCAGACATCTTAAAGATTAAATGGCACTGCTGAGGGTTGAATGAGGTGGGAGAGCTGGGGAAAAGTGTTAATATGAAATGCAGTTATGCATAAAACATTCCTGTTCAACTGTGGCTGTGAACATCCACCACAAGTATGTAGAGTACAGATGTATATATATAAATTAATAATTTATATGCATGAATTAATGTTACAGAAGAACAGGTTGAGAATCAGTCAGCCCCAACCAACTGGTGTCCCAAGGTGTTTAATTACTCTGCCGGGCTTCAGAGAAGACCCATAAATAAATATTTGTATGAAATGTGTTTTTCTGGGCAGATATGGACTGTCCAGTCAAGTGAAAGGGGCATTTTTCTCTATGTTCAAGGTATATTAAAGAATGTCAAATGTGACCAAAAAAAAAAAAAGAGAGATGTTTAGAAGCTATTAAGCTGAAGGGCTGTTTGTTAGCCAATATAAACCAGCGTTTGCAATCAGAAATCACTGACAGTGCCATGGACACCAGGGCACAAAACTCAGGGACCACAACAAAAGTCTCAGGAGCAGAAACCTTCTTCCCTCAGCAGAGTGGGATAGAATCAGAAAAATTCCCAGGAAAGAACTAATGTGAGGGTGGCTCTGCTCAGTGAAACTTTCTCAAGACAACTTTGACAGGGTTTCCATTCAAATAGCAAGGTTAATTATATCATCCCTGTTGTAATTCCACACCCTTCTCCTGGGGATCTACTCTGAGGAACAGTCCTCGTCCATTTTGTGATGAGAGGATCAAGGTAACTGTAAATACCCTACAAAGCATAACAGAATGAGATACTGCAGAAGGGAAAATAAATTTGGAGGTAAAGAGCTGGAGCAACACCTCACATGTATGTCCCTCAAGCTGGTTTGTTAATACTCATGGGCAAAGTTATTTGAGAGTCAGTTTACAGCTTGAAGGATAATATTTTAATATCTATCTATCTATCTATCTATCTGTCTGTCTGTCTGTCTGTCTATCTATATTCTTAGCTGCTGTTTTCTTTTTTCATGTTGATTCTTTGGTATGAGATGTGTTTCCTCACCTCAAACACAATTTAAGCTGCAAAATAACTACAGAGGATAATTTCTTTCATAGAAGAGTGGTTTGGGTTGGAAAGGGACCTTAAATATCATCCAGGGACCTTAAATATCACCCAGTTCCAACCCCCTGCTGTGGGCACCTATTTAAGAGCAGTGACAGCAGAAATAGCTCAGACCCAGAGAGCTGCAAATGTTTTAGGTGAGGTTGTTTTATGAGGGAAATTTAGAATTTTTCACCTAAACTATATTAATGCTAAACAATCATCAATAATGGAATTATGCAAATAGACAGAAATTGTCTTCTTTACCTGTGGCAATCAAGGATTATTTTTACTAATCATAGCTCATTCCAGCTACATAATTTGTCAAGGAAAGCTTAGGACAATTGACAGATGGGTTGTTACAGACTGTATTATGAAACCAATGAAAAATGGTGTTTTTGTAATTTATGGTAAATCTCACTGGCAATCCAAAATACCAGGAAATAGGCTGAGAGTTTCAAATTACTAATCCCTGTGTGTTTCTAGTGCAAAGTGCCCCCAAATCGGTGGGAAAATTTGTTCTGAGGATATCACTTAAAAGAATCCATATAATTTATATGAACCCAATCCTTAGGTGAGTTTTACAGTTGTCTCTGCAACAGAGCAATCAAACGACAAGGAGAAAAAAACATGGATTACATCCCACTTCTTCCTTTACTTTCTCAGTCACTGATTGGGATATGAATTTAGTATTCAGTAAATATTCAAGGAGAAAATTGACTGGGATGAAGAGATAGTATTGTGCTCATGAGTGCTCAGAGGATTTTGAATTGGCAGCCACAGTAGGAGTTCTCAGACACTTTTTAGCACAGCCACCTCCATTATATCTTTACATTACAGGCTATTAAAGGCCCAGTCTGCTCCAAACAGGATAATTCAAGGCTCTGATTGCAGCAGTGTGTGCAAAACATACACTTATTGGTGTTCAGGAGAATGGTGCTGGTGATCTATCTGTTCAGCACGGGCCCAAGGGACCCTCTTGGCTGCCAGATGTACCATAACACTGCACTTCTGAGAGGGGAAAGTGTGGGAAGGGAGCTCAGGGAAAAAGGGAGACTACCCTGGAATGCAGAGGCAATGGGATGTAAATATAAAATGTGATGTATGACTGGCTAAGCAGAAGTTTCAAGCACAAGACTTTAGTTTTAGGTTGATCCTGGAAGTCTGTGTAGGATAACAGGAGGAGCAGGACTGAGATGATAATCCTGAGTGATGGGTGCATGAACTGTGCCCTCAGCTCTGTTGTTTGCAATTCAAGAATGGAGTGGAAAAACCAGCCCAAAAGGATGTTTGTGGAAGATGTGCCGTAGTAAAAACACCCAGGAAAGCCTGACTTGGATCCAAGAGAAAATAAATAGGTGGATGGATTAATGTACGAAAATAAATAGGTGGATGGATTAATGTACAGACCCCTCCACGA
Organism: Pipra filicauda; assembly: GCF_003945595.2. Taxonomy (NCBI): domain Eukaryota; kingdom Metazoa; phylum Chordata; class Aves; order Passeriformes; family Pipridae; genus Pipra; species Pipra filicauda. The sequence goes on along the minus strand of NW_024104380.1, from coordinate 652,538 downwards.
GGGAGAGAGATGGGATGATAGGAAGAAAAATCTCTTGGCAGAACAAAACTGAGCAGGATCTGGGGGATTAACACAGGCAAAATTCACTGGACAAAGTTGTGAGGGCCGGGGGGGTATCCCAGGGTTCTTTTCTTACAGTCCATGGTGGGGTAGAAAGGAGCAGAGAGATGAAATTGGTTTGGAGAGAGTTTGCAGCTCAGAGGAGACATGGCAGAACCTCAGGGTGTGCAATGGGCTTCAAGATCAAATCCTTTTTGTGCCTAAAGATGGCACCTATAAGTACAGGAACCTGTTTAGTCACAATCTCATTGACATCTAGAACATAAATGTTAATTAATCACTGCTTGTGTTTCCTGGCTTAATATCAAGACTCTGGACAGACCTGCAAACCCACCACAGGCACAGAGGACATAGATATCTTTATTACCTCCTTGTGCAGATTAAATTCCATAAATTATTCAATTTCTTGTCCAAAATTTCAGATATATTTTAACTCTACAAACCCAAATCATAATGGATGGTTTGTTAATGCTCCGGAGAGCTTGAATAAAACTTTCAAAGATAGTTTTATTTAGTACCAGCCAAAGTCAAATTAAAGAATCGAGACACCCTGAATAAACCAGCTTTAATATTTTAGTTTCTACTGCCTTGAGGCACATTTGATTAGCAGTCACTTCATGCTGTGCTTGAAAGATCAGCCCATCCACTGTAGTTTCTGTAACCCAGAATACAGATTTATGGGTTTTTTTTTCTCCTAAAGTTCTTAAGTATTCTGAGGATGTTTAATAAGAAGCAGCCATGTGTGCTCAGAAAGTTTGAAAGGATAAATCCAATATTCCTCTTTCTAAATGTGGATGGGTCAAATACCAATAGAAATTGCCACAATTTTGAAGAATCTATCATTATTCTGTAATAAAGCACTGACATATAATTTGTTCCAGAGACCAGATGCTGCGTAGGTAATTTTCATAAAATTAAGAAATTAAAGTTATAACCATGTGCCCTCTTTAATTTAATGAGGAGAGGAATTAGAAATAAACTCAGAGTGTAGTAGTTAATAAAATATGACATTCACACAACCTGAAACGTTTCCTCCAATAAAACTGATATATAAATAGAAATGTCATAAATAAGAATATTTCAATATGATTTTCAAATAACTTCATAATGTTCAGAGTGGAACAAAGCTGCTGTGGTCTCCTCCCTCTCCTTTCATTTCATTTGATTAAAATAAAGCAGTAGAAAGAAAACAGAACCAGAGTGACCCCTGTAGTGTGAGGAACCAGCCCAGGGGCAGGGTGGGTTTTTTATTTAACAGTTGCTTCTCTTTTGCTTCTATAGTTTTCCCTTTCAGCTTACATGGCAAAAGGGTTTTTTTCAAAAGTTTTCCAGACTCTCTGATTCTTTTGTGGCTCAAGATGATATCCATGTTAGTTCTTCTATTTCAGCAACAGCTGCTGCACCTCCTGAAGAAGGAGATCTGAATCCCTTTCATCACCCCCAGAGTGGAACACAACTGCCCTCAAACATTTCTCAGTAAAACCAAGACTCTAGTTTACAACAGGAACTTATTAATGATGTGCTGCACCAAATCTTCAGGGGGAACTTCAGAAAGCAGATTTTTAATTGCTGAAATTGGGGATTTGGCCAGGACACAAGGTTAATAGGCTAATTCCTCAAAGGGGTGTTTAACCACTGTGCACCATCAATACTTGGGCTTTGCTTTCCATCAGAAAGATGACCCTCAGAAACAACAGAATTTCCTTAAATAATCCCTGAAAGAACTTTCAGAAGTGACTTACAGAAGAGAGTTCTCCTCCTTGGCTATTAATGGCACTGACAGAGGGCTCCTATTTCAGTGCCCAGTGCTCCCTAAGTGTTTACAAGTGTTCTTCATCACAGACGTGGTAGTTTCTCTATAAATCCTGAAATAAAAAACCACTTTAAGGGTAAATTCCGAGTGCCTTCTCTACCAGTCAAAATTTAACTGCATCCAGGCCTTTCTGGAAAGAGGAGGATAATAATTGTGACTTGTTAAGTAATACAGGTGTGTACTTAAATAAAAACAACAATTAACAGTACTGTCCTGTTGCTTCAG